>NC_082648.1:41335611-41647590 GCF_028023285.1 Balaenoptera ricei
TAACGCACTTGATATCTTGCTGCCCGAAATGCTCTTCCTGATACTACTATGTCCCATGAATCCCTTCTTATCCTCCAACACTTAGCTTAAACATAATTTCCCCTATTAGACCAACTGAAGCTCTGCAAATATGCCAATCTCAGGAAAGGAATATCCATCCAGACAAGGGGCCTTTTTCACCTACGCTAACCCTAAGTATTTGTCAATATCCCGATTCTAGCAGGAGGCCACTCAAAACCCAGGAGTCAGGGAGGAGCAAGAGAGTAGTGAGGAAGGTCTGATCACTGTTCTCCCTCCCTCCCCTCTGTCACAGGCATTTTGATTTGACTCCTGAGATCCTGAGAATTGGATGTGAGTGGCTTGGAGAGATCCCTGCCCTATGCCTGGTTGGCATGGAGACCAGAGACTCAGAAAGTCAAATAACCCCATTTGCTAAGTACTCAGGGCAAGTCTGCTCTCATTTCAGACCAGAAAGAACCAGAGCCCACTAGGCTTCCCCCTATTATCTCAGAAGATGGGAATCATTCCGTGCACCAGAATAGCCACACAAGGTACCAAGAAGCTGTACGGAAGGTGTTGTTAAAGACATGTAAGTATCTTGGATTTGTCACATGCCAGGGGCAGAAAAGATGTGTCTGAGTTCCTAAAGAACGGCTGGGCTGTGGTGGGGCATTGTTATAGAGCAGAGGATGGGGGCAAAAAGAGCCAAGAAGAGACTGAGAAGAAGAAGGAGAAAGTAGACTTGAATGGTGGGGTAAGCAAGATAAAATAAAAACTGAATCAGACTTGGAAGCAGAAGATCCAGGTGTGAGTACTATTTCTGTCTCTTTTAAGTGTCTCACCTTGGGCAATCACTTATCCTTTTTTAACCTGCTTCCTCGTTCATTTAAAAAAACAGAAAATGCCTACTCTACCAATCTTACAGAATTGTTGTGAGGATCAAAGCTTTGGAATTTGAACTGAGTTTAAACTCCAAACAAGCTGTGTGACCTTGGGCAAATTCCTTCAACCACTTAATCTCTCTGCATCATCTGAAAATCGCAATAATACTGTAGCATTTTTTGTGAAAGTTAGATAAAATGTACATTTTAAAAAGCACCTAGGACAACCTACTGATACATGCAAATACTGAGGAATCTCCAGGGAATTCTGCTATGTAAAGAAAGCCAATCCCAAAAGAGATCCCATACTGTATGATGCCATTTATATAACATTCTTTTTTTTTTTTTTTTTTTTTTTTTTTTTTTAAATTATTTATTTATTTATTTGTTTATTTTTGGCTGTGTTGGGTCTTCGTTTCTGTGCGAGGGCTTTCTCTAGTTGCGGCAAGCGGGGGCCACTCTTCATCGCGGTGCGCGGGCCTCTCACTGCCGCGGCCTCTCTTGTTGCGGAGCACAGGCTCCAGACGCGCAGGCTCAGTAGTTGTGGCTCACGGGCGTAGTTGCTCCGCGGCATGTGGGATCCTCCCAGACCAGGGCTCGAACCTGTGTCCCCTGCATTGGCAGGCAGACTCCCAACCACTGCGCCACCAGGGAAGCCCCCTATATAACATTCTTAAAATGACAAAATTATAGAACTGAAGAGCACATTATTGATCACCAGGGGGTGGAGGGAGGAGGATGTGGCTATAAAAGGGCAACTCCAGGATCCTGTGGTGGTAGAAGGTTCTGTACCAATATGTTAATACCCTGGTTGTAATAAAGTGCTACAGTTTTGCAAGATGTTACCAAGGTGGGGGCTGGGAGGACATGGCTAAAGGGTACACAAGATCTGTTTTTCCCCTTCTTACAACTGTATGTGAATCTATCATTATCTCAAAATTAAAGTTTAATTTAAAAAAACAAATACTTTCAGAAATTAAAAAAGATATGCATGAAGAGGAATATCTGTTATTTCTACTAGCAAAGCTTTTTAAAAGCTTTTTATCAATTAACAGGAAAACAACTAAGTGAAAAATATAACATCTACTCAATATATATTAGGGATTTTTTAAAAAATAATGAATATAGAGACTATACAGCCAGAATATTAGGCTATAATTTTATGTTTTAAAAATATACAAATTTTATACACTGGTATAATTAGATTTATCCAAATAAATAAAGAGTGAAAATCCAGAAAAAAAGAAAATCTAGGTAAGTCTGGTATTATTTCAAAATTTTAAAAACACCTAATACCTAATACAACATTTAGAACATAACAGGTACTTGATAAATGATATTAGTAATATCCAAACATGAGGTAGTATCACTGCTAAATTTCAGAGAATTACCTGAAATGAGCAAAGAAGGAAAAAAAAGAACCAGTAGACTCACCTTGCACATTTTCCAAGTGGGTAGGGTGGTTAGAACTCTGTGCTCTCACTGCCGAGGGCCCGGGTTCAATCCCTGGTCGGGGAACTAAGATCCCACAAGCCGCGTAGCACGGCCAAAGAAAGAAAGAAAACAAACCAAGTGGGTTGACCACTTGTTTTTCCACCACCTTAGCACTTGGGGAAAGCTCTCTTGGAGATGAGCTTATAGTAGAGGCAGGAAGAACCAAGACTGATTCCACTGACCATGAAGGGTGCGAGATGCTGGAATCCAGAAGTGGAACTCAGTGTGGTGACCACATTTCCAGGACTTCTCAGCACCTGGTCAGGCCCAGTTGCTAGGCTAGGCTTGTGATGCCCTGAGGCACAAAAGGGAGCAGACGACTCTAAGCAATTGGATAACCTGCCCTTCCCCCAACCATTCAGTCCCCAATCAGGTCTTCAGAGTCCCCCCTGACTGATGCTCAGAACTTCAGCTTCTGGCGGTCCCACAATCCAGGAGTGCGCCCAGAGGAAACCATGCCATGGATCCGGAGCCCCTGCCACTGCCTCATCAAAAGCCCAATGACCAGGTTAGGCTGAAAGGGTGAGGGTGGGGAGATCAAGGAAAGCATTCCTCCCTCCCCTCACTGAAATCCTTGGAGACTCTTTCATTTCTAGTCAGAGTTGGGAAATGGAATAGGAAGTTTGGGTCTTACCAGGGACAACTGGCCCCAGAATCTGGGCAGTGGTGGCATTCAAAGGAACTAAAGATTGGTCTGTGTCTTTGCGTTTTGCCTTATGGATATGACTTCTGAATAGATACAAGTATCTACAGCACTCCTGTGGGAGGCCTGGGGTGTTTCGGCTCCCTTCATTGCCACCTCGCACCCCTCTAACCACCATCCATTGGCAGTAGCCCCACTTCTTCATCACTACCTCTGCCCATTCTAGGTTTAAGCACCCCCCACCCCCATCCAGCCTAACCTGGCTGAATCTGAGACCCTATCTCTCTTTTCCAGGTTTATGGATCACTCTAGTCTCAATGACAGAAACTTCAGTCTGTATTGAGCAGGAAGTGTTTGCAGAAGGACAAGATAAACTCTGGATGGAGGGCAAAGAGGGACAGAGGGAGGTGTCCTGGTTCCAATGGCTGACTAATGGGAGGAGGGGATTGAGAACATGGAATAAACAGATTGCACTAGAAGTGACTTGTGTGCCCTGGAAGTGAGGGGGAGGGAAATTATTCCAATACCCAAATTCCCATGAGATCAGGACTGTGAGAGATTCCTGAAGGAGCCAGAACTTGGTGTTTGGTTTGGGAGGGGCCGGGGCACTGGGAAGACCACCACAGGGGGTCCTGAGCTCACGCATGGCAGGGGTCAGAGTAACAAGTCTCGGAAGACACCCTGCTCCTCGGGATGCTGACAGGCCTTAGAGTAGTCATGCTCTGTGAAGACGCTGCAGTTTCACCTTGGCAAGGAGGAAACCAGAGGAAGCCCTGTGACCACAGACGAGAGAGGTCCGCAGAGCCCCCAGACTGGGGCCTGCCTCCTACCCCAGGCTCTGCCACTTCTGACCCAGCCCAGGGCCCAGAACAGCTGCAGAGAACAGGGAATTTTACAAAGAGTTTGATTTTTATTGATATTTAAATATATTAAATATTTCACTGAAATACATGGTATACACACCCTCCCCCCCTACACACACACACTGGTTACATTATAAAACCAAAGTCCATGGGCCTCCCATCCACTGACTCCCTCCCGCAACTGGCGAGGAAGGGGGCAACGTCAGCCCGGGGGAAGCACATGGCTGGCACTGCGGTGCAGGGAGCCAGGGTGTGGACAGGCCCCTGCCACCTGGCAAGAAGCAGAGACAAGTCACCCAAGACTGCAGTCCTCCCACTCTGGTCTCCTTATAGCCTCATCGCCGCCCCAGGACCCCACGCAGAACCTTCCTGTCCAGGGATGTGGCTGACGGAAGGGGAGTTGACTTTCTGTCTGGACCGACTAGTCTTTTCCCCTTCTCCTGCCTTGGCTAATGAAGTGACTGATGGCCCATTTGGTTGATGCATGAAGATCCCCCAAAGCAGGCAGTACGAGCCAGAAACCAGGCTTCTGCAAGGAGCTAGGGTCAGAAAGGACATGAGAAAGGGCAAGAGTACCACCTGCCCCTTCCAATCCCCAAACCCAGCAACTCTGGGACCCTCTCTCCTCTGCCTCTCTAACGCCTCAAAGACAACGCGATCTTCAAGCAAAATCCTGGGTAATGCCTCTGGCTTAAATAGGTACAGACAGAGAAACCAAGGCACCAACTAATTCAGTCCAGAGGCAAGGAGGTTGCAGGGAAGAGGGTAAAAGGCAGGCAGGGATAGGAAGGGAATCTAGGGTCCAGCCCTCCTAACCCTCCTGCCAGCTCTTGCAGGCTTCGTGGGGACTGGGGAGCCCCGGAGCAGGCTAGGCTCAAGCTGAAGGCTGGGGAAGGCTGAGGTCCAGGTTCCCCTCCCCTAGCCCTTAGTACCAGAATCTGGGTCCTCAGAGGGATCCCATGCTACCCCAGCCCCAAAGCATACCACATCCCAGGACACCAGCTGGGGAGCCCAGGAAACTCCTGAGCCTCTGCCCACCAAACCCCAGACAGTTCAAGTGCAAGGAGCACTGTGGGCCTCAAGCAGGCGCTTGGGTCCCTGCCCCAGGCAGGGAGACAGTCATGCTGCACACGTGGCCCCCAAACGGCACTTAGGGATTTGGCACAAAAAGGATTCCTCTCGCCAGGGCCACCCTCTTGCTACCACACCCCATCCCACTCCTGTGCAACAGGGGCCTCTCTCTCCATCCCTTGAAATCAGGAATCCTGCCTTATTCCCAGAAGACAGAAGCCACAGGAAAGAGGCAACCCGGGGTGGAGAGCCAAGGAACAGGAGCACAAAGACACACAGACCAGGAAAACAGACACACACACACACACACAGACCACCGTGCACGCACGGTTACACAGACACACACACACACACACAGACCACCGTGCACGCACGGTTACACAGACACACACACACACAGACCACCGTGCACGCACGGTTACACAGACACACAGGCCCTCCCCAGTGCCAGAGGCTTGGGAGGACAGATTTGGGATCAGGGTCATCTTCCTCCATGCCCTGGCCCTTTTCTATTTGGCAACAGAAGGGGTAGAGATGCTCCGTGCCCCCTTGCAGCAGACAGCAAGAGAGCGCTGGGGCAGAGGGGCCTGATCCTGACCCTCGGATCAGAGTCTGGCACCACCCCCGTCCCTGGCCGGCCTGCTCTCTTTGGCACCTGCAGGCGAACATCCAGCTCCTGATCTTCTGACATCCCCACGCACACGCTTGCTCTCCGGCTGGGCATTTTCACAGTACCAATGAGACCAGATGCCCCTTTCCCTGGAGCTGTGCAGGAAACGGGGCTAATCTGAGCTGTCAGAAGTCCCTTTGTTCCCCTTTGGGGACAGATCATGGGACTAGGATTTGGCAAATGGAAACATTCCCCTGAAATATGGACAGAGCTGGGTCCCCAGAACATCTCCCTCCCGTGCCCTGTGTCTGTGAGGGAGACCTGGCTGGGGTGGGGAGTGCCCAGGACCCATGCTGGGGATGCAGGCATAGCAAAGGAAGGCAAGGATGGAGTAGGCACTCTTCAAGCCTGCCCCAGTCTTTATACAAAATATTCCCAGGAAAAAGAGGGAAAGGAAGGGCCCAGCCCTGAGCCTAGTGCCCAGACAGACAGGGAAAGGGCGGGCGTGGCAAGCTGCCATTTTAATCTCTCAGGCAGGAGACATCCCGCTGCCTCTGCTGCTGCCCCCTCCCCTGCTCCCAAAAGCTGGAAAAAAGGAGAGAAAACAGCCCCTACCCCAGTTAAGAAAGAAAGCCACTTGCATAATCCTCTTGGTATCCCCTCATTCACCAGCCTGAGGGCAGACGAGCATGGTCCACGTACAGCCTGCTGGGGTGTTCCCTTTTGTGGTCAGCAGGGTCTGGAGGCTCAGCGGCCCCTGTCACAGCCTCCCCCAGCGAGCACAGAGTCCACTCAAATGCCCACCTTGGTCCTTTCAGCCGAATTTGTAGCTGGGCCCTGCTAACTGCTGGGGCCCCCATTGAGGAAGTAGGTGGTCATCTCCCCCTTGCCCTTCACCTTGACCACCCCTCGACACTCCAGCTGGTAGCCCTTGGCCGCTAGAACCTGGTACAGGTCCGTGGTCACCTGGGGAGGTGGGGTGGGAGGGGAACCTGCTTAGCCCAGGATCCTTCCTGCTGCATTTGCAGGAGTCCAGGGGTTCTCTGCTCATGCTAGCTCCCCTCCCCCAACCCCGACTCCACCAACCAGAGAACAGCGCCACCCTTCCCCTGTCCTAGCTGACTGCAGAGAGGGCCCTGCGGAAGCCCTCTGGACCCATACCCCTCCCAGCCTCTGCTCACATCCCCCTCACCTGGATTCGGTCGGGGACCCCCGTGCTGTCCATGCGGCTAGAGACATTCACTGTGTTCCCCCAGATGTCATACTGCGGCTTCCGAGCCCCAATGACGCCTGCCACAACTGGGCCCATGTTCAGCCCTGGGGTAGGTGGGGACAGCAGTAAGCAATCGAGAGCACTGGCTGTTCCACAGTCAGCCCAGGGAGGCACCCACCTCCGGGCACCTTTAGAAGGACCCAGAGAAGAAACTGGAAAAGGGACAAGCCTCCTAGTCGTAAAGAATGGAAGATGCAGGCATATCAGCTGAGGAGCTCCCCTGAGTCAAGACGGCTATGCTAGAACAGCAGCTAATCTACCGATGCGCGCTCTGTGCCAACCACTCTGTAAGCGTTTCACACTATCTCATCCTCTCAACAGCCCCAAAAGACAGGTATCATCATCCCCACTTTACAGAAAAGATACCTGAAGTTTAGAGAAGTTAGACAACTTGCTAAATAAGCCAGTTAAGTGGAACAGCCAGAATTCAAAGCAGACAGTCTGACTCCAGAACCCATGCTATTAACCATTCCCATTCACCAGTTCATCTGAGAGGAAGTGCCTCTTATCAGACTGGCCACAGAAAAGGACACGGGTACTGGAGTGTAGCTAAACCTGGTCTTGAATCCCAGTTCAGCCGTTTACTAGCTGTATAACCTTGGCTGAGTGATTTACTCTCTCTGAGAGTCCATCTCTTTATCTGTGAAAGGGGATAATAATGTGAGGATTGATATGTGTTTTAAAAAAAAAAAAAGCCTGGGACAGTGCTTAGCACAGAGCAGGCCTTCAATAAATGATCTCTGTTCTTACTATCAGACAATAGAGGAGGTGGGAGAAAAGAAAAGCCCCACAGGACTCCTGATGGGGAATACGAGACGCCATCCCCAGCCTGCGGCCTCAGCTTCACCCAGAAACGGCCCTGGGAAAACCTGCCATCAGCCGGGCCCTCTCACCGATCTTCATCTGGAAATTGTTGAAGGAGTGCTCATTGATGTGCTTCATCTGCTCCATGAGCCGCATGGCGTAGTCGGCAAGGGCAGTGATGTGGGAGCGGCCCACCTGATCATAGGTGCTGGCATTCAGCCCAGAGGCAGCCATGTAGGTGCTACCAATCGTCTTGATCTTCTCCAGCTGCCGGAACCGCTCCTCGCTGATGATCTGGACCGCACAGGGGGACCTGGCTGTCAAGGCAGACAGGCCAAACCCAGCCCTGCCTCAAGCCTCAATCCTTGCCACGCCCTGGCCCCCTTCTCCACTTCCCTGGCTCAACACGCCCCTCCTTTCGGCAAGTGAGCCCCGCTTCCAGCTGCGGCTCTCAGTGCAGGACTAAGGAGCAGGGAAAACAGGCTCCCTCACCGGGCAGCCGTCAAAACCCAAGCCAGGACTTGAGCACACAGCTCCAGGTCAACTTCGACAGCTCGTTACAGCACCCAGAACCACAGGAGGGATATCAGGCATCAATTATTCCAACCCTCACCTTTGGGGAAACTGAGTCCCAGGCTGAGGAAGTGCCTTCCCTCCAGAATAGGGAACAACCCACTCCTGACCTGGATGTTCAGGTCACTTCTTCATATTTTGCTTCCATTTTCTCTATTCAGGGGATCATCTTGCTGACTTGGCCTTATGGGGCCATAGTCTACAGATTACCAGCTTTGTCTTCAATGACCCCCACCTGCTACCTATCCTGGTCCCTCCACAGATCCTCACATCCTCCTTTGCTCCCCAACAATGATGACCCTGCCCCACTGGGGCTGAGCTTGCTACCTGTGACACCTTCGTGAGCACCTGTCCCTGACTCCACTGTACCTACCTTTACTCCTACCCCTGACATCTCTGGGTCCCATCAGATCTCCCTTCCTCCTCCCAGTACCAACCATCCCCTCCAATCCTGGCCTCCTTATCCAAAGTTCTCCCCACTCCTCTGGTCCCCAAGTCCCCCCACCCTCTGCCAGCACCAGCCGACTGGACAAGTACCTCATCGAAGTCAGCGATGATCTCGTTGAGCAGCCGCAGGCACTCGACACCCTCATTGTTTGCCTCTAGCTCCACGTAGAACTCAGAGAAGTTGGCAATGGAGGCAAACATGACGGCCACACACTCACATGACTGATAGTAGAGCTCATCATTCCGGCGCTCCCGGGCGAGGAAGTGGGCAGCCACGTCCTTGGGCAGAATGTTATGTAGCAGCCGCCGGTTGTATGCCTGGAGCTCCTCCATCTCCTCCTTCTCCCCTGTTGCCTGTGGACACCACACCCATCACCCACTGCCCAACATTCATAAGGCATGGGTGCAGCGGCCAACACCTGGAGATGGGCATCAGAGGGAACCACGTGGAGAAGAAAGGCATGGACAGATGACGCCTAAAGAACAGGCAAAGAAGTAGAGGGGGCAGGGACAGGATGAGGCGGGGGATAGGGGACGGGCACAGAGAAGGCATGGAGCCAGGGTGGGCTTGGGGCAGCCTGAGCCCTGGCCAGCCTAAGAGATGCCTGGCGTGGCCCAGGCTCTGCCCCTAGGATCTTCCCTCACCCCCGAGTCCACCCAGTCACCTGCAGTTTCCAGAGGAAGTCCAGGCGGGCAGTTGATTCCACCTGCTGGGCATGCAGATACAGCGCCAGTGCAAACACCAGCAGAATCACGGGGGTCATATATTTGAGTGCCACCCTCCCTGCGGCTGAGCTGAGGGAAGCAGAGGCAAGCTCAGTGTCTGAAGGAGGCATATGGCAGCCCCACCCTTTGCTGCCCTAGAGCCCTCACTCACCAGTCCAGCCCACTGAAGGTCTCGTTGGAAGAAGCCCTGGCAGGAAGACACAAGAGACAAAGTCATCGGTTCTTCCTGGGTTGCCAGGTCGGGGCATGGAAGGGGAGACGGAAACTGCATTTACTGAGCACCATAAATCAGGCACTAGGCCAAGGCTTTTGCTTCTATTAACTCATTAAGAGCAGAGGTTCCACTCCTGGCTCCTCTACTCACCAGCTATGTCACCTGGAACAAGTTGCTTAACTCTCTAAGCCTCGGCTTCCTCATCAATCAAAGAGTGATCAGATCTAAATAATGCACGCAAAAGGCTTGGCAGAGCGCTTGGCATCAGCAAGCCTTCGATAAATGTTAGTTACAATAATCTTTACAACTACCTTGTGATATAGATGGCATTGCCGTTTTACGGATGAGGAAATTGAGGCTCAGAGAAGTTAATTCACCGATCCAAAGACACACAGCTAATAAGTGGCAGAGTAGGGATTCAAACAGCAGACTCCAGAGGCTTTTTCCACCGCACCATATATTTCTACCACATATCCCACGGGGTGAGGTTTTGCAGAGGAAAAGCCAGTGTGTTGTCCCAGGCAAAGCCCTCAAGCGGGAGTCAGAGTTTTGGTTCCTTTCCTAGCCAGGGCTCTACCACCAAGCAGCTGTGTGACCTATAGGTAGTTAAGAGTGGATATGAAAGCAAAATGCAAATGCAAGAGGGAATTTTTTTTTAATGTCTACCCTAAAGACCAAGGGATTTCCCAGGACTGGGGTTTCCCTGAGGTGACTGTTGGGGGTCATGTGCTGCCTCCTTTCCCCCAACATGTGAGGGGTGAGTGGTAGCATTCCAAGGGCACAGGGGGCTCACAGCGACCCAGCAGGGTCAAGAAGCTCCTGGGGGATTAAAGGGGCTGAGGATAAACTCACAAGCCATGGACGCCAAGCAGTAGGTCATAGTTGTCAAAGATGGTGGCCGGGGGACCCAGCAGAAGCAGCACCAAATAGATGAGCCCCAGAACAAAGATCATGGCCAGCTTCCCGATGCTACTGATGTGCAGGAAGACGGAGCTGGCCAAGAGACTCAGCAACATGTTCCCGACGAAGTACTGGGGAGCAACGGCAGAGGCAGTGTTGGGTGAAGGCAGAGGCCATGGCGCTCCCATGCAGGGAGAACGCTGCACGCCCCCACCTGACCCAAGCTCCCCTCCACAACCTCAAACCCAAACCTCCTTCACCCTCCACACACCCCTAAAGCACACCAGGGCCCCGGGCTGCTCCTGGAGTTGGAGACTCTGGTGAGATCCTGGGTCCCCAGTGCCCATCATCAGGGTTGGCACAGCAGGGTCGATAAACGGAACTGATCAGGACACCCTCCACCCCTTCCGAGCACCACTTGGACACCTCAGGGAAGCTGCAACTGGATGCGGTGCCCTCACACAGGGGAGCATCCAGGCCCAGTGAGTAATTGAGCTGCTGCAGGTGGCAGGCGGTGATGTCAGCAGGCGTTAAGTTCAGCATCCGGGCTGCGCAAGTCCGTATGGGGGTGTGGTTACAGGTGAACTGCAAAAGTCGGGGGAGGTATATCAGGGTAACCGGGGAGGGGAGGGGTTACAAGGGCCATGCCTTATAACCCAGGGGCCCTACACCCCAGGGGCCCAACTTCTCACTGAGGGATGACAAGAGGTAGGGGGAGCAAGGAGAGAGGACAGGGGTTAACCTCACCCTTGCTTTGGGCAGGAAATGTGTCTCATTCCTCTCTGTACCCCCAGCACCCAGAACAGTGCTTGGAACAGAGGAGGGGCAGAAAAATTCCCACTGGAACTTTACCATGTTGGCGATGGCAGAGGTGAACACAAGCAGGACGGAAAAGATGCCAACCGCAGTGCTGTGTGCCCGCGAGCGGACGATGCTGCGAGACAGACGTCGCAGGGCCGCAGGGAACAGCTGCCGGGAGGCGGGAGACAGAGAGACGGAGGCCACGTCAGCCAACGGGTAAGGTCACCCAGGGATGGGGCCCAATGGCAGAGGCTCGGCCTTCTCCTCCCTCCCCGCCCTTGGCCTGGCCTCCCCCACCAGCCCTGGAAGGCCCCCCACGTACAGAGCCACAGGAGTACACGGCGCAGGTCAGCACGGTGACCAGCAACAGCAGGAAGATACTGGCATAGATCCCAAGCATCAGGGCTGAGCTGGGGCGGAAGAGGGCCAGGGAAAATGTTACTCTGGAAGATCTGGACATCCTCGTCCCACTCCCTGGGCAGGCAGGCTGTGGGCCCCAGGGACCGTGTGCTTGCGAGGATGTTTAGGAAGGTTGTGGGAAGTGGTAGCGGGAAGAGAAGCCAAGCGAGGAGGGACAGGGCTCTCACGGTGGGAAGACGAGGAGTTGGACGAAGCAGATGAAGCAGAAGACCAACAGGGCACAGGCCACGTAGGCTCCGAAGCGGGGGTCCACCTTTCGCGAGTACTGAGGGAGAGGAGACTGAGCTGGGCGCTGGCTCCGCCCTGGGGAAGGCAGGGCACTACCAGTTGGCCCAGTTGATATGAATCCCCACTGTGCCCTGTGGTCACCTCCCCACTCCCCAGAAACCTCTCCCCATTCCCCAGAAACCTCACCTGTGCTCAGACTTCCCTGCCGGGACCTCCCCTCCTCCCACAGCCCTCCTCCTTCTGCCCTTGCATCCCCCAAACCTTCTTTTCAAGATCCTCTCTCTGGAAGGTGAGCAGGAACCGGCGCACGTGGTCCTTGCGCAGCTGATCGATGCTGCGGGCATCGATGGCACGGCCCAGGAACTCGTCTACCTCATCCTCAGGGTTCAGGGCGTCCTGGGCACCCCGGCTGAGGGCAGGGGACATGGCTTCACCAGGTGCCTGAGCACTGCCATGTGACAGGCGATGAGAAGGGAGGGGCACAGGAAGCACTCAAAGAAGGAGTGTGAGCGGGGTGGGTGGCACCTGCTCCCGTAAGACACATCTAAGGTCCAGGGAAGAGGGGGATCTCGGCTCCCCGCAACCCCGCCCCAGGGTGCAAGTGCCTTCGCCCAGCCCTTCTTCCCTACTCAACAACCTGACTTACTTGTCTTTGCTGGAATCATCAATGCCCTGGAGAAAGGGACAGAGTGTGCGAGTGAGGTGAAGGGCAGGCGACCTTCACCTCTACAATCCCTTCCCCACCCTCAGCACTGCGCTGAGGGCTCTCCCCACAGACTCTGGGGGGATTGGGACCCCTGGGGTGAAATCATCCCTCCTATCCCCAATTCCAGAAACTACGGAGACGGCAGCCATGACAAGGAAGGCAGCAGAGGCAAGGAGGACACAGAGTGCTGAGGGAGACGGGAGAGCGAGGCCCCAGGTCCCGGCGCCGTGGGCCCCTCACCATCTGCCGGAAAGCCTTGGAGTCCTTGGTCCGGGAGAAGGTGCGGTCGGGCACCCAGCGTGGCATCAGCCCCTCCATGGAGTTGGCCCGCGCCCGCTGCAGCTTGGCCAGCATGGCCTTCTCCTCTTTCTGTGTGGGCAGCGTGGGCACAGGCTGGGAAGAGTGGCCCGGAGAAGGCCTCTGCCAGCTCCCCCCATCTGCCCCTCTCCCCGTCTGCCCACCGCCGCCCTACCCCGGCCCTGACCCGTTTCTGGCTGGCTCCCAGGATGAGGAAGGTCTCAATGTGCTGCTCCTTGAGGTAGGCGTTGCGCTCCCCGCCGCGGCCTGGCTCCACCTCGTAGTCCCCGTTCAGGTACTGCAGCGTGGCCCGGGTGATGTGGATGCGGCTGCGCGGGCGGGACAGGAGGGTGAGAGCCCTGCTCTGCCAGGGGCTCCCACCCCTCGCCCCCTGGACGCACGCTCACCCGGCCCGGCCCCCGGCCTCCATGTGATTGGCCAGAGTCACGTCATTGGACCACACATCGAACTGCCATTTCCGCAGGCCAAGGACGCCGCAGTGCACGCGCCCACTGTGGATGCCCACGCGCATGTTCACGTTCACACCTGTCACCTCGCGCACCAGCCTGGGAGGAGGCGGCCAGGCTTAGCCCCCGGCACAGTCCTCCCCACTCCCAGCCCAGAGCCCAGGCCCTGTGCTCGCCTTGGAGCCAAGCGGGCAAGGACAGACCCAGTCGCAGGGCACACGGCACACCCTCAGCAGGACACGGGCAAGAGGCTGCATGGGGCCCAAGGACAAATGTTTGGGAACCCTGCTCACCAGCAGGGGCCCAGCAGCATCTTATGGGACTGACTAGGAGAGGAGGAATCACTACCCTCCCTTTGGGTCTACTCAGTTGGCATTTTCTCCAGCCCAAATCCCCCTCACCCTGGCTCCCCCTACCCCACCCCAGCTGGCTGGAGTCTAAGGTGCACATGGGTCTTCACACAGGCTGAAGAAAGATCCTTTCCCCTCCCCAGTGATGGATCTCCAAGACAGGGAGACAGCCAAGACTGAGAAAAAGTCCTGAGGACACATCAAAGGGTAGGAGCAGGCTGGGGCACCCTCAGTTCCAGGAAGCCTGGGAGGGGACGGTGCTCACGAGATGGCCTCGATCATGTCCACCCCCATCTCCACGCAGCAGTGGGCATGGTCTGCCCGGGCCTCCGGCAGCCCTGACACACAATAGTAACAGTCCCCTAAGATCTTGATCCTCAGGCAGTGATTTTCCTAAAGGAGAAAGAGTGGGGGGAGAGTCACCTTTACTCCAGCCCAGCCTGCCTGGCCCACTACCCTCACTGCAGATTCCATCGGCCCCCATCCCCCAAGGCCACTGCCAATGAGGCTTGCCCTCACCCCGTCGGCCCCACCCCCAAGCCCTAGCACCCTCACCGCAGCCAGCTTGTCAAAGCGGGCAAAGAGCTCGTTCAGGGTCATGACCAGCTCCTGCGCCGTGCACTGGGATGCCAGGCTGGTGAAGCCTTCAATGTCCGCAAACAGGATGCTGAGGACGATGGCAGAAGATGGAAGGGCCATGTGGCCCTCAAAGACTCCCAGATCCCGCACCTCTCCCGGCATCCTCCCCACCCCCACCCTACCTGACATTGTCATGCTTCTGGATGTAGATCTTGTGAAACATCATGTCTTCTTTCTTTGTGTTGATGTCTTCTTTCATCTCCATGGCAACATGCTGGGGCAACACGGACAGCAGCAGCCGCTCCTAGACCAGTGGTTTCAACAGAGGACCACTATCTTCTTGGCCTCACATTTTAATCCTTCCTGGTCCCTCCACATCCCCAAAACCCTCCCAGACCTCTCTGGAGACCTGAGCTTCCCTTCTGGACCGTGGCCTGACCCTCCCCCATTAGAGTCCTCAGCAGACATACATCCCGGCCTTCTCTGACTACACCCCACTCAACCCCTCAGATGCACTCCATCTACTCCCTCCCACCCTCAGACAGGACAGGAACCCCAGTGTCAAAGGGCCTCTGTGATGCACAATCAGGGGGAACCATTCACACTATTCCATGGAGTTGCATGAGATGGTGGATCCAATCTGCAAGCTATTTGCAGGTGAGATGGGGGAAGGCCGTGATCAGAGGGGGCAGCCCCACCTGCTGCCGATTCTCATGCTGCAGGTGCAGCCGGGCCTGGATGTAACCACGGGTCTCCTGAAAGGCCTGGCGCTGAGACACCTCAGCCGGGTAGTGTGTGCAGATGCCAATGACATTGGTGCAGAGGAACAGCAGCATGTTGGCACCGAGCTGCAGAGGGGTGGCAGAGGCAAATGGTGACCACCCCCAACACACACAGGCGCAACTAGCTAGGCTCTCTGTAGATGCACTGTTTTGGGGAGGAAGCCAGGATCCTGTGCCCTGTCTTTCCCAAGCTGTCCCCACCCCTGCAATACCTCCCCATCCCCACAGGACTCCAGCTCCCTGCCTGGATCACTCCATGGCTAGAAATGTGATCTTCTCACAGCTCCTGGAAGCAGAAGCACCAACCAGGGCCAGGTAGGTCACAGGCCTGGGCCCAGCACACTATGATGCCCTGCCCCACAAACACCCCAAACAGAGGACAAATGATGCTCCTTCTGCATGTGGTTCTCCTTACAGGACGACACCCAGGAGACCTGAGCTCTACATCTTCCTGTGAGTGCCCAGGACAAGTCACCTCATCTCTAGGGACCTGTATGCTCATCTAGAACCTGGAGAGGGAGAATAAGATCTCCAAGGTCCCTCCCTGCCCTGACGTAAATTAATATAATAATAATTCTACTATTATTATTACTGGAGCTAATTTGTTGGCTGCCTACTAATGTGCCTAGATTCTACAGGTGTCCTCTATATGTTAACGAATGTATTTCTTACAACTCTATGAAATCAGTAGCACTATCTCATTTGAAAGGTGAGAGACTCAGGCACAGAGAAGCTATGTAACTTGCCCAAGATCACACAGCTGGTAGTAGCCAGTGTGGGACTTGAGTCCAGGACAGTCAGACTCCAAAGCTGTGTCCTAACCCTACTGTAAACTACATTCCAGGTTCCCAGGATTCCTACTCACTCCACTCACCTAAGCTCTTGAGGCCCAGCCTCAGAACCCAGGCTTGGGAATCATCAATTCTACTGACACAAAGAACCCTTCGGAACTGGGATGGGGTGCCACCATGCCTGGGCCACCCCCAACACTTGGCCCAGCCAGGCCCCATACCCTAGGACCCCGATCCTAGGATGTTCCGCCCTCAGTCAGCAGCAGCAGCACTGACTGGAGAGCAAGTCTAAGGGAAGCCGACCTCAGTGTTTCTGGAAATTCAGGGGTTAACCTGGAACTTGTGGCTCCACCCCAGAGTTGGCTGGGGCAGGGCTCTGGTTTGGGGAGAAGGGAGGGCAAGAGCACCAATTGGAAGCCAGGAGTTCTGGGCTCTGCCCGGAACCAGAACTAGTCCTGCAAACTTGGGCATGTCACTCAATCTCTGGGACCTTGGTTTCATTTTCCTTGGGTAAGATGGAGGGGTCTGGCTAACCCCCAGCCATCTCCAGCTCCCGTCCTCTAGGACTGGCCTCCCAGCTTCCCTTCTCAGTCCAGCTCACAAGGCCCCCCCTCCCAGCAGCAGGGGTGAAGAGGGGGGGGTACACTATCTCCCCCGGGGGTTTCTAAGAATAGCCCCCAGTGGGGGAGAAGGAAAGGGGGGCAAACCAGGCAACTTCCCTTCCTGGCCCCAGGAGCCCAAGAGGAAAATGTGAGTCATGGTGGAGGGAAGGGAAAGGGGGACAAGAGACCGAAATAGATCTGTACACAGACCCCTATCCGACTGTGAGAAAAAATGGATGTCAGGGCACTGTAGGAGACTCCAGGCTGGGCTGGGGCACTGGGTGAAATCGCTCAGTGTGTCTGAGTGAGCAGGTCATAGGAGGATGAAGGGGCTGGATCCGGGAAGGGGCTGACCAAGGAGCCTAGAAAGGAGGCCACAGCCCCATCCAACCCAGAAACCTGTAAGCCAGCTGGGTGCAGAGAACCTGTACGCCAACTGGATGTAGAATCTAGGCATGTTCTCAGCTCAGAGAAGTGGTATGGGCTGCCCTGGCCCCAAGGACTGGCACAGGGCAGGGGCAGCTTTCTTCACTCGCCCACTGGGTGAGGCTGCAGCTGGGTGCCCCGGAGAGGCCGGAGACTGGTATAGTCCTGGCCTCCATGGGACTGCGCCTCCCCCGTCAGGCCCTGGGCTTGGCTCTGGGCACCATGCCAGCTGAGAGCAGGGAAAAGACACCCACCTACCCCAGCCAGCCAGAGAGGATGGGGGAAGGGAGGCACCACCTCCAAGCTCCTCCTTCCCCAAGAGGGCAGTCCAGCTCCAAAGCCCAGTGTGACAGCTACCCTGGAGAAAAACTGGGGGCTAGCAATGGCAGAAGGACCCTGGCCCTTTAAGAGATCTGACAGTGCCCTGCGGGTATGTGCTCCACAAACAAACTGGCTATAAGGTTACTCTTAAAAAGGTACATTCTGTTCCACAGGCTGGGCAGGGAAGGGCATCATGCCAGAGCACCCAGCTTCGCACCCTGGGAGCCCCAGGCAACTTCCTCTTTGTAGGTGGGGCTAGGGTGGGCTACAGGCCACAAGCCCTGGGCAAGGCAGAGGCTGGCTCCCCCAAACCTTGAGTGAGACAGAGGACAGCACCATCTAAACCAGGGTGCCAATGGAGGGATCACGAGGTGTGCTGGCTGGGGGGCTGTGCCTACAGCCGCCCCTAAAGGATCAGCTGGGCAAAAGCCCCTGTCCCTGGTCAGGGGGATGACACGAGACAGCCAACTCCACCGGCTCACATCTCTCTGCAAGGGACATCCGGAAGTCCCTTCACTGGGAACCATCCCCTACAGCATCCCCGCAGCTCCCTGCCTCCAGGTGAGAGCGCTACCCTGTCAGGTGTTACTCCACTCAGAGAGGGTGGGGCCCTGAGAGCAACATCATGAGGTAAGTACTATTTTTATCCCAGTTCTACAGACTGGGAAACGAAGGCTGGGAGAGGCAAGGTTAGCTGTCTACGATCTCCCAGAGAAGAATGCAGCCCACTGGACAACCAGGGCTGCCTGCAGCCAAACCTCTGCGACAGCCTCACCTCACACACCACTCCGAAGCCAGAGGAGGAAGCCCACAGGGGCAGAGAGCCTCAAGGCAGGCTGCCAGAGCCCTGGTGCCCAGTGGGAAGAGGGCAGGATGCGGTCAGAGCCTAAAGCCCCTCTCGTCAACAGTCCAGCCCCAAACTACTCCCGGCCCAGGACAGAACTGACCCACTCATCACTTTCCCGATCCTCCCGGGGCTGGCCTCCGTCCAGGAGAGGCAACTCCTCCCTTGCTAACTCCACCCAAAACCTACTCGATCCCTCCAGATCACCACCTAGAGCTGCCCTGCAGGGAAGGCACCAGGCCCTGAGTCTCAAGTGTCAACTTGGGGCCAGAGAAGCCAAAGTCTGGATATAGCCTACCCAGCCCTCTCAGCCCTGCCCCAACCCTGGGGCTAAATGTCGCCTGCCCACCTCCAGCCTTACTTTGGGGCTCTACAGATTATGCTATTTCAAGGGCCTCAGGCTAAAGAGCTGTAGACTGTGGCCCACGGGGACAGAGCACAGGCTTTAGGTTCTGGAGCCTTCCCTTCCCTTAGCAGTGCCTTCTGCCCCAGATCCCAAATGAAGACCCACCCCTCCTCCCAGATACAGCCAGACGTCCCTCACCCGTGTCCACCCATGACTCTCCCACCCTCGATTAGCAGACCCCTTCTCGTTCCCGGACTGTGCCCCCACGCCTACCTCCCGGACCACCCACCTGCTTCCAGAGGAAGGCATCACCACGGTTGAGTTGCCAGGCCAAGATCAAGTGCAGGGTGGAGAGGCCCAGGCCACTGAAGACAGCGGCCCGCATGCGGATGGGGAGGAGCGTGTAGGTGATGTAGACGAAGAACACGGGGCACCAGAGGCCTACAGAAGGGCTGTGAGGGCTGGCTGCCAGGGCGCCGCCGACCTGCACCGCTGCCAGGACGCCCAGCACCACGTAGCTCACCAGCCACATGGAGTCCTGGCGGAAGCTGTGTCGGTTGCACACCACCATGAGCGCCACGAAGAGGATGGCGGCGCAGGCCAGCAGCGCCACGTAGGCAGGCTGAGGGTGGGCAGGCGCCGCGTGGAAGGCCAGCAGCACGGCCGTGAGCAGCACGAGCACCGCCATCAGCAGTGTCAGGCTGCTCTGGTTCATCTGGAAGAAGTACCTCTGGTACAAGCGCTCCAGCTTGGCCGAGCGGAACTGCTTCGACTGGAACACCTGCACCAGCCGGCGCCAGCAAGCTCGCCTGCTCCTGGCGGCCGCGTCGGGGGCCCCCTCAGCGGCCCCGACTGCCACGGTCGCCTCAGGGTCCTCGAAGCCCAGGGCCACGGCCCGCAGTCCCAGCTCCAGGCCCTTGCCTGGGCCACCCCTCCGGATGAAGGCCTCATCCTGCCAGGGGCACCGAGGCGCGGCTGCGGGGGTCGGGCTGGGTGGCTGTGCGCCCTGAAAGCAGCTCATATAACGGGGTGTGCAGAAGCCGCTGGAGCGAGTCCCGCGGCGGGGACGCTTCTGCCCATTGCGCTCGCCCCAGGCTGTTTTCCGTTCATCCACTTTGGGGACCAGGAGGCCACTAAACCATGACATCCTGCTGGGAGGAAAGGAATGAGGTGGTGTTAATACCACCGTCACGGCCGCCACCAGCAGCTTTCATTAACCGAGTGCTTCCCATTACCAAGCTGAGCACCTCAGACACATCCTCCTCCTGAAATGACTCTGAGGAAGACCAGGGCATCCCCATCCACCAGGTGAGGAAACTGAGGCAGAGGGAGGTGAAGTCACTTGCCCGAGATCAAGCAGCCACTCAAGTGTGAGAACCAAAATTCTAACCCAGATCTGTCTGACTCCAAAGCAATTCATTTAAACATTCACCTCTTCCCTAAAAGGCACTGATTTCTTGGTGGTTACAGACCCACTTGAGTGCCTGTCAATGAGAAACGCCGCCCAGTTCAGGAGAGAGAGGGCACAGCCCAAGCAGGGTCAAGCACCACCCCGCACTGGGAGACTGTTGCCACTGGTGTCCCAGTGGAACCTGATCCTCTGATTTTTCAACAGAAGCTTAATTTTTAAAAATGGAGGCTTTAACATGACATCTCCTGACTTTTAAACGCTGGCAAGTAATTCACATTTTTCAACACTGCAAGCCAAATAAATCACATCTACGGAATGAATTCAGCCTGTGAGCTGCCAATCAGTGACCTCTGTACCACAGGGAATCTCTTTCCACATCCGTCCCCATCACACTCACACACTGTGCACACTTCACCGAGTTAAATTCAACTCCTTCCTCCGGTTACAGCTTAAACATAACTTCCTCAGGAAGATGTCCCAGCTCCCCCACCCAGACTAAGTTTGGTCCCCTGTTCACTCTCCATACATTTCCTCCATGGCACTGATCACCATTATCATTAAATCATCCCTTGTTTAATGTGTGACTCTGCTCCTCTGACTATAAATGTTAGGAGGGAAGGGATGATATCTATTTTGCTCAGAGCTTTATCCCCACCCCAGGTACCCCAAGTACTGAGCCTGGCTCATAGTAGGAACTCAACCAATTTATAAGTTGAAAAGAGAGAAAGAAACCAAGCTCAAGAGCATTGGTATGGAGAAGCTAACGTGAAATAATAATAACGATATGATTCTTCATCTTTCTCACTGCACTCCAGTCCTCTTAACCTCTTTGCTGTTCCCCAACACACCATGCACGGGACAGCCTGGGACCTTGGTGCTTGCTGTTCCCTCTGCCTAGAATAAGAGCTCCTCCAGGTCACAGCTCAAATGTCCCCTTATCAGTGAGCTTTCCCTGACCACTCTATTAAAATAGCAACCCCCTTTCCTGGAGCTCCCTATCTCTCTTCCGAGCTTTATGCTTTATTTTTCTCCACAGCTCTTATCAGCAGCTGCCATTCTATACATTTTTCTTATTTGTTCATTGTCTGTCTCTCCTAACTGGAATGTCAACTTCATGAGGGCAAGGATTTTGGCCTGCTTTGCTCACTGCTGCATCTGCAACACCTCGTAGGGTCTAAATAAATGTTCGTTGAGTAGATAGGTGGGTAGGTGGGTGGATGGATGGATAACACTCCCATGCACTTTCCCTCTGCTTGAAACTTTTCGAGGTCCTTTCACATACCTAAGTCCATCTGATCTTCACCAAAACCCTGTGAGGCTGGTCCTGTGGCCATCTGGGGCACAGGACAGATTTGACAGCAAAAAAAAAAAAAAGAAGAAGAAAAAGAACTGAGGTCCACGGTGGTTTTATACAGCTGGCCCAAGTTCTAGAGATCACAAGTAATCAAGTCAGCCCCAAATCTCACGTCTCCAGGAGGGAAGTGTCTTGACCTGGGGGAGGGGGGGTAACTCCATGACAACACCCTCAATGTGTCTCCCAGCTGAGCCCAGCTCAGGAGAAGGCGAGGGTGAGAGCACTGCCACCCATGGATGCCTGCGTCCCCACCAAGGCCACCCTCCTCCATGCCCACGGGGCACCCTGAGGGGCTCCTCGTACTTAAACCTGCAGAGCTAGCAGCACTGACATTTGTACTCACTAGGGGACAAGGGGGAGAATACCCAGAGCTTGCCCCAGGTGGCCACAGGACCAGACGCTCAAGCCACAGAAGCAGTGCTCCAAGCAGACACCCAGGGGCCCACAAAGCAGAAGGCGGACTGGGGACCTCTCTGCACGTGGGAAACCCCCATCTCTGGTACACCCTCCACCAAGTTCTCTTGGCATCCCTTCTCCTATATCCCACGAAGCAGCAGGCCCTTCAACCCCTTAACATCACCAACGGCACCATCTGGAGGGACAGATCAAAAATCCAAGACTTTTGGTCAGGCTGACATTTGGCAAAGGTCACCAAAGAAAGTCTGGCTCTTCAAAACACTTCATTAGAAACAAGATCTTTGGAGTGAGACCACGTTTCAAACCTTATTGTGATTCTTTGCTAGGGTCGCGGCCTTGGACAAGTTACTTCACCTCTCTATGTCACTTTCTTCATCTGTAAAATGGGAACAATAAGAGTTGCGAGGAAAGAATGTAACAGCACCCGTCAGGCATGCAGTACACACTCAATAAACATTAGCTCTTCTCCTCACCCTACACCACTTTGAACCCAAAACCCTGCCAGTGTCCAAGAGATGGAAGGACAGGAAAATTGTGAGCAAAAACCCACACCTCCCCAGCCAGTCAGACGCCTGGCCCTATCAGTCCCTGTGTCCTCGGCTGTCAGTCCCCAGAGCTGCGTGAGACAGAGCCCAGAGTAAGCAGGTTTCCCACCGCCCCCCATGACATTTTGCTTCAGCCTCCTCCCCCTCGCCAGTCCCCTGACCTGTCCTCACCGCCCCCCCACCCCACTGGCCAGACCTCTGGTCCCAAAAGACCTGTTTCTGGCCATGCTCCCAGCCCCCTGGAAGCACAGCCTAGCATGTGGCTCGTACCCACAGAGGAAGGCGTGTACACTGTCCAGGGGAATGCATGACCCTCCCAAGAACACCCTGACCCCACAAGTGGCTAGCTTCAGAGATCTGTAATTGTCCAACCAACTGCAACCATCCCACCCTGGGCTCCATTCCAGGCACTGCCCATCTTGGAGAACTTACTCCTGGCACCCCACGCCAGGCTGGTATGGCAGGGAACAGGGCAGGGCACTGTTCAAAGCCACAAAACTTCCCTATATGGGGCCCCAACCCTCCTTGTCCAGGAACCCATCACTACGAACCACAGACCACCTCCTTCCTCCCCAGAGATAGGCTCCTGAGCTTGTGCCTCCGAGCCCCTCCTTCCCTGGGTCCTGGTTTCTTTGGTCTCTCTCACAGATCTGCTACTCCAGGCACCACCAGCTCCCATGGATGGAGCCATGTCCATTCAGCCTGGCAGACCGAGGCCCAGTGTCTCCCAGACCCCAGGTCCCTCCCGAACCTGGATCCTCCAGCCTGAGACCCAGAGTCTGAAGCAGGCCAGGGCGCAGCCCCAAGGATGGCTCTGCGCGCTGCTTCGCCCAAATCCTCTTCCTGGTCACCTCTTGTTCCCAGGAGGTGGCAAAAGGAAGCTCCAGAGGATTTAAAAGGACTTCAGAAAGTTCATGGAAGAAGGCACTGCCCAGGCAGGGCACTTCAGTGCCAGCACCGCCCACCAGGCTGGGACGTGGGCCTCAATTCCAGGCCTGTCCAGATGTAGAGAAACCTCCCCAGGGCCTGTATCTGGAGGTCCAGCAACCCTTCTCCTCCCTTCCCCAGCCCTTGGTCTCCCTAAAGACTGCACTGAGGTCCCATCTCCACCCCAACCATACAAACCCCACCAGGGTCCTCCAGTCACAGGGGTACTCCGGTAAGCAGAGGGTATAGGAAAAGAGTCCACCGCCTGATGCCACCTCTAGCTTTTCAGTCAGGCCCCAGACCCTGTTCTGAATAAAGTCTGCCCACCCTGCCCACCCTGCAGCGGGCCTGGACACCAGCCCTTTCATTCCCAAGGTCTGGGGTGAGGGGAGGGGGACTCCTGCAGACAGAGGGCATCCCTCCCTCCGCCCAGGCTGCCTCCCCTTCCCCGAAGCACAATCACACTCTACCTCAAAGTCGGAGGCTCACCCACAGCCCAGCTGCAAAAACCTCAGGACAGCCCCTCCCCCAGCACATGCCTCTCCCCCTCTTCCCAGCAAGCCGGGAACTCGCCCCGGGTGGAGGAAGGGAAGCACAGGGCAGGGAGTGAGGGTGGGAGCCTTGAGCCCCGGACCCAGGATTCCTCGATCCCCCATCTCCTCCCGGACTTCCCTCCGCCAGCCTCGACGGCCTCGGGCTCCCCCCGCGCCGGCTTCCGCGCCCGGACACAAAACTCCCGGGAGCCGCGCGGGAGTCTGCCAGCCACACGGAGACCCGAGCGCCGAGCGCCGGGCGCCGCCGCCTCCCCAGACGCTCCTCCGCGCGGTCTCACCTGCCGGCCGGGGTCGGCGCCTCCCCGGGGCCTCCGCCCCGCCGCAGCCGCGGGCTCCGGCCGGCCGGCCGGCCGTCCCGCGGTCCTGCTCCGTGCCCGCGCGTCCCGGCCGTCCCTCCCGCCGTCCGCAGTCCGCCCGGCCCTCGCCCCCTCCCTTGTTGTCCAGCGCAGCCGCCCTCTACCCCGGATCCAGAAGTCCCCTCCCCGCCGGCTCCCGGACTCCCCGCCTTAAAGGCACAAGCTCCTTTTGTCTGGACACCCCCTCCCCCTCCCCGGACGCCGGGCAGGGTGGCCGGCTCCCCTTCGGAGGAACGGGGTAGGGGTGGGCGAGACCGAAGAATGGAACCCCTCCCTCCGCGCGCCCCCTCCTCTCCTCCGGCCGCTCCCTCCCCCAGTCTTGGGAAAACAAGCGGCTACTGTTCTGGGATCAAGACCCCGGGAAGGAGCGGGCCGTCCAGCCCGCTCCCCCTTCCCTCCACCCCCGGGCTGCGTCCTCCAGCATTCTCTTCCCACCCTCACCCCAGGGGTCCCCAAAGGCGCCGGGCAGACCCACCCTCTAGCAGCGATTACCACCCCCCTCCCGCCCAGCACACCGAGGGTCTGCTTCCTTTCTGGCGGGGTCCCCTAAGCTGAACCGGTGCCCAGCACCCACTCCTCACACCCCCCTCCCCTCCTCCCTCCCCCAGCCCCCACCCTGCCATTCCCGCCCCGCCTGCCACGGCCCTGCTCCCCCCCCACCTCAAGAGGGAACTCAGTTTAATAATTAATTAAGATTTCATTCCACAAGGCGCCAGGTGTGTGCGGCCTGCTTCCCCACACACCGCTTTTTCCCTCCTCCCCCAACCCTCCGGGGCGCTGGCCCCAAGCAAGCCTCCTGCACCCTGAGCGCAGAAGGGGGACTGAGGGAAGGGGCACTCTCCACGCTGCCCACCGGCCCCTCTCTCTCTGGGGAGCTCCTCCAGCACCTGCCCACGTGTAGAGTCCCTCCCTGTCTCCCCCCAGCCCCCCCCCCCCACGCCGCACCTTTTACCCAAAGGGTTGTGCTTCCCTGCGGGAGTGTGGAGGGTGGAGAGAGGGTGCATTGCTAGGGTACTGAGAAATTGTTTGGGGCTTTTACTTCCCACGTTTTCAAGCACGGAGCTGCGGCCCAAGTTACCTGGGTGATGGGAAAATCTCGTGGAAGCTGCTTTAACCCTTTGAGGGTTAGAAAGATGGTGTAGCCAGAAAGGAGAAGAAGGTTAATAAACTCACCCAGGATGCAAGTGATTCTGACTTTAGAGGGGATGCCAGTCCTCCAGAGCTGGGAAGAGAGCGGCTTGTCTGGCTTCCCTTGGAGGCGGGCTCCCTGTTGCCTCATCCAGACTTGTAGCTCCTCCTTCCTTTGGCAGCCCCTTCCCCACCCAAGGTCCCACAGCCTAGATAGCTGAAGCTGCTCCCTCAAACCCAGCCTTCCCGGTATTCTAGTCCTTCAAGGCCCAACTCTTGTCCACGCCAAGCCCCTACTGGGATTCCTAAGCCCAAGCCAGAGCTTGAGGCAGGGAAGAGAGGGGAAGAAATAAGAAAATCCATTTCAATCCCTTATCAGGCATATATGATTGCAAACTATCCACCTTGGCTAAATCCCTCACTCTCTTGGAGCCTCATCTATAAAATAGGGATAAAACTATCTGTCTTGTCTTTCTTACAGGATTTTCAGGATGAGCTAGAAAAATGTTGGTTAAAATGTTTGAAAATGGGAAATGAAAATGAAAAATGGATAGTTTATTCTGCCATGTATGAGTCTCAGTTGTGCAGGCCTGGCCTGTAATTTGAACTTTGGGGCCTTTTTGCCTGACTTCTCCCTTCAAGTAGCCAGGCAAAATTTCCTTTCCAATCTGAAACCAGTGTCTACCATTTATCTCTTAGAATACTATGTTTATGGGCTGTAAGGGGAAAATACAAAAGACAATTGAGGAAAAGAAATGTGTGTGTTATGAAATTTTATATTTTGGAATGGAAGGCTTTGTCCTTCATTTTATTTTGGAATGAAAAAAAAAATTTGGACACCAACCAAGTAAGCCGAAGAAATATGCTAGGGATCCATCTCTGGGTGCTTTAAGTCACACTGACCTCCTCTACCCTAGTGTATGGCTGGCGTGTTAGTCTGGCCTCCTGAATTCTATTTCTGGTTCCTGGAGGGCAGGGCTGCCATCAGCACCTTTCTTTGATCCCCACCATCAGCACCTTACACAGAGGGTCTGTTTCTAGCACTATTGGGGCCTTAAAAATGATTCCAGCCCTTTATTTTACAGATATGAAACATGAGCTACTGCTAGGCACATGGGGAATACTCAATTATTAAAAATTTTAATCTATAGGATATTAGAGTAGGAAGAAGTCGTAAAGATTATCTAATTCAGCTGCTATACTTTTAGAAATCAAAATAGCAAGCACTGGGACTTCCCTGGTGACGCAGTGGTTAAGAATCTGCCTGCCAATGCAGGGGACACGGGTTCGAGCCCTGGTCCGGGAAGATCCCACGTGCCGTGGAGCAACTAAGCCCGCGAGCCACAACTGCTGAGCCTGCGCTCTAGAGCCCGCGTTTCACAACGACTGAGCCCGAGGGCCACAATTACTGAAGCTTGCGCGCCTAGAGCCTGTGCTCCGCAACAAGAGAAGCCACCGCAATGAGAAGCCCGCGCACCACAACGAAGAGTAGCCCCCGCTCGCCACAAGTAGAGAAAGCCCGCGCTCAGCAAAAAAGACAACACAGCCAAAAATAAAGAAATTAATTAATTAATTAATTTTAAACAAAGCAAGCACTTATATATCATTTACTGTGTGCTGAGTAGTCATCTAAGCCCTTGACATAAAATAATTCATTTAATCCTCATAACTTCATGATGCTATTATTATCGTCCTCACCTTGGAGTGAGGATGTACCTCACTTTTCCCATGAAAAATGAGACACAGAGAGGGTCAATAATTCCAAGGTCAGAAAGTGGTAGGTCCCGATTCTGAACACATGCTGTCTGGCTTCAGAGTCTGTGTGTGTCACCACTGTGCTCTACTGACTATGGAAAACCAAGCCCCTGAGATGGAAATTGACTTGCCCACGATCACACAGCAGATTGGTGATGGAAGGTGGATCAGAAACCCAATTTGTTTCTCTTTCCACTCAGCTTCACTATGGTTCTGTCTGTATGTATCGCAGACGTGAGTCGTGCCTGTCCTTCCCTGATGTTCCCTCAGAAGCAGACATTCTTCTGCTGACAGGTGGCAACATTCTTCTCCCCTTTGGCTGTGGGGAGTGCATTGAAGGATGGGGACGGTGGGCCCTTGATCTGTAGCTTCTGACCCAAAAAGAGTGAGACCTGCCTCTAGTGACCAACTGTAGAGGGCCAGGGACTCCAGGTTAGACCATGGGTTAGAGTCTGGGCCTTCCACCAGCACCTTCATGAGAGAAGATGGCACGTGCGGTACATTTGTTCAGTCCGATCACGTCCCTCTGAAATGCACCAAGGCTGTTTAAAAGAGCTTGTGGGTGAGCAGCTTGGTAGGAAACATGGAATCTCGGAGAATGTGGTTCTCACACTTACCCTGAGCCCCTAGAAGAAATGGTACTCTTAGCAGAACATGGTGAAATATTAATATATTAAAATACACAGTGTTGTACTATGCCAGATCTAACAGACGCTAGAATCACAGGCACCAACGTTTTAGAAAAAAAATATTGGGAAAACTTTAAAATTGAGAAAATTTTATTATTTATTTTTCTTTGAACCACAACAAGACGGCTATTACTCAATTTTCATAGCAGAACACCTTGATCCAGCTGGGGGAACAGCAGCCCTGCTGAACCTGGTTTGAGAACCGCTACAATCAGTGAAATATTCAGAAAGGACCTCCTATCCCGGGGTGGATAATAAACAGCAAGTCAGGGATCCGCTGGAAGGTTTTCACCCTGACAAAGAGAAGAAAAAAAGAGAGAGAAGGGAGGCAGCTGGCACGAACTGTTTCTATTGCTCCAAGTCTAGCTTGATCTCAATGACTGTGGTTTTTCTAATACAGACCACAGTCACAGTCACAGGTATTATCAACCTCTCATTTTTCAGAAAGAGGAAATTCCCAGGAGAAGAATGCATTATATGTAAATGCAAGTGCTATATACCCATAAGTGTATCTGGACAATGCTTGAAGCATCCTGGAACATAACTAATGGATGGGCTTGAGTCCCCTGAGCCTTCCCTGGGTCGTTTGGGGAACAGCTAAGCAAGCCTCTGCCTACTCCCTTTTACAAGGCAAAGATTCCTTTTACAGTGCAAATAATCATTCCCTGACTTTTCTGTCTTAAAGATTAGATTTCTGTGCATTTCGTTTTTGGAAAGTAAGAAAAATGTGTAAAGACAACCCACATTTGTATATCCCCTGTCCACTTCACCACATGGCTGCTGACACTACCACTACCCCAGAGACTCTTGGCTTCCTCTAGGTCCCAGGTTGGAGGAGGCCTTGGCCACCACGGGTCCCAGAACCACTACCACCCATGGGAATGAAATGATTGACTCTAAACTCCAGATGGATACAAACTTCCTCATTCCTTAGCTCCCCATCTTTTTTTTTTTTTAATCAACCGTTTTAATTTTTTTTAATGTATTTTATTTTATTTTTGGCTGCATTGGGTCTTCGTTGCTGCGCATGGGCTTTCTCTAGTTTCAGCGAGCGGGGGCTACTCTTCGTTGCAGTGCGTGGGCTCTAGGCGCACAGGATTCAGTAGTTGTGGCGTGTGGGCTCAGTAGTGTGGCTCACGGGCTCTAGAGTGCAGGCTCAGTAGTTGTGGCACAGGGGTTTAGTTGCTCCGCAGCATGTGGGATCTTCCCGGACCAGGGCTCGAACCCGTGTCCCCTGCATTGGGAGGTGGATTCTTAACCACTGCGCCACCAGGGAAGCCCCTTAGCTCCCCATCATTCATTCATTCATTCTTTCTTTCCACAAATATTTAGCAAGTGCCTACTAAGGCCAGGTACTGTTCTATTCATAGGTGCTGGGGATACAGTCTCAGCAGACTGGATCCCTATTCTCATGGAGCTTTCCTTCTAGTGGGAGGAGACAAAAACCAAATGAATAGATGAGAAGATAGTTGATGGTGATAGGTGCGATGATAATTAGAAAAGGGGACAGATAGGAAGTAACTTCCTCTCTGAGGAAGTGATGTTTACATAGAGACCTGAATGACAAGGAATCAGCCATGCAAAATATACGAGTAAAGAGTATCCAGGCAGAGGGGACAACTAACGCAGAAGTCCTAAGGCAAAAGCAAGCTCACTGTGTTCAAGAAACAGAAAGAAAGTCAGGGAGGCTGAAGCCCAGTGTGTTGGAGGAAGAGCGTAAAGACGAGGTCAGAGAGGGAGGTATGCCCTAGCTAGCGTAGAAGCTCGTAAGCCAGGGTGAGGAGTTTGGATTTCATTCAAAGTGTAATGAGCACCTTTGGAAGATGTTATGCTCGGAAGCGGCATGATCTGATTTATGGTTTTAAAAGATCATGCTGGCTGCTGGATGGAAAATAAATCAAGGGATCAAGAGTTGCAAGGGAAACCACTTAGGAAGCTATTATAGTGGTTCAGGTGGAAAAGATCCGTGCCTTAGACAGGGATGGTAATAGTGGGCTACTGAGAAGTGGAAGGACTCAGAAAATGTTTTGGAGTTGGAGTACCTTAGTGACCTGCCTTGGTTCCTTCTCCATGGTTTATCTGTAACAAATAATAATCCAAAACTGACAAATATGTATTGAGCAGCTACTACATGCCAGGCACTGTGCCTGGAAGTTATCATCCAGAGGAGAAGACAAACCCACCTTCTCCTGCCCTGCCCATCCCTAACCCTGCCCCATTTTCAGGGCCATAGGCACACCCCTCACCCCACCCCTGCACTCTACTCCAATGCTGAGCTGGAGTTGATGGGGTGGGGGGGGGGGGGATGTGTTTACAGTTGGACAATTGATGCCATTAAAGAAGAGTCCAAAGTCCTCCCAAGATCTCAGAGCAAAGACTAGGAGAGCCCAAAGCTCCGACAGTGGGGAGAGGGTGCAGCCAGGACCATGAAGACAAGAGAAACCTGTTGGTGCCCACACCACTGCTCGTCACTCTCAGAGTTCCCAGAGCCCAACCTACCAGAGCCCCCATCAAGCCAGACTTCTCAGTCTTCTCTACCACCTGGTTCTGCTGCCACAATACCCTCAGTCTCCCTTAGATTTCTGAGTCTCTTGTGCCCTCTGGTGTCACGTTCCTGATACTGCAGCCCATAGTTAATCTCCCCAGCTTGTCACTTTACAATCAACGACCCAAGCTGGGGGCGGGGCAGGGGCCAGTATGGGAAATTTTAAAATTCTGGGAAGGGCTGGGAATGTCATTGCATTAAGGCAAAGGGCCACGTCAGTTTCTGAGGCCTGCACTATTCAAAAATATCAATGTTATGCCAGAAAAAAAAAAAGCGCAGCTGAGAAAATGTTACAGTTTTAAGGAAACTACAGAGACATAACTAAATGTAATGCATGATGCTTGATTGGATCCCAGGGGTTTTGGGGTTTTTTTGTTTGCTTGTTTGTTTGTTTTTTAAATTTTCTTTCTTTATTTTATTTTTGGCTGCGTTGGGTCTTTGTCGCTGCAGGCGGGCTTTCTCTAGTTGCATCGAGAGGGGGCCGCTCTTCGTTGCGGTGCACAGGCTTCCCATTGCGGTGGCTTCTCTTGTTGCAGAGCAGAGGCTCTAGGCGCGCTGGCTTCAGTAGTTGTGGCACGTGGGCTCAGTAGTTGTGGCTCGCCAGCTCTAGAGCACAGGCTCAGTAGTTGTGGCACACTGGCTTAGTCGCTCCGCAGCATATGGGATCTTCCTGGATCAGGGATCAAACCTGTGTTCCCTGCAGTGGCAGGCGGATTCTTAACCACTGCGCCACCAGGGAAATCTGTTTGTTTGTTTATTTGTTTGTTTGTTTTAGTCATGAGGACATTGTTGGGACAATTAGGGAAATTTTCAACAGACTATATATTAGATAATATTGTAACAATGCTAAATTTCCCGAGTGTGACAACGTTTTGCGGTTATGTAGAAATGTCTCTGTTCTTGGTAAATACGTGATGAATTATTTAGGAATGAAGTTGCTGTCTGAAACTAACTCAAATGGTTCAGCAAAATCACATGTCTACGTAACAAATGTGGGGAAACTGTAACAACCACTGAATCTAGGTGAAAGGTATATACAATCGTATTATTCTTGCAATTTTAAACCTACAGAAAGGTTTAAAAATTTTCAAGATAAACATTTGGGGAAATGCCAATTCAGGAAAATACTCCAAATGAGGAAAGTGGCAATATATTGTGATTCCCCTAAGTTTCACATGTCCCCCCTGAGGTGGGGTCTCGGGGGGTTAACAGTGACTGTTTACTCAATAGGCATGCTGAGTGCTAGGTGCCAGCAAAACAGGGCACTGAAAAATATTTATTTATTTGATATTTGACATTTTTCCCCTAAACATCGAATTTGTCATGGAAATGTTCAGAATTTTGTTAAACTTCTTACATTTTTTCGCAGTTGAATTGTTTTTGGATTGAATTGTTTTTCACTGCACAGGGATCATCATAATCTTTTTAATGCTTAGGGCATCCTACTGTGTCCTCACTCCCACCAATGCAAACAGGCTGGGAGCTCGGAGGCAGGGAAACCCGGAAGGCATACAAGGGGATTGCAAAATCATTTTTTTAAAAAAACCCCTCTGAAATTGGGTAGCAGTTATCTGGGGAGTAAGATCCACAAAGGGCCCAAGCCTGAAAGTCCAAAGAAAAAGCCAGCTGTAGTGAGAATGGAAACTTTCTATTTCAGTCTCTCCTGGATTGTTTTACAGTTCATGCATTTTCAATGTTTGTTTTCTTTTTGTTCTTCCCTAATATTAGGTAAAGTTTTTTGTTTGCTTAAAACAAACGTGACACATGAAAAGCTGCTCAACATCACTAATTGTTAGAGAAATGCAAATCAAAACTACAATGAGGTATCACCTCACACCAGTTAGAATGGGCATCATCAGAAAATCTACAAACAAATGCTGGAGAGGGTGTGGAGAAAAGGGAACCCTCTTGCACTGTTGGTGGGAATGTAAATTGATACAGCCACTATGGAGAACAGTATGGAGGTTCCTTAAAAAACTAAAAATAGAATTACCATATGACCCAGCAATCCCACTACTGGGCATATACCCAGAGAAAACCATAATTCAAAAAGACACATGCACCCCAATGTTCACTGCAGCACTATTTACAATAGCCAGGTCATGGAAGCAACTTAAATGCCCATCGACAGAGGAATGGATAAAGAAGATGTGGTGCGTGGAATATTACTCAGCCATAAAAAGGAACAAAATTGGGTCGTTTGTAGAGACGTGGATGGATCTAGAGACAGTCATACAGAGTGAAGTAAGTCAGAAAGAGAAAAACAAATATCGTATATTAATGCATATATGTGGAACCTAGAAAAATGGTACAGATGAACAGGTTTGCAGGGCAGAAATAGAGACACAGATGTAGAAAACAAACGACGTATGGACACCAAGGGGTGAAAGTGGCGGGGGGGGGGGGAGGGGTGGTGGTGGGATGAACTGGGAGATTGGGATTGACATGTATACACTAATATGTATAAAATAGATAACTAATAAGATCTTCTGTATAAAAAATAAATAAAATAAAATTCAAAAAAAAGTTTTCATTCTGGATGATAGGAATATAGGTATTTATTGTTTTATCCTTTGTGTTTTTCTGTATTTTAAACAGTTCTAGAAAGGTATATAAAAGTAAAATACAAACATCCAAACAAAAAACAAACGTGAGCCTCTGTCAACCATGTCGAGAAGAACCAGAACAAGGATTCTTGCTGGGGCAGGGCTCCCAACGGAAAGGATAGCCTTCCAGAGCTGCCCTCTTAACTAAGAGTGTTTGAAGAAAAGCTATTTGCCCCCTACCCTCTTCCTTTCTTGCCTTCACTCCTCCTGCCCTTCCCCTTCCCTGTCCCATCATCTTTTTTCCTTCCCAGTGTGGTGTAATGAACAGATCCAGCTGTGAAGTCAGGGGGACCTGGATTCCAATCAGAATGTGACACGGACAAACCTCAAAACATATTCAGCAAATATTTATTAATGCCTACTAGGTAGCAGGCACAATTCTAGGTACTGGGATACAATGGTAAGTAAAAAAGACAGACAAGGTTCCTGCCCTCATGCAACTTGCATTCGAGTCCAGGGAGACAGATAATAAATAAACAGGCAAATGAATAAGAAAATTATATATCATGAAATGTGTACTGCAGAATCTAGCTACATATTGTATGAATATACCATAAGACATTCTGGGAAAAAAACTATGGAGACAGTATAAAGATCAGTGGTTGCCAAGGGTTGCTGGGGAGAGAGGAATGAATAGGCAGAGCACAGAGGGTTTTAAGGGCAGTGAAACTATTCTAGTAGGATGCTGTAATGGTGGGTATATGCCATTATACATTTGTCAAAACCCATAGAATTGTTGTACATAGAATGAGTTCAATTGTTGTACATAGAATGTACAACACTCAGAGTGAACCCTAATGTAAGCTATGGACTTCGGGAGAAAATGATGCGTCAAAATCAGACTCTATTGATTGTAACAAATGTACTACTCTGGTGGGGGATGTTACTGGGGGAGGCTGTGCATGTGTAGAGCCAGCGTGCATATGAGAAATCTACCTTCCACTCAGTTTTGCTGTGAACTTAAAACTGCTCTAAAAATAGTCTGTTTTTTTAAGTGTGTTGCAGGAAATTAACATGTAATAAAAGGTAACTGGAGGGACATACTTTAGATAGGATGAAAAAGGAAGCGCTCTCTGAGGCTGTTTTCTCATCCATAAAATGGAGGTAGAAGTATTTGCCTTCATATATATATATGTGAAAGTGCCCTTTAAATTACTATATATCTTCCCATCTGTAACATATTGGTAAGCAGCTCTGAAACGGCTCCCAATGATCCCTACTTTCTGGTATTCAAGTCCTTGTGTAATCCCCACCCTCTTGAGTGTGGGCTGGATCTAGTGACTTGCTTTTAAGGAATAAAATGCAGCAAGAATGATGAAAAGTCACTCCCAAAATTAGGTTACAAAAGAAAATGCAGCTTCTATTCTCTCTCTGTCTCTCTCAGAAGCTGCCATGTTGTGTGTAGCCCTATGTAGAGGTCCACGTGACAAGGAACTGATGTATCCAGCCACCAGCCAGCAAGGACCTAAGGTGAGGTCTTACAGGATGCAATACCAGATGCAATGTGTGATCCTTGATTGGATACTGATTAGAGAACATCAGCTATAGAAGACATTTTGGGTCCAGCTGGGGAGATTTGAACATTGACTGGGATGACAAAAAAAGAAAATTAATGAGGGGACTTGCCTGGTGGAGCAGTGGTTAAGAATCCGTCTGCCAATGCAGGGGACACAGGTTCGATCCCTGGTCCAGGGAGATCCCACATGCCACGGAGCAACTAAGCCCATGCGCCACAACTACTGAGCCTGCGCTCTAGAGCCCACGAGCCACAACTACTGAAGCCCACGCGCCTAGAGCCCATGCTCTGCAACAAGAGAAGCCACCGCAGTGAGAAGCCCACGCACCGGAACGAAGAGTAGCGCCCCCTCACCGCAACTAGAGAAAGCCCGCGTGCAGCAACGAAGACCCCTAATGCAGCCAACAATTAATTAATTAATTAAATTTTTTTAAAAAGAGCATTCATTTGTGTGTATGTGTGGGTGTGCATTAAAAAAGAAAGATACAAACTACCCTATAAATCAGCAATTCCATCTCTTGGTATACATATCCAAGAGAAATGTGTTCATATGTCTACCAAAAGACACATGTTCAAGAACGTTCATAGTAATTTTATTCATTAGAGACAAAATTGGAAACATCCTAAGTGTTCATCAACAGGAGAATGGATAAATAAATTATGGTGTATTCTAACAATGTAATACCACACAGCAATTTTTTTTTTAAAAGAGCAAAATGCTGATAAATGCCACAAAGATGAATCTTAAAAATATAATATTGTGGGAAAGCTGCCAGATACAAGAGAGTACACACTGTACGATCCTTTTTATATGAGGTTCAAGAACAGGCAAATCTAATCTATGGTGATAAGAGCCTAAACAGCCATCACCACAAGAGCCTGGATACTGACCATGAAGGGGCATAAGGAAAACTTCTGAGTGAGGGTGTCATAGACCTTGATTTGGATGTGATTACACAGATATCGATATATAGATATATGTGCCCCCAAATTACGGAATTGTACATTTAACATCTGTGCACTTTATACAATTGAGTTATATCTCAATTTTTTAAAAAAATGTTTTAAGAAAAAAGATATCCAGAAGGATTACACCAAAAGCATTAATGGCGGTAATGTCTGGGTGGTGAGAATACTAATATGTTCTGATTTGTTTTGTCTTGTTGCTTGTCTGTATTTTCTAATTTTCTCCAACACATAACCACTGCTTCTGTAATAATAAAAAGTTATTTTTAAACTACATTCCAAATAGTCAATAATATCATTTATGCTGCCTCAGGGGAAAGTCAAGAAATGTACTTGCTGTGTTATTCCTGAAGGAGACAGGGGTGTGGCCAAGCATAAGACAGAGGAATGAAGTACTTAATCGCTGTGGCATCCGGGTGTGGAGGACTTTTCAGGGGAAGTCCCCTGTGCTGAGCGTGGGGTGAAAGGTCAGGGTGGACCAGAGTATCCGGCCCACACGGTGGAATGGAAAGAACCCAGGAGAGAGAATCTGAAGATCTGGGTCTGAATCCAGATCCAACCATTGACTGTGGCCTTTGAAAACTCATTTAACTGCAGAAGTGGAAGGACTATGGGTTAGCCACAGGGCACGGACTCCGGATTGGTTCTGTCCACTGTGTGCTGCTTCCCTGTTTATAATAACAACTAACTTTTACATAGGAATTAACATTTTATGAAACACAAATATTCCTGTTGAATTCTCACAGAACCTCTTGAGCAAGCACGGTTCTTTCCCCTTTGTAAAGGTAAGAAGACTGTTTCTAAGTGATTTGCCTGAACTAGTGAGTGATAGAATTAGGACTTGCCTGACGGTTTTTGGACTCCGAATCCTGCATTCTTTCCACCAATGGCTTACCTAGGACCCTGACACTTGACTATACCCACCCCTCACCCTTCCCATCTGCCGACACCTGCTTCCAGCAGCTCTGTGGTTCTCCTGCATTCTTGGCAGGGCCTTATTTCCCAGGGAGGGACAGAGGGCTCTGCACAGAGCATCCCTGAATGACCTAGTACTGACTCAAAGAAGGATCCAGACTCCTTTTGGCTCTGTGTTACTCCAGAGGCATGTAGGAGTTCACACCTCCAACGCTGGGCAGCTCCTCCAGTCAAGGGTCTTCCAGGCTCATTTCCCAACCTGGCTCCAGGGTGGCCGCCAGCCCCCTCTGCCCTCCTGATCCATGATGAGGGGCCACAACTCTTCACCAGTCCTCGTCCCTCTTCCCTAGGAGGCTTCTCCCCAAGGCCTGAGTCAGCGCTTCCCCATCCCTATCCAGTTCCAGCCTCTGCTTAATACCTCTAGTTCCTAAGGCCTCTCCCTTCCCAGGTGCCCCGACCTCATCCCCCTCGCAGCTGGTGAAGGAGCAGTGAGAAGCAGAATAAGAGGCAATGGTGAGCCCAAGGGACAGCCGCCCCAAGCAGCTAGCACCACGTTCCCTTCAATAATTCATTCCCGGGGAGGCTGCGGGCACCATGCCCTCATTCTGAGCTGGAGACGGCTACCACAGCTCAGATCCTTAAAATGAGAGTGGTGGGAATCAGGAGGGCTGGAAGGCTAGGGCAAGCAAGTAGAAGGGTACCCGGTCTCCAGCCCCAACACAGGCTCCTCTCCCCCTACTTCTTGTTAGAGAGAGGCCTGATCCAAACAGAGATCAGGGGTCCCATGATAGATAAAGGAGCCTAGAAACTGCAGCGAGCCAGAGGGGCAGAGAGGAAGGATCCTAACTCAGGGCCTCATCCCACTCACTCCAGCTATACATCAGGGTCAGCCTTACCCGCATTGCTCTGAGCCTTTTTTTTTTTTTTTTTTTTTTATAAATTCACGTTCTTTTATTTATTTATGACTGTGTTGAGTCTTCGTTTCTGTGCGAGGGCTTTCTCTAGTTGCGGCAAGTGGGGACCACTCTTCATCGCGGTGCGCGGGCCTCTCACCATCGCGGCCTCTCTTGTTGCGGAGCACAGGCTCCAGACGCACAGGCTCAGCAATTGTGGCTCACGGGCCCAGTTGCTCCGCGGCATGTGGGATCTTCCCAGACCAGGGCTCGAACCCGCGTCCCCCGCATTGGCAGGCAGATTCTCAACCACTGCGCCACCAGGGAAGCCCGCTCTGAGCCTTCTTGAAACCACACTCAGCCTCTTATCAGCAGCGCCACCTTCCTAAAGGATGCCCAAGTCCCCTCTGTCCCAGCTTTTGGAAGCCCTGGGATGCTTCCACTGCCCCCACTTGGGGAACTCTGCTCCCACTTAGGCCTCAGTAATCCGAGTCTCAGCACCCCTCCTAGGGATTCCCCACCCCCATCCCATCTCTTTTCAACCCCAACTTCCCTGCCTAACCTCTGATGTTTACAAAGCCTGTAAATATGTGGGAGTGGAGGAAGGACTTGAACTGACCCCTTGGGCCGAGCTGTGATTCAGGGTCCTAAAGTGTTAAGAGTTCGGCAAGAGCAAAGGAGAGAAGGAGGTAAAGTCTAGGCCAGCCCCCCTTCCCCAGGCCACCCTGGGGATCCTGCCTCTCATACTCCTTCCTCCACCTGGGGCAGCCCTAGAGTACTGCTCCTGTCCCAGCCTTGTTCCTCTCTCCAGTGCATTTTGTGGAATTGGAATCACCAATCACATGCAATGGAAACTGAGATCTAAGACTAAAATAAACATAGGTCAAGCACCTACTATGTGCCAGGCTGAACCAGACTCTGGGCAGAAAGAGAATGAGAACTAAGCTTCTCAGCCCTCTCGCCTTCCCTCCTTCCCAGGTATGAAAAGGAACCCCCAAATCCACAGAGCAGTCACACCGCTTGCCCCAGAGCAGGCAAGAGTTGGGCCCTGGAGCCATAGCTGAGAGCCCAGTCCCTCTAGAGAGGCCTGGTGTGGGAAGGGAGCTGTAGTCTTGCTGGGCACTGTCAGCAAGAAGCTCTTCAGACTTATTTATAGCAAATGCTGCATCAGGGGATGGAGCCTGAAAGTGCCTAGAAGCATCAAATATCACCATGGGCCCAGAGGCAGAGCCCAGAAAAAGAAGACAGAGATTGCAGCAGGAGGGACTGAGGTTTGATGTTAGAGGAACTTCCCCAGAGTAATATCTGGAGTTGGCAATGGGGATTCCATGTGGAAACTGCTTCCACAGAGCTTTCTCAGAAACTCACGGTAGAGTAGATACAAAGGGATGGACATGGTGATCTTTGTTCTCTGTCCTTTGTGGTACACAGGTTTTCAAACGCTGGGGCCACTAAGTACAGTTGTGCGAGTTATGCCTTGCTGAGAAGGCAAGTGGGGATTGAAATCCAACTCCAGATCAGTAGGGCAACCCCCTATGCAGAGTTGCGTCTGCACAAAGCCTAGTCAAAAGGGCTAGCAGAGGCCCTGTCAAATATCCTGAGGTCCTGACAACTTCGGAGGTTAGAGAAGAGGGGGAGCTGACCCTAGGGAGAAGGGATGAAGGCTGCTTGGAGAGGCCCTGGGGGCCTGCAGCTGAGGACCTGAAGGGGCCAAGCTAAGGTATGGCTCACAGGAGTGCCTCCAGGCTAGAGGCTCCTCTGAACAGAGTGCCAGATACTGTGAGGTCAGGGCCAGAAATGGGGGTACTGAGGGAGGTAAAGTGGGGAAGAAGACTGTGTGGGTCCTGGACAGGGCCCAGAGAGGGATACTGCTGCCAGTCATCTCACGCGGAAGGGGCTGGGAGAGGACTGTTCTGGGGACCTGGGGGCTGGGCTCCCAGCTCTAGCTCTGAGGTTCCTACCTTCTCTCAGTGGCTCAAGAGAGAGGGGTGTGTGCTCCAGCAGCTGGAATGGAAATGAGAAAAAGTGAAGGGTGCAGAGCTGCCCCTATGCACTTAGATGCCCTCTGATAGGCTCAGAGAGAAGTCACCGATATTTCTATTTTAAAGTAAGGGGTGGAGGGAGATGGTGTTCTAGGTTGTAAGTTCTTGCAGAGGAGGGAGGGAGGGGGAAGCCAGGGCCAATTGCTTGCCTTGGCCAGCACCTCCCTCCCCCACTTCTCCTATGGAAACTTAAGCTGCCCCAAGGCCCAGAGGAGCTAGTCCATTAGCTGTGGTCAGCGGCGGTGTAGGGAGGGGCCTCTCTCCCTCCGGGTCTTATTGCCAAATGACAGGCAAAGCTTCTGCTCCCGCTATTAGAGCCAAAACAAAAGAAAACAAAAACCCTCCATGCACATTTTAAAAACACACACACAACCTCTTTATCTCCTCTGAATAGTTGAAGCTGAGTAACTTGGGGGTAGGTGGGCGGTAGGGGATCCATGGACTAGACCAGAGAGGGAGAGGAGGAGATGCCCTCCCCAAGAACTTTTCAGGTTAAGCCTGAGGAGGAGCTGGGGGTGGAAAGAGGAGAATTGATTCTCCCCCAATGTAGCTCCCTCTGGAATGGGGGCAAGGGCAGGGTCAGCTGAACAGAGAGGGAGGAAAGTCTTCCAAGATCCCCAGAGGGTGGAAGGATGGGGGGGGGGGGGTCGGAAAACCCCAGGGGAAAGGACTTAAAAGAAGAGCCAAGGAGGAGAGTGGAACGCCCTCGATCTGAAAGGGAAGAGTTCTAATTGATGCCGAGAGAGAAGTTGAGGATCCCGGGTCACTCCGCTTCAGGACGAATCTGTCTCCGCAACGGAGTCGGCTGCCGCCTCCCTCCAGCCGCCGTTTTTGGTATGGAGGAGTGTCCAGCCTGGGGGTATTGGGGGTTTGGAGGGACCAATGAGAAGCTGATCCGCTCACAAGGGTGCAGGGAGAGAGCTGGCTGGGGCTACACCCCCTGCTCCCCCCTTCCCCCGCCAGAACTTGGGCTTGTCCTATTTGACGTGCCCGCCGAACGGGGCGGGAGGGGGTACCGGTCCCGCGACTCCGTACTCCCTGCTACCCAGGCCCGGCCCGGACGCTGCAGGGCTCAGAGGGGGCGCCCCTGGAGACCAGGATGGAGGTAGGAGCGGCCAGGGCCCCAGAAGAGCCAAAGATCTCAAAGGAGCCCCACGGGGGTGGGGATAGGGTGCAGCCTGGAGTCCCATACTAGGGGTCTGCAGGTGGGACCGCAGTTCCTGGAAAGAAGAACGGGTGAGGGGATCGTCCCAGGCTTCGGAGGGGGTCTGGCTCCGAGTTGCGCCGCCTCTGCTCTGGCCAGGGCAGCGCCTCCTGCTGGCAGGGCCGGACCCCTGCCGGCCGACAGGCGGGACCCCGGATGGGTGCCACCACCTGGAGGGCGTGTGCGACCTCCGGGCGAGCGAGCCCAGGGGGCGCTGCAGCCGGTCTGAGAGGAGCCGCTTCGCCTCGCGCTTCGCCTTTGCGGGCTGAGTCCCGCGGCCCCGGAACCCAGGAGAGAGCAGTGACAGTACAGCTTCCCCGGAACCCAGAGGGGGCGCTTGACGCTGGGGCTAGCGAGCCGTACACAAGCATTCTTCCTTTTCGATCCTTTCCTCTGCTGAGGACAGGTCGAAGCCGTCGCTGGGACCGCGGCGCCTTGCTTCCTCGGGCGCCGGAGGATGGGCGCCGGGCGCACAGAGCAGGGGCCTGAAGCTCCGGAGTCCAGGCAGTCCTTCATGAAGCTACTCCCGGCCTTCTGCCTGTGGCGGTGGGAGCTCCGGAGTCCCTATCTTTTCTGGGGAGGGGGTTGAGGAAGAAGATGGGGGAGGGGGGTCGGAGAAGGGAGGCGAGATATAGGGATGGAAGGACAGTGGCAGGCACCCAGATGAAGAGAACATGGACCGTAGAGAGGAGGAAGAGACGGAAATGGAGAGAGCAGGACTGAAAGGCGACAGGGGAGGGAGAGAGTGGCAGAGGCGGAGAGAAAGGAAGAGAGAAGGGAGGGAGGGAAGGAGGGAGGAGGAAAGGGGGAGGGAACCCGGAGAGAGGGAAGGGAGCAGCCGTCGGAGGCTGGCGGTCGTGGGGCGAGGCCAGGCGTGCAGGCGGGAGCCAGTGTGCAGAGCAGCGGCCCGGTCCTGCTCCTGCCTCGGAGCCCCTGGCCCGGGGGAGGGGGAGAGGTCGCCAGCCCGGTCTATGTCTTTTTCTGACTCCAGTGCAACCTTCCTGCTGAATGAGGTAAACGCGAGGGTCCCCTCCCCAGTGGGTGGGAGGAGAGCCCCGCTCCGAGCTAGGAAGAGGGCCCGCATTTGGGGGACACTGCAGCGATGGGGAGGGAGGGAGGCCGAGTAGGTGAGGCTAAGGGTAGAGGTGGCAGGTAGGAAAGGAGGGAGCGGCCAGTGCTGGCAGCTTCTAAGCACTGGGACTGGGATGGGGTGGGGGCGGGATGGGGGGGAGGGAGGACTGTCTGGGGAGCCAGGAAAGGGGCTAGATGTGACGACTGAGAGAGGAGGCCTCTGCCAAGCCCCCCCCACCCCCACCGCGCCCTCCCTGGGTTCTCTGGGGGCAGCCCAGCAGGTAAATGCTAGGGGCTTTGGCTTTGTCCAGATCTTAAATACTGCTGGGGAGGACTTCCTAGAGGTCCTAGCTCCTGCCTCAGCTTCCCCATTCAACACTCAGGGATTGGGATCTGTCCAGCTTCCTGGTGCACTTATAGGAGAAGCCAGAATGCATTCTGGAGGCTCCCAAGAATTCCAACTCCCAAACCTGGTTATTCAGGCTCCCCACCACCACCAAGACCCCCATGTCCTGCTTCCATGCCTTGAGTACCTGCCAGCTACCACTCTAATGACTCTCTCCTAGAAAGAGGAAGGCAGGAGGAATCCTCTCCTTGAATCCTTTCTCCCCTCCCGCCCCCCCACCTCAGCTTTCTCTTCTTATGCTCAGCCAGGGAAAAGAAAAGGGGTTAGGGACCACATGGATACTGACGGGCACATGTCTTGTTACAGGACAGGCATGAGAACTAGAGCAGGCAGGTGTGGGTAAGGTGAGAAATGGAAGGTGGCAGCGAGTAGCAACTCAGAGAGAAGGGAACCAGGGAGAGGCTCCGAAGCTCCTGCAGGACCCAGGGGATGGGCCCAGGTATGAGGAACTTGAACACATCTCGGGGGGGGGGGGGAGGTTAGCATGGCAATTCATGCTTTGTGAGCAGACTTAGACACCACTGTCCCAGATGGGGATGAAGACAACAAGGTGTGTAAGGAAGGAGTGAGGTTGATGGCAGATCCACTGTTACCTACAATCCCGTGGACACCCTGGTGGTGGGGAGAGTCCCTAAAGGAGAGGCCAGGAGAGTAAATTCAGGGATGGGGAGAGAATCAGAAGCCCCAGTAGCTGTCTTCTTCATTAGAATCATCTCCCAGGAGAGAGCGCCTTGAGGGTCTTACTGTTTCACATTTCATGCCTCCTTTCTGCCCCTCTGGAAGGACAGAAGGAATTGAAGAGACAGAGAATAAAAGAGGATATAAGGAATACTGAGGAACTGGGAGAGGGCACAAAGTGAGAAGACAGTGTCTGGGAACTTCCAGTACAGAAGAATCCAACATATAACCAAACCCCAAATGGTGCTGGCCTCAGGAGAGGGAACTGTGAAAGCAGATAGTGAGCCATAGGGGCTCCAACAAAGTTGTTCACCAAATCCAGCAGGAGGAAGATGCTGGGCAGGGCTGGAATGCACCACTCACAGGATGGTGACAGACTAAAGGCAGACTAAAGATGGTCTTAAGATGAGGCCCCTTCTCTTTTTCTTGCTAAGGGAACATGAACCAGTGACATAAGTGGGAAGCCAGTTGGTTTGGGTGGTCTTCCTCTCTCTCCCACGTACAGTGCTTCCTACCGTAGATCTCACCCAACCCTGTCAGAGTTTTGGTTTACTAATTCCCCTGTAGCCCAGGAAGAAAAGGGATGAGCAAATTGCGGATTCACCCTCGTGGGTGTGAGACACTGGGAGTGGAGAAGGACTGAGCTCTGAAGCTCTCCAAGTGTAACCCTCTGTCTATCTCACATCCACCCCTACCCCCAGGGGACAGGGAGGGGATGAAGGGGTAGGTAGGCCATCAAAATTCAAAGGAATAATTTTGCTCTGGAGATCAAATGGGTGGATCTTTGAGGAAGTTTCCTCAAGATAAGGGCTGCTGTTCAGTCTCCAACGTCAAATCTGGGTGCCCCTTTGAAGGAGACTGACTGGTAGAGCGGTACATGTGGCTCCAACCCAGATACTGGCCATCCCAGCCCACCCCCATCCTTTTGCTAAGGAGGGGATCTGGCCTTACACTAGTGACTCTGGGGACACTTGCCCTTCCCCCTTCCAGCCCCCGCGTGGCCAGGCTCTCACCTTCTGTCCCAGCCACAACCATCCCCCTACCTCGGCTCTCTGGTTTCTTTCCTCTTCCCTTTAGGCTCGCCTAAAACAGCCCCTCCCTACGCCAGTTCCCACGATGCCTTGGCAATGCCTGGCACAGTCCTTGGCAAGGAAGTGAGGAAGGGAACCCCCATCCTGGCCAGACTAAGATGAAATCTGCCCGCGCAACAGGTGTAGGGTGGCCGGGCCCCAATCCTCCCCCTTCGCACGGGTTGCGCAACAAGGTCCTTTGCTGCAAGAGTCCCAGCACTGAGGGGACCAAGTGCCTGGGGGCGGGGGACGGAGGGAGGGCAGGGGCTACTTTCTCGGCATTGGCCTGGGGTCGCTAAACCCATTCCTCCCCAGTACCATTGCGGGGTTTGCTTTTGGAGTCTCCCGTGCCGCCAGGGCCCAGACACGCCGCCCTCTCACCTGCCGCCCCTCCCCCGTCTGCCGCCCGCCCCCGCCCCGCCTCTTCTGTCTCCCCCAGTCTCTCACTTTCCTGCCTCCCCTCTTCCTCCCTCTGCCTCTGTACCTCCTTTCTCTCTCTCTCTCTCCTGTCTCTCCTTAACCTGCGCCCTCTCCTTTCTCGGTGGGGTCTCGTCTCCCAAGCAGGCTCCGCGTCCCCTCCCCCGCTCCAGCCCTTTGTTTCCCGGCGGAGTATTTCCTGGGTTGCCGTATGTCTCTGTCTCCGCATCTCTCCTCGCCCCGCCTCCTCCAAGCCAGGATCCGCCCCGCCCGCAGTCTCTCCTCCCCTTCCTCCCCGCCGCCCCTCTGCCCCATAGGTGCTTGGGGACCCACCTTCTACCCGGCTCCCGTCGGCCACCTCTCCCGGCCGGGTCTCGGGCTCCGCGGGTGGCCGGCGCCCCCCGCCGCCCCCCGCGCCCGCTCCCAGGGAGGGGGGGCAGGTGGGCGGGCACTATTGTTGTCGGAGCAGGCGCCAGATTCCTCAGCCGCGCTCGGGGTGGGACCGGCAGGGTTTGGGGGGGGGTAAGGTGGGGGGAGCGGTGATTTGAGCTCGGAGCAGCTGGTCTTCGCGGCTCGCTCCCTCCTTCGCGCTCTCGCTCTCCGCCGCCGCCCGCAGGGCTGCGGGGCTCGGTGGCATCTCCCGGGCGCGGCCCGCTGTCCTCGCCCCTGCCTCCGGGCCGCCCCCGCCCCTGGCGCCGCTCGCTTCCCCCCACCCGGACTCCCCCATGTATGACGACTCCTACGTGCCCGGGTTTGAGGACTCGGAGGCGGTGAGTGCCCACGGGGAGGGTGGGGGTGGGGAAGTTGGGGTGACACCTCATCTCCCTTGGACCCTTACCCCAGTTCAGGACTTTGAAAAACGCCTCTGCGGCGGGGCAGGGCGTGTAGGAGGGCGCTCCAGGAAAGTGGGGAGATGGGTTTTCATGCCAGAGGCTCCCCAGTGCCCCCGTCCTAGAGCAAGGGGCATCGGGTGTGTGCCAGGAGGGGCCAGCGTGGGGGAAAGGCTCAGAGCAGGTGGCTCCACAGCCCAGGACAGAAGGGTGGAGGGAGGAGGGGCTGGAGGCTGAGGGCATAGAGGCTTTAGAGAGGCCTCACGCAACGTCTGGAGTTCCCAAGGGAGGATTTATGGGGTCTGAACACAACAGCCACAGGAGAAGCCGGGGCCCTTGCAGAGGGGGACAATCCAGACCTCCTGTGCCTCAAGTAAAGGACAAATTAGGGAGCCTGGAGAACAGCAGAGAATCCGATACCGGCCTCTTCAGACAGACGGATCATAAAACTTGAGGACCTCCATTATCCCCTTCTGCTGTCCATCCCTGAGCATTGCCTTATCTCCTCACCCTGCCTCCAGCCCAGCTTCTCTCCCAGGCTGAAAACTGGGCACCCAGCACATGGATGAGCCAGCTGACTGAGCCCCATCCATTCCACTCCTCCTGCTGAGGCATCCTCAGAGCAGCGGGCATCCTGAGCTCCTGCTCAGCATGGAGGGCCTGGGGATGGAGAGGAAGCTCTTCGCTCAGAGAACCAGGCAGCTGATAAATATTTAATTCTCCTCTTTGCTTTTATCTCCTGACCCACTGAGACAAATCAGCTCATTAGGCAGTGATTCCCGGAGCTCAGAGCGCAGGGAGAGTGCCTGGAAAGATGGGGCAAGGATGGGCAGCAGCAGCTCCGTGCCTTCTCTCAAATATCCTGCAAGAAGACCTCCTTATGAGAGCAACTAGATGGCTCAGAAGGAGTCCCTGATAGGTCTGGAGGGTAGAGCACTCCAGAGTCGAAAGGGGAGTGTTGGAGTCTTCTCCCATCTCTTGCTGCCAAGTCCAGGAGAGATGAGTTCTAGGGCTCAGAAGAGGCAGCTGTCAGTCCTTTCCTGGGACTGGGCTCCTGCTGGGGCCCAATTCCCCATTGATTGGGCCTCTGGGGCTAATTACATTGCGGCTAGAGCAGATGATTTTCAAGGCTGTGGTGAATACCTCTTTCTGACAGTTGAAGGGACAGCTGGCACGGCCCAGGGTGCCAAGGTGAGCTTGAGAATGAACCTCTCTGTGGGGCTGGAGGGCCCTAGAAGGTTCTTCCTGTCCCTGGTTGAGAAGGCTAGGACTGTTGCAAGGTGAAGCCTGACGTGTGGATGGTGTTGGGGGCAGCCTGCTAACCCGTCGCTCGCTCCCCACCCTTCTCTGGTTCCTGGATTACCCTCCCCCACTTCCCTTTCTCTTGCCTGGCTCCTTGCTCTCCCCAGGGCCCCCTCTGAAGCAGTAGGAGGGAAATCAGGCTCTAAATAAATCCAACGGCTCATCTCCCTCCTCTCCTTCCCCTGTGCCAGGCAAGAGTGGAGCTGCAGCCTGCCCACACACCAGGCAAGGGGGGCACCACCAGGGCACTGTGCCAACTCCTGGCAGCTCCCAAGTGCTGAGGCTCTGGCTGTTTGGGCATAACCGGGCTAGGGGAGGCAAGACCCCAGAGTATGCTTGGCAGGGCAGCCCTGTTCCCCGAGTGATGGGTGAGCTCTGAGCACTTGGGAATAATGGAGAGGGGATTTCAGTCTGAGCATGACTCACTAAACATTTAGGGAGAGATCCTGTCATTCCCGTCTTAGGGTGAGAGGCCAGCTAACCCAGGTGCCCCAGGCAGGGACACAAAGATGACTAAATTAGGCTGAGATCCTGGAGAACAGAGGGTAAAGGTCAGACTCCTCTCCCAGCACAGGTCTGGGCAACTAGGAAGCATCTGATGTATACTTATCAAAGTGAGTGGTCATCCTGCCTTGCCTCCTGCCTCCTAGCCTGTTAGCCCCTATTTACTTCAGACAGCCATTTCCCACAGAGGTGTCTCCTGTGCCCCAGGCCCCTGGAAGGAGGTCCCCCACTCGACTGACAGTGCAAAGGTTCTTCCTGGGGCTCAGCTGCTCTTTATCCTGCTGCCAAGCCAGCCTTATTTGGTTCTCAAGAGAGATGGGGAACATTCTCTGTAATATGCAGGACTTTCCCTCCTTGTGCTACCTTCATGCCTTGGGTCTACCACAGACATTGTCTTTAGCTTACGCTCTAGGACCTGGGCTGACATCAGTCTGACCAGCCCCCTTGCCCATGGTGGGGCTGGGGCAGGTGTGTGAGTTTGTCTTCCCCACCAAGAATCTGGCCTCCGCTGCCTTCATGCACAGTAGGCTTGAAGGAATGTTCCTCGGCCTGAGAACATTCTACTAAACACACACACATATACATGTTCCCACACGGACCCTTTAGGCTTCTGCCTTATCTCTGCCACCTGCACCTCAGAATTGATGGAAGTATCACTTTCAGACTTCTGTCCATAAAGAGGGGAAACTGAAGCAGGAAACAAAAGACTCCCTTTTCCCTAGACTGAGGGGGAAACCCAGGCATCCTGACTTCTGTCCTCCTGCCCTAAAGTCCAGCTTCCCTTGTTCAGTTGTGCATCTCCCTCATGGCCTTGAAGGTGAGCTCGGCAACCCTCCAAATGCACCTTCATTTCCCAAAGGCCCTTCCAACGGGCAGGACTCTGACACTCTCCTGGCTCAGGTTACCAAAGACCCTCTCGCTGCATCCCCAGGGTTGCTCCTGGCTGGGTTGCCTGGCACCAACTCAGCCTTCCTCCAGGGCTGATATCCCCTTGGGCAAGGGGCGGGGAGATATAGGCCAGGTGGTAGGTGTGGCCCTGCCTCACCTGGGCTCAGGGAGATAGCTTTGTGTCGCCTGCTCAGTCTGTTTTGTTTGCTGCCCACACCTGGCCAGTTGTCCCAGCAGGTGTGAGAGGAAAGAAAGTGGGGGTGGGGAGAGTAGAGAGGGAGTAACTTTCTGGAGTTGGGAGCCCTGTGGCCTCCTCTTCACCCTGGAAGAGTAGGGGCTGGAGGAGATGGGATCTCAGGGGGTGGGCGGCTATATCCTGACACTCAGGACCAGTGCCTTGCCAACCAGTGTCTCCTGACTGTTCCTGGCTGGCTGTACTCTTCCCAGGCATTTTAAGGAAATAATTTCCAAGCTGCTTTGCAGGCTGATGTGAACAAGAGGGCTGGGTCTTTGGACTCCGAAGATTCCAAATCATCTCCAATATATCATCTTCAGTACATCTCACTTCCCTCTGCCTCACAGGACATGGTCAAGGGGAGAAAAGGGAGGAAGGAGGGAAGGGAAAGCTCTATTCGAGGCTGCAGTATTAATAGGCTTGGGGGGAGGGGCCCAGATCATAGCACATATGGGTTGGGCCGGCTTTTCTGCAGCCCCAGAGGCACTGGGGCCCTTCTTGGGGAGACGGGAGGGACTGGCGGGCCCAGCCACCCCCGTGGAGCTGGAGAGGCCGAGGTTAGCGGAGGCACCACTGTAGGGTTCGGAGGTGCCTCTCTAGTGCCCTTCACACCTGAGCCCACAGGTCACAGCCTCTCCCCCATGCCAGGGTTCAGCTGGCTCCTATACCAGCCGCCCATCTCTGGACTCAGACGTATCCCTGGAGGAGGACCGGGAGAGTGCCCGGCGTGAAGTGGAGAGCCAGGCTCAGCAGCAGCTTGAAAGGGCCAAGGTATCATCTTGCCGGCTGAGGGCAGGACAGGCCAGACTGGGTGGAAACTTGTGCTAGGTCCTAAGTCTCGAGGGGTCAATGGGCAGGATGTGTGTGAGTGTGAAAGGGTGTGTGTGTGGATGGGCGGACTGATGGGGCCTCCGCCCTCTGCTGATGGGGCACTGAAACTGGAAGGGGTGCTCTGAGGCTCCCCTCATTTGCACCAATGGTCAAATTCTCCAGCACAAACCTGTGGCGTTTGCTGTGAGGACCAATGTCAGCTACTGTGGTGTGCTGGATGAGGAATGCCCAGTCCAGGGCTCTGGAGTCAACTTTGAGGCCAAAGATTTCCTGCACATTAAAGAGGTGACCACCCCCCTCCAAATAGAAGCCACTTAATTTCTCTGCTCTTGCCCCACTTCCCATTCCTCTTGCTTCAGTCCTCATTTATAAACAAGTTCCCCAAACTCCTCAACTCTTACGCTTAACACACCCCCATAAAACCCTCATACCCAAGACCTAATCCTCAGGGTCTCCATCCTCCTAAGGCCTGGCTTGGGCCTCAGTCTCCATACCTGTAAAAGTGAGCCATTAGATTAGTTGCATCTTAGGTTCCCTGTGACAGCTGTGATGCCTCACGCTGAAGTCTTGGGGGTCTCACACCTGGCTGCCCTTCCCTCTGGCACCTTCTCCTGCCCCCCTCCCCTTGCGCTGCCTTCCTCAGACCCGCTCTCCGAATGCCTCCCTGGCTCCTTCACGTTGAAGAGCCAGGACTGAGGCCTGGGTCACCTCCTCTCACCGCCCCTTCCGCTCCACCCCACCCCCAGAAGTACAGCAATGACTGGTGGATCGGGCGGCTAGTGAAAGAGGGTGGGGACATCGCCTTCATCCCCAGCCCCCAGCGCCTCGAGAGCATCCGGCTCAAGCAGGAGCAGAAGGCCAGGTGAGAGCAGGGCTGTGACTCAATAAACATACACCCCAGACGTGTGCCCTTTACCCACAGTCCACATCACCACACATGCACACATATCCCCCCCCCCAAAAATGCACACTCACACCTAGCGTATGCATTCACAAATGCACACACATCAAAGCTCACACACACAAATGCTCCCATCACATGCACTTCCCTCACTAGCTAAAATGTAAGGAGATGTATACAACTATTAAATACTGTCTAGAACAGACACACAAAGACGCTTATTGACCTCCCTTTCTGCTCTTAGGAGATCTGGGAACCCATCCAGCCTGAGTGACATTGGCAACCGACGCTCCCCTCCTCCATCTCTAGGTAGCCTCCCCTCAACCCACCTGTCTTGGGTAGGTGGGTAACTCAGACACAGGGGGAAGGGAGAGTCTCCCAGGTGAACAGTGTGGGAAGGGGTTGGAGCTGGGAGAAGCCCAGGGTGTCCCCTGGGGACGGGAATACCGTGCCCCCAGGGCCTTTCCCCGCTTCACCAACTTTAATCTTTTATTTCCTTTTCCAAAAAGCCAAGCAGAAGCAAAAGCAGGTGAGTCAAGGAAGGGACTGGGGCTTGGGGGGCTCATGGCTTCTGGCTGTGGGGACAGGTTTCTGGGCAGTCAGTGTTGGAGGGGCAAGAAAACACAGAGGGGAGGGGGCCCAGAACTTCTGAATCTGCCCCACCCCAGTCAGGTGAAGGGCAGGCCACACAGCCATGACTTTGCCTGAACTCAGGTCAATTCTGCAGGCAGAACATATTCCCCCGTATGATGTGGTGCCCTCCATGCGGCCTGTGGTGCTGGTGGGACCCTCTCTGAAAGGTTATGAGGTGAGAAGAGGTCCCTGACCCCAGAGTTGCCTCTACCAAACCTGCCACAGGAAGGGCCCAGGGACAGTGGGAGGGGATGTTTCCCCCCTCCCCATCCCCCAAGGTCTGGGTGTGGAGGGGCTGGGCTCCATGGCCGCACCTGGGGCTGCTGCCGCCTCCAAGAAGGCCCCCAGTCAGTTCCATGCCTTTCCCCTCACCCCTCCCACCCAGGTCACAGACATGATGCAGAAGGCTCTCTTCGACTTCCTCAAACATAGGTTTGATGGCAGGTAAGCTGCCCTGGCCTGCGGAGGCATGAGAACCAGGGAGAAATCATTGTCTCCTTCCAGATGCCTGTAGCAAGGTCTTCTCTAAAGTGAAAATTGGTAGGACCTGGGTAGGGAGGGGCCTAGGCTTGAAATTTAAAGATGGGCTGTGCTTCTCCATGCCCACCCCAGGATCTCCATCACCCGAGTCACAGCGGACCTCTCACTGGCAAAGCGATCTGTGCTCAACAATCCTGGCAAAAGGACCATCATTGAGCGTTCCTCTGCCCGCTCCAGCATTGGTGAGAAGTTCCCATTCCTGCTTCTCTGCCCACTCAAGCGTTAGTGAGAAACTTCCTCCTACCTTTCTCTTCCCCGACAACTTGCATTCCTGCCCAACCTCTTCTCCACCTGCCCCAGGATTGGCAAGAATCGAACCCAGTCTCAATTCTCTGTTCCTCTGCCTGCCCAGGCTTTGATGAACACGCTCTCCCTCCAGTTCCTTCCCATCCACCATCTGGGAGCCCCCAAAGCCCTGTTGGAGTCAGATGGGGTGGAGCCACTGGTGAGCATTGCGGCTCGCTCCCTCCCTCCCTCCCTCCATAGCTGAAGTGCAGAGTGAGATCGAGCGCATATTCGAGCTGGCCAAGTCCCTGCAGCTAGTAGTGTTGGATGCTGACACCATCAACCACCCAGCACAGCTGGCCAAGACCTCACTGGCCCCCATCATCGTCTTTGTCAAAGTATCCTCACCGAAGGTAAGTCGGCAGTGGTGATGGAGAAGGCCCACAGGGCTGCCCTCCTAGAATGTGGTACAACTCTGCTTGGTCCCTGCCCAAGGGCTCCTGAATCCCCTTTTCCTGCTGCCCCTTAACACAATTCTAAGTCATCCTCGCCTGCTCCTCATGCAGTATCACAGGTCGGGGATGTGCCCAGTTCTTTCTAGGCCCAGCTCTGCCCTTTTCCCTCAGGTACTCCAGCGTCTCATCCGCTCCCGGGGGAAGTCACAGATGAAGCACCTGACTGTACAGATGATGGCATATGATAAGCTGGTTCAGTGCCCACCAGTGAGTGCTACTCCTGTGCCCGCTCTAGCTTTTCCAGGGCTGGGGGAGTGATGGAGATGGGTGGAGGGCTCCTGCTGAGAAGAAGCCAATATTCCCCCTTTTCCTCCCCTCCAGGAGTCATTTGATGTGATTCTGGATGAGAACCAGCTGGAGGACGCCTGTGAGCACCTGGCTGAATACCTGGAGGTTTACTGGAGGGCCACCCACCACCCAGCCCCCGGCCCTGGACTTCTGGGCCCTCCCAGTGCCATACCTGGACTTCAGGTAACCATTTCCAAGGGCACAGATGCTCAGGCTAAGCCAGCCAAAACAATGCCCCCTCCCTGCCCAGAGGATCATCCTTGGCCTCCAGTTTGAAGGCCAAAGGATCAGAGAGCAGAGCTAGGGCATATGGGCGAAGGCACTTCCTGATGAGAGGGAATGAAGCAATGAGATGCGTGATCAAAGGCTACTTTTTCTAGGACTCCAAAGAAACACACTCTCCAAACCCTTCTCCTTAGTCTGTCTTGAAGGCAGAGCCTGAATTTTGTGGGAGTCAAAAGCTCCAGTTTTCCGTGTCTGAAGTGGAAGAATGCTCCAGTATGCTTCTCCTTCCTTGCACTATTTCCTGTACCCAGGGACTGAGAGTTGAGGGGGAAGAAATCCCCACCCTGCTAGAGGTGGGAGGGAGGCCAAGGCGAGGTCCGCATGGCCTCACTTAGAGCTTCTGTCTTGCCCCCAGAACCAGCAGCTGCTAGGGGAGCGTGGCGAGGAGCACTCACCCCTTGAGCGGGACAGCTTGATGCCCTCAGATGAGGCCAGCGAGAGCTCCCGCCAAGCCTGGACAGGATCTTCGCAGCGCAGCTCCCGCCACCTGGAGGAGGACTATGCAGATGCCTATCAGGACCTGTACCAGCCTCACCGCCAACACACCTCGGGGCTGCCTAGTGCTAACGGGCACGACCCCCAAGACCGGCTCCTGGCGCAGGACTCGGAGCACGGCCACAGTGACCGGAACTGGCAGCGCAACCGGCCCTGGCCCAAGGATAGCTACTGACAGCCTCCTGCTGCGCGACCCTGGCAGGCACAGGCACAGCTGGCTGGGGCACCTGCTCCAGGCAGGCTGGAGTTAGACTGGCATTAGGCTGGCACTAGGCTCAGCCCCCAAAACCCCTGCCCAGCCCCAGCTCCAGGGCTGCCTGCAGTCCCGAGGTTCTGGGAGAAGCACGGGGCCCCCTCACCTCCTGGGCACAGTGACCCCCCTAGGCTCCCATTCCAGGTACTAGCTGTGTGTGCTGCACCCCTGGCACCTTCCTCTCCTCCTGCACAAGAAGCTGCCCCACTGGGCAGTGCCCTCAGGCCAGGATCCCCTTAGCAGGGGCCTTCCCACCAGACTCAGGGAAGGGATGCCCCCTCAAAGTGACAAGAAGGTGGGGTGTGGGCAGCGTGACATGAGGAAGAAACAAGGTTCCTGAGCAGCTACAGTCCTAATCCAGGGGACTCAGGGGTTGTGCTTTGGGGTCTGAGAGCCTCCACTCGCCTCACTGCCACACATTAGAAATGAGACAATCAAAGCCCAACAGGGTGGCACTCCCATCCATCAGCTGGGGTGGGGCATCCACACACGAGGCTGGAGCACAGGCAGGCTGGGCTAGGGCCAAAGGCCTCACAGCTGAAGCCCTTGAAGGGAAGGGCTCTCCTCACCTGCCAGGAAGCTTCCTAACATCTCAAAGGACCGGGGACCAGGAACATGGTCAGGCCAAATGGCAGACAGGAGCCAACCTGGACTGGGGCTTTGGGAAGGGAGGGCGTGTTGTGTAGCGGAGAACGTATGGACAGCTTCAGGGGCCTCCTTGCCCCACTCATTCTTTTGCTCTTGCATCCTGTCATCTCTGTTCTTGGCCTTCATGCCTCCTGGGGGATATGGGCCTCAGACTTTATTCCCTGATTCATAGCAGCTGCTTGTTAAGTTAGGGTTAGAGGGGGAGAGACAGGACCCAGTGGACAGCCCCCAGAGGCCCTATGTACCCACCTTACGGCTCTAGTGTGCGACCTACAGAGCATGCTCCACAGGACCCTGCCCCACCTCACCATCATCACTAATAAACACCATGCACCGTCCCTCGGGCTCCTGGTGTATGTCTGCTGGCTCAAGTAGCCAAGTTCCTCACTGCATGGCCCAAGTCTGGAGGAGATAAAGAAGTATCCTGGCCTCCTCTCTCTCACACAGAACCCATTAAGTGGGAAGGGAAAAGGACAGAGCTGGTGGAGGCACTATACTCCCAGGCACCCCTTCACCGACCCCTTCATGCCCAGGGCCTGGAGGGAAACTTTCAGCAGCACAGAAGGGACTTGTCTGGGGAGGTGGAGAAGAGGCTTAGTCACCTTACACGGTCCCTACCTCAGGCCAAAGAGGTCCTGAAGTAGTTGCAACTTGAACTCCAGGTACTTGCCCAGCTCTTTGATGGGTAAGGAAGAGCATGTGAATAAGAGTACTGGGGGAGGACCCAGGCCTTGCAGCCCTCTAGCCCTCTCCCCACAACCTAAACTCAGCCGGGCCCAGCTCACCTCTCCGTGGTGCCTCTGGTGCCTGTCTCCACAACCTCCCATGAGCAGTGGGCTCGGCAGTTAGGGAGCCACAAGCAAAGGTCCTGAAGACTTGGTGTCAAGCGCACTGCACCAGGGTGGGAGAGTGGTTCTGACTGTGCTTCACCTGCCGAAGTTTCACAACTGCTTTCCCTTCTCACCCTTGTGCAAAGCTCCCTGGAGGGTGTCCAGGCCAGAGCTACAAGTTCTGTGAAGCCAGAGCTGGGGAGGGAAGATGCATCACGGTCCTGCTGTCAGTGCCTTTTCCATCTCCCCTCAGGCACCTCCTATAGACTTAAACTATCAGCTCAGACCCGAGGCTCTTCTTTGGATGTTGATTTTCTTTCATCTCCCAAGTGAATCCACTGCGCCCAATGCTGTCCTCCTGGTCTTCTGTGGTACCAGGGAAGACCTGCGAGATGAATTTAGCTAGAACTAAGACACAGCCTTAATATTCGTGTATTTATTCTCAGAACATACAAACTCATCTTCTCAGAGAATAGAAAACAGAAAGTTCACTCTGACTTCAAGAAGGACTCAGCCAGCTCCCCGTCCCCACACCTGCTAAAAACGTCCCCGGGCGAGGAATGCCTAGAGTGCACGGTACGCGCTGGCACAGGGGCCGTGCACAGCTCTAAGCCAGGCTCTCCGCTTGCCCTGTAATCCAAAGGGGCAAACAGCTGTCCAAATGACAGTAAGAGTCCAAGGTCCATGCTCCTCAGTGCCAGATCCCCTGGGTCATCTAGGGCAATGATGGTGCTGCAGCTTACGCAGTCACGTCTGTGCCGAAGAAGTCCCAGCCCGGCAGCCAGGTTTTGTTCAGTCTAGGAGGCAGTGCCAATTGGTTGCCCCCATACCTGGCAAGAGCTGATGGCCCAATGCAATCCCAAAGCCCGCCGGAGGGGCAGGGCTGGGCCAAAACCTAGGGTAATTTGTCCTCCTTGCCTCCTAGCTGCTTCTCCTCTTACAGCCCCACACTCAGGCCTTCAGACCTGAGGGTCTGGGCCAGGGAGTCTGATTGTTTCCTAAGCCCCCATAAGAGTGAGGACCTGGGAAGAGATAGGAGGGTCCTGAAGAACAGGCCCCAGGGCATGGCCTTGAACCGTGGGGAGAGCGCTGTGTCAGGCAAAGATGGTCTCTTCCCGGCGCTTCTTGGTGAGGATGGTGCCTGGCTTGTGCTGGGCATCGGGGTGGTTGGCTAGCTCTGGGGGGCAGGAGGACACCGGGCTCTCCAGGATGGCTTGCTTCAGCTCATAGAACACGGCAGAGTCCTCTTTGGTGAGGAAGGTGATGGCCACACCACTCTTGCCTGCTCGTCCCGTGCGGCCAATGCGGTGGATATAATCTGGGGAGGGGGAGGAATGTCACTCAGGGCGCCAGGCCAGATGCCCTGGTGAGCAGCGTCTGAAGCCTCCACTTCTAAAGGCTTCATCCTCCCCACCACACTTCTGAGGGCAGTAAACACAGCTCGTGCTGCCTGCATCTGCAGTGCCCACGGTGCTCTCCCCGCTAGCACTGCTGATGGTGGTCATCCTACCACATTAAGACTGAGTGGCCCAGCTCCGTTCTTCTCCATACCCAGAAGACAGAGCGCAATCCCAGGAGCTGGGACAACACACCCAAGAGAGATACAGAGCAGGAGCTCTTCTCACTGGGACAAGCAACCCCAGGCTCTGAGCTGTGAGAGTTGGCAGCAATAGCCTCCTCAGTGAAGCTACTCGAGGAGAAACGGGCAAGGAATCTCCCTTTACCTGGATTGAAGCTGCTTTCCCCTGCACTTACCTTCAATGTTTTTGGCCATATCATAGTTGACAACCATAGACACATCTTGGATGTCGATACCACGACCCGCCACATCTGTAGCCACCAAAATATCCTTGGCCCCAGCCTTGAGGTTGGATAGTGCAAACTCTCGCTGCTCCTGGCCTTTTCCACCATGCAGCGTACAAGCGTTGTACTGTTGGAAGAATGGCGAGGTGAAGAAAGAGCAATGGGATCATGGAAAGACGGAAGTTAGGAGGGAGTGGACCGGGAGGAGGGAGGGTTGCAGAGAGCAGCAGGGGAGATGGAAAGGGGAAGGAGGCAGAAAAGAGAACAAGGGCAACTGAAGTAAGGAGAGAACAGATGAGCTGAAGAAAGGGATAGGAGAGATGGGGGGTGGGGGGGGAGACACACAGACAGGGCAAGGTCAAAGGTAAAGCAATCAGGGGTGAGATGTGGAGCCAGACAGATGAGAAGTAGTGAAAGAGAGAATGAGGGTAAGAGATGACGGTGGAAAGCAGGGACCAAGAAATTTAAGGAAGTTTAAGCCTGAGTGGAGAGGACACACCCTTCCCCTCCAACACCAGTATCAGGAGTACAGGACACTGATGACTAACATCTCCCTCCTGACTACACCATCCTCCCTCCCAAACATATATAAACACGAAACACTTCGACCCACTCTACTCCATATCCTCAGATCCTGCCAGGATGTGTCTCATAACCTCTCCCTGGCCCCAGCACACTTGGAGGAAGACCCAAGGCAGCTGTGGCTGGCACTGCTGGAATGGACAGGGAGTCATAGCAATTGACCAAGTCCTCTTTATCCCCATCAACCACCTTTTTCCCGCTGACCCTGGCTTGTTAAATACTGGAGAGGTTCAAGAATAGGTAAGCACTGAAAGCAGAAGCCTAGGCGGCCCGTCTAGTTTCAGAAAGCAGCACCAAAGAGACCAGGCATTGCTCTCCCCTCCCAGACACACCCCCATCTTCTCCAGGGATTTGGCCAAAACATCACAGCCCTTCTTCTGGTTGACAAAAATGATGATGGGTGGATCAAAGCCTTGCTCCAAGATTGCCAGCAGCTTTTTCCTGGAGAGAAGAGGAAGAGAAAAATGAGATGCATACTACCCTCCACTCCAAGTGAAATGCCCAACGCTGATCTACAAACACCAATTCCAGGATCTCCAATGCCCAGCTCTCCAACATGGCAGAACAGTCACCCTCCAGCCACCACTCGCACTAAAAGAAGCCTCTTCTCCATTCTGTTTCCCTTGGCTCAGCTGCCCCCATACCTCTTTTCAGACTCTGACATGAGGAAGACCTTCTGTTCCACACGTTCGTGGGGCTTGCCGGCAGAGCCAATGTACACCACAGCAGGTCGCCGAAGGTAGCTCCGGGCCAGACGCTCCACCGCTGGGGGCATGGTGGCCGTGAACATAACTGTCTATGAAAACAAGAGGTTCAGCCCTGGGCCCAGGCAGACACATCACACATTCCACCATCAGCACAGGCAGCGCAGCCCAAGCTGCAAAATAGAAAATGAGCCATGGTGTGAGTTTTGACAGAAGTAGTGCCTGACAGACAGAAAACTGTCCTTTGCCTTCCCACTTCTTTCCTCAGTGCCTGTTCAGCAGAGTACTTTACATCTTATGATAACAGGAAGGGCTGAGAGCATTTGCCAGCACCTGCGGCGGGCAGTAGCATGACTCTTCGGAACCATATTTCCAGGGCTAAGAGGCTACACTGCTAGGACTGTGAGAGGACTGTACATGGTGAGCCACGCCTCACCATTCTGGAAACATGCACTTGCCTAGGGCAAGAAGGGCCCTGGAGCAGGTTTGGCAACTTGCCCAACTTTTCCCAGCCTAGGGAAGCAGCCTTACTTGGCGGTACTTATGTTTTCCTGACTCGAAGTTGGCCAACATCTTCTCAGGGTCCTCGGCCTCATCTGTGTCCGGCTTCTGGTTGCTGACAGGCATGTGCTCCAGGATCTTCTGGACGTCTGGCTCAAAGCCCATATCAATCATCCTGTCTGCCTCATCCAGAACCACATAGGTACAGCGGCTCAGCACCAGGTAGCGGTTCTCCAGCACATCAATCAGACGTCCTGGAGTAGCAATCACTATCTGGGGGGTACAGTGGAATCATGTGTGGCCCCAGCAGGTACCCCTTTCTTCTCTCTTCTGTGAACTATCCACCCACTTGGGCAACAGATCCCCAATGCAAAGGAACTACGACCCCAACCTCCACTTATGTTTGGTAGTGAAAGTTCCTGAGAAGTGGCATGAAATCACTTGTTGCTACCTTGGATTTTTTTCAGGAATAAATGGGGTCTCTGAGTAAGGTCCAGGGATTAGACAGAAGAGGCAACATCAACAGAACTTTCTTACACAGAAGAGAGACTAAGCGATACTATGGAGGGGGTTGGATAAAGGGATTACACTAATAAGCCTGCAGAAGACTCGATTCCTACAGCAGACTTCTTGTAAAAAGCTCTCCTCCCCAACCCTAAGAAGAAGGCAACACAAAATCAACGACATGGCCTTCCAGAGCGATTAAGAGCACAGCCTTCACATATGAGTCTCAGCTCTGCCCATCACCAGCTGTGACTTTGGGCAAGTTATTAACCTGACCCTCAGCTTCACCTGTAAAATGGAAATACCGTTATCTATTCTCTTTAAGGTGGTTGTGAGAATTAATGATATACAGAGTACAATCCCTGGTGCATGAGTCCTCCATAAATAACAGCACATATACACAAACCAGCCCCTTTCTTCATTTACTGTACATCTACGGCAGAAACTAGAAACAGAGTCCCCAGACAGAGAGCCCTCCCAAATGGCGGGCTGGCTGCTGGCTCGGTGAACAAACCTCACAACCCATGCGCAGCCTGAAGCCCTGGTCTTCTCTGGAGATGCCGCCGATGACAGCCACAGTGCGGATGCCTAGCGGCTTCCCAAACTTGATGGTCTCTTCCTCAATCTGCTGAGCCAGCTCACGAGTGGGAGCCAGGATGATGGCATAAGGGCCCTGGTCTGACTCTTCGATCCTGTGGTAAATGGGACATCCCACAGTTTCATGAGCTTTGGTTCTCATCCAACCACAAACAGGAGCAAGACAAAGTCACTCTTAAGGGCAACTAAAGGGAATGAGGAGGGTGGTGGGAAAAGAATGTAACAATCGCTCTTAAAAATCAGACTCCGGGATAGCCAGGCTCTCCAGGGAGTGGTCCTTGCCAGCAATAAAATCATACACTTCTTTGATATCATGATCCAATTATTCCCTAATATCTGACCCAGACTAAAGGCTTCTGATTATAGACTTAAAAAGAAACCCAAATGCTCATTTGCCATTTTCACATCTCCTGCTCAGTCAAACCCATTCCAACTGGTGTCAGCTGATGTCACCTGTCAATTTTGGGGAGAGTGGTAATCCAGACCAGCAACGGGATGAGGAAGGCTGCTGTCTTGCCGCTGCCAGTCTCAGCCACTCCAATGATGTCACGATTCTGTAGCCCAATGGGAATTGCCTGACGCTGGATAGGTGTCGGCTCCTGTAGTGACCCAGAGACAGTAACGCGTACAGGCAAAATTATACTACCTGGGCTGCTGCTGACAGAGTCGGCCCATATGCCAGCACAGTGGGAGGACACCAAGCACAGTGAACAGGAATGGGACCCGAGAAGAAACACAATCAACAAACAATACTTCCACCAGAAACTGAGAGACGTCACCTTGGTGCCCACTGGCAGAGAAGGCACCAAACAGTCTAGGAACAAAGTTCTCTGTTCTCAAATTAAATCTGTACCCCTAGAATCTGGGAACACGTTAGGCCTTCTGGGCCCATCTGCTCCTTTGTACCTTGTAGCCACACTTATCGATGACCTCCAAGATGTGTGGAGGCAGAGAAGAGTCTTTCCAGGACCGGATGGGATTGGGGATCTTGCCACCTTTGGTGGTGATGCTGTAGTCCTCACGGAAGATCCGCCAGTCCCTGTCTGTCATCTCATCCAACTTCTTCTGGGACCAATGCCGATCATCCCAGCGTTGCTTGGCTTCCTTCTTACGAAGTTTGCGGAGTCTTGCCCTGGAGCAGGACATGGGGAATGAAGGGGGTTCGTATCCTCCATCTCCTTCCTGTAGACTCGGCTCTGCCCAACCACCCGCAGCCCTGACCACTCACTCCTCCTGCTCCTTTTCTTCCAGCGTCCGCCTCTTCTCCATTAGGTCTCCATAGAAACGTGATTGCTCTCGCTTCTGCTGCTTTAGGTCAATGCCTGCAATGAAGCCTCGCCCCAACAACTGCACCTGGTGCCGTTCTTTGTACCTGGGATTGAGACAGAGGAAGAGGAAAAGAGAAGGAGCTGCTAAGCACAAGGATGGAGGTGCAGACTACCAACATGTACCAGTTCCCCTTCCAGCCAGGGTCTTTCATCGCCCAGAGGGCTGGCTAACTACTATTTTACCCATCTCCTCATCCCAGCCTATCTTACTTCTATCTCTGTAGTCACTGGTTCTCTCTAGCAACTGCCTAGTTTAAAAGACCTAGCACTGAGGCCTGAAGACACTCACAGGGGGTTGTAGTCAATGGAAGTGTCCTCAGATGCATCCCACTCAAAGACAAACTTGCGGTCATTGAGATGCCTTGTCCGGCGCCGCTTCTTGATGCCACCCAGGTAACGCTCCTGCCCGGGTACAGAACACAAAGCCCATCAGACGGGAGGCCCAAATCTCATATACAGAGATCAGAATGGCCAAACAACCAAACCTCCTTAGTGTGTGAGGCGCGTGGGGCCATGAAGACAGAGCTGAGGCCTGCACCTTAATGGCATGCAGCTCCTTGCTCTTATCCTTCTCCTCCCGGATCTTCTGCCGCCCTTCCTCATCCTCATTTCCGTTGGTCTCCCGCTCCATCCTCTCCCTGCGTTCCCGACGTTCCCGTTCCTGAGGGTCTTCTGCAGACCAAAGAAAGCAAAGCTGCAGAAGAACTCAGTGGAAGAAAAAAGAGGGCATGGAGGAGATCCAGACAGCAGACACCAAATGAGTAAAAAAAGGGGGGGGAGATTTATGATACAAGGGCAATGGAGACCTAACAGAAAGATATTTTTCTCAGAAACTTGCCCCATCCTTCCTTCTTCCAAACTCAGAGCAAATAGGTTTCTAGCTCTCCTGAGTTACACCACAATCCCATCCCACCCTTCCCTACCCCGTCTAGGGGCTACAGGGTAAGAAAACGAACCCAACATTTTCCTGCCCAAGTCTTGGAACTGTTTCCTCTTCTTCCTCTCTTCTTCAAGCAACCTCTGCCGCTCCTCCACCTCCTGCTGCCGTCGCTTTAGGGCTTCAGCCTCTCGTTCTGCTTTGGAGAGGAACTTGGGCTACAAAACAGATTACAACTGTAAACAAAGGATCTGGGAACAGGGTATAATCACATCACTGACGGCAAGATGGCAGGGGGCCCAAAAATATTTCCTCAGGCATTAAACATGTTAAGGAAAACATAAATAGGCCCAGGACCCTGTTACGGGCTAAACTGTGTCTCCCTCAAAAGTCACATGTTGAAGCCCTACCCTCCAGTACCTCAGAATGTGACTGTATTTGGAGACAAAGCCTTTAAAGGGGTGATTAAGGTAACCTGAGGCTCCAAGGTTGGGCCCTAAACCAATCTGACTGTGTCCTTATAAAAAGAGAAAATTTGGACACACAGAGATACCAGGAGCATACACACACAGAGGGAAGAGCATGTGAATATGGAAAAGACATCCATCTACAAGCTAAGGAGAGAAGCCTCAGAAGAAACAACCCCATCTGATCTCAGACTTCTAGCCTCCAGAACTGTGAGAAAATAAACTTCTGTTGTTTAAGTCACTCAGTCCGTGTGTTCTGTCATGGCAGCCCTAGCCAACTAATACAGACCTTCAAGCTCTTACCTTAGCCTCAGCTTCTTCCTCAGCCTTTTTCTTGGCCAGAAGTTCCTCCAGGGATAATGGCTGGGCCTGAAGATAAAACACAGGACTTCAGTCCATAGAGGCTCTCTCCCTGTGAAGAACAAAGTTGGGCTTGAACTGAAGAGGAAGATGAGGAAAAAAATCCTTCCTCTTTTTACCTTAGGCTTCTTATCACCATGTTCATCCTCTTCATCCTTCCTAGAGTCTCTGTCTTTCCGAGATTTAAAATCTTTTCCTCGGCCAGGAGACAAACTTTAAGGCAAAGGAACAGGAAAAGTCCATATCACTCTTAGCCTAGCCCCTGGATGAGGTTCAGACTGAGCTCGCCAAAAGAGGATGGAAGTTTTCCCACCACTCAGCAAGACTGGCCCACGGTCCTCCAACATGTCCTGAAGCTCCTTTTGCAGGCCTGGTCACTCTGCCTGCTCTGAAACCTAACGATGGCCCTGTCTTGGCCCCATTCTACCTGAATCTCCTTTTCTGAGACTATTCTCTTCTGGGAAGTGGATCTTCACTACTGATATCAAAAATATTTCCTCCAAATATTACTCAGCCATAAAAAAAGAAGGAAATATTACCATTTGCAGCAACATGGATGGACCTAGAGATTATCACACTGAGTGAAGTCAGACAGAGAAAGACAAATATATGGTATCACTTATACGTGGAATCTAAAAAATAATACAAATGAATTATTTACAAAACAGAAACAAACTCACAGACACAGAAAACAAACTTATGGTTACCAAAGGGGAAGGGGGGCGGGGAAGGCTAAATTAGACTAAATTAGGAGTATGGGATTAAAAGATACACACGACTATATATAAAATAAACAACAAGAATTTACTGCAGGGACTTCCCTGGTGGCACAGTGGTTGAGAATCTGCCTGCCAATGCAGGGGACATGGGTTCGAGCTCTGATCTGGGAAGATCCCACATGCCGCGGAGCAACTAAGCTTGTGCACCACAACTACTGAGCCTGCGCTCTAGAGCCCACGAGCCACAACTACTGAGCCTGTGCTCTAGAACCCGCAAGCCACAACTACTGAGCCTGCGTGCCACAATTACTGAAGCCCCTGCGCCTAGAGCCCGTGCTCCGCAACAAGAGAAGCCACGGCAATGAGAAGTCTGCGTACCACAACAGAGTAGCCCCCGCTTGCCGCAATTAGAGAAAGCCTGTGCCACGACGAAGACCCAACGCAGCCAAAAATAAATAAATAAAACTTTTTTAAAAATAAAAAACATACAATTAAAAAAATTCTTAAAAAAAAGAATTTACTGTATAGCACAGGGAACTATATTCAATATCTTGTAATAACCTATAATGGAAAAGAACCAGAAAATATACTTGTGTGTTTGTGTGTGTGTGTGTGTGTGTGTGTGTGTGTGTATACGAAACTGAATCACTTTGTTATATACTTGAGACTAATACAATATTGTAAATCAACTATATTTTGATTAAAAAAATATTTCCTCCAAATAGCATATGCATGTCAGAAGAAAAAAAAATCCTGCATTACTTTAGAATACACAATAAATTTAGCCGACATGGCCACCCACATACACCCTTCCCAGATACTGCTATATATGTCCTTTCCTCATCTCTCCTTCCTACCAGCCCCAGCAATCTTTTCCCCACACCTGCTATAAGCTTAATATGCAAGAGATCTCAAATAACCCCACTGCGTTTGTTACAAGAATTCTATTCTTTGCCCTGAATTCTAACCTACAGATTCAGGGCCTAATAAAAACTTTGTATAGAAAGTCTCCAGGGCTTCCCTGGTGGTGCAGTGGTTAAAAATCCGCCTGCCAATGCACGGGACACGGGTTCGAGCCCTGGTCCGGGAAGATCCCACATGCCGCGGAGCAACTAAGCTCATGCGCCACAACTACTGAGCCTGCGTTCTAGAGCCCGCGAGCCACAGCTACTGAGCCTGTGTGCCACAACTACTGAAGCCCACACGCCTAGAGCCCGTGCTCCGCAACAAGAGAAGCCACCGCAATGAGAAGCCGGCGCACCACAACAAAGAGTAGCCCCCGCTCACCGCAACTAGAGAAAAAAGCCCATGTGCAGCAACGAAGACCCAACGCAACCAAAATATAAATAAGAAACAAATTAAAATAAAAAAGAAAGTTTCCAGAACAAAGAGATCAAGATACTTGTGCATTAAGCTATCCCAACAAATATATGTTGTACATTCTGGGTAGAAAACTGAATGGTCTGATGGAGCTGTTTTGTTGGCTGGTAACCTTTTCAAACTAATTTCTAAATTCTAAGAACAAGCTGACCCTCAAGAGGTGGTGACTTCACTAACTGGTTATACTTTCCAAAGAAGGTGTGTGCCTTCTAAAAAAGACAGCTCTACAATAGCTGCCAATAGGATTCACTATGGAAAATTTACTTTCCCCCGAAGCTGAGCCAGCTGAGATGCAGACGGGAAGCGAGCAGAGCGGTGCCCTAAAGCCCACTCCCACTCCCCCAGGTACCTGGATCGCTTGCGGTCCCGTCTGTGCCCATCCTTATCCCGATCTCGGTCCTTCTTATTCCGATCCCGCTCCTTATCTCGCTCTCGTTCTTTGTGCCGGCGTTCTCTGAAGACAGCACATTTAAGAAATTACATGATACTTCCTGAGTATACTGCTTCACTGCAGCCCTAAGAAGGTTCCCATGCTCTTTTCTCCCCAAAGTAATATTTTACAAATTGGAAAATGTGTTTCCCAAGAAGTTATGAGGGAGTTCTAAGAAGGTCTTAGAGCTCAGAGCTGTACTGCTAAGTATCAGTGGCAATGATAGGCCATGGATTATGTGAACAGATGAACTATCTTCCTCGATCATCTGGACCTTCATCTTACAAGTTCCCTCTTAACCTTTAAGAACTACTGGGTCACTAGGTGTAGAGAAATGTATGAAAGACTAATGCCCTAATATGGCGGCATCAGAGGAACCAAGAATAAAGGAGTTTGACATGTACTGAAATGTACACTCCCTTTCCATGTAACAAACAGAAAATTACTTTACCTTTCTGTAGACTTGGAACGGGAACGGGAACGAGAACGGCTGCCTCCTCGACGCCTTTCCCTTGAACGATGCCGTTTCCTATCTTTAGATGGGGAAGACTTCCGGTCTCGGTCTCTATCCCGTTCTCTGTCAGGAGTCCGAGATCGCTTCCTTTCCTCCTTGGAAGGTGATGCCTCACGGTCCTTCTTATCAGCCAGCTCTCCTGCCATCTGTCATGGGTAAGAGGAGTATTTATTATGTACTAGGTACTGCTCTAAACTTTTTACAAATAATTTACTTAATCTCAAAACAACCCTCTGAGGTAGATATATTGGTATGCATGCTTTATGGATGAAGAAACTGAAGCTCAGATATATAAAGTAACTTGCCTAAGGACACACGGGTGTTAAGTGTCAGAGTTTTAGGCAGTCTGGCTCCAGAGGCCCATTCTTATTCATTAACGCTACGTTATTTCTCTGGGATTCCTTTTTGTATATATTCATTTCCAAAAGTATACAATGAACATAGCTTATTTTTATAATTAGACTGCAAGAGTATTAAAAGAAATGTTAGTTAATGAATAGTATACTAGCTATCTCTAGAAGCATCTTGTTTTGCTTATCTTAGGAGTCTATTGTGTCTGCCAGCCCACCAGGATCAGTCAACGTATATACATCTAAGGGAGATAAGTTCTCTTGAGCTCATAAAGAAAGCTCAAAAGAGAAAAAAGGAGTTTAACTTAGAGATTTGGGATTATGATCAGCACCTCAAGGAAACCTAAACTCAAATAGAGAAACTCATTTTACTCAGATTAAAAGAAATATATTTCTAGTTACGCAATGGCAAAAACTTGTGAAGGGTACATAGGACTCCATACACTTTGGTTTTACAAGTTCCTGAGAATCTACAATTATTTTAGAATTTAAAATAAGGGAGGGAGGAATGGAGAGAGGGAAGGAGGGAAAGAGGGAGGAAGAAGTGTACCAGAAACTAGAGATCACAGATGTTCTGACTCATGTTCCCTACTCAGATTTTCACAGCCTTGATTATGATCCAGTCCCATGAAAAGTTTGAGCAGGAATTTGTTCTGTTCCCATACTGCCTAGGGGACATTGAACACCATGCCACACTGTCAACTGTCCTTCAGACTACAAAATCTACTTCAGCCAGGTGCTAAATTCAGGCAGCAAGTCTGAATCTGCCTCTATTCCACCATCACCACCACCATCCCTAAGCCTCAGGATATATTTTTCAGAACTTACTTTAACCCCAAATGGTTCCAATGAAATAACAGTTCCCTAAGCTTTAGCTTACGATCCCCCTTTCCCATGTAATTCCTGTCATATATTTTTAAGAAGGGAGAGTATGTAAAGAAGAGAAAAAAATGAACAAGTAGCACTTTCAAAAGGTGGAGACAACCCATTTTACCTCAAAATTGCCAGTACGTCATGCATATCACATGGAAATTATACTTATGTCTCGTCCACTTATAGCCCTAAGAAAACAATCCAGGGACTTCCCTGGTGGCACAGCGGTTAAGAATCTGCCTGCCAATGCAGGGGATACGGGTTCAATCCCTGGTCTGGGAAGATCCCACATGCCGCAGAGCAACTAAGCCCATGTGCCACAACTACTGAGCCTGAGCTCTAGAGACAGCAAGCCACAGCTACTGAAGCCCATGAGCCTAGAGCCCGTGCTCTAGCCCATGCTTCACCGCAACGAGAAGCCCGCGCACAGCAACGAAGACCCAATGCAGCCAAAAATAAAAATAAATAAATAAAATAAAATAGCCCTCTTCTATTAAAGAAAAAAAGAAAACAATCCAGAGGCAAGGCCATCTTCTCTATAAAGCATCCTGGACATCAACATTCTTTCGACAAATATTCACTGTGTACCTGGTAGGTGCCAGAAACTATTCTAAGTACTAGAGATACAGCACTAAACAAAACAAAGTCTCTGATCTCATGATGCTTAAACTCCAGTGAAGCAGACAACAGTTAGGCAGAAAGATAAGAGAATTTCAAACAGAAATGAGTGCTAATGAAGAGAGTAAAACAGGGTGACGTGATGGGGAGCAGTATGAACAAGAGATAGAAGGCTCTGGAAAGAATTTTTTAGATGACATGTAAGCTGAGACTTGAATGACGGGAATAGAGTCTGCAAAAATCAGGGAAAAGAATTTATTGGGCAGAAGGGACAGTAAGGCACTGGGGCAAGAACTAGCTTAGCATGTTTGCCAATTAAAAATAGACTCGTGTGGGACTTCCCTGGTGGTCCAGTGGTAAAGAATCCGCCCTGCAATGCAGGGGATGAGGGTTCGATCCCTGATCAGGGAACTAAGATCCCACATGCTGCGGGGCAACTAAGCCCGTACGCCACAACTACTGAGCCCGCACGCCTCAACTAGAGAGCGTGTGTGCAGCAAACTACAGAGCCCACGCGCTCTGGAGCCTGTGCACCACAACTAGAGAGAAGCCCATGCGCCGCAACAAAGATCCTGCATGCCACAACAAAGACCCTCCGCAGCCAAAAATAAAAATAAAAAATATGTAAAAAAAATAAAACAGACTCGTGTGAGGAATTCCTTGGCGGTCCAGTGGTTAGGATTCAATGCTTTCACTGCTGGGGCGGGGTTTGATCCCTGGTCAGGGATCTAAGATCCCGCAGGCTGCACAGCACGGCCAAAACAAACAGACTCATGTGGCTCAGTGGCAGTGACCAAGGGGGAAGACTAATTCGAGATGAGTTCAGGGAGGTAGGCAGGGGTTAGATCATGGAAATGTGTTTCAGGCCAGGGTAAAGGAACTTGGATTTTAATCTAACTGCAGTGGGAACCTTAGAAAGGTGTTAAACAGGAAGTGATGTGGTCTTATTTTACATTTTCAAAGAATTACTTTGGTGACTTCAAGAAAATATACGGTAGGGAGGCAACAGTGAACACAGAACCACTGAGAATGCTATTATAGTAGTCTACACAAGAGATGACAGTGGCTTGTTCTAGGAAAGTGGCAATGGAGATGAAAAGAAGTAGAAGGCTTCAGGGTACATTTTGAAGGCAGAGCTGAAAGGACTTACTGATGAAGGGAGGAAACAAAGAGGAGAGACAAACATAACTCCTAAATTTACGGTCTGACCAACTGGTTAAATGGTTCACGGTGCCATTAGTGACCAGAGGAGACTGGGGAAGGAAAAGACTTAGAAGAAATCAAAAGTTTCATTTTGACCATATTGAGTGTAAGATGTCAATAAGAAAACCAAGTGGAGATTCCAGAAAGGCAGTTGAAAATATAATTCTGCAACTCAAGAGAGAGTCTGGAGACAGTAACTTGAGTTATCAATATATAGATTGCTTTTAAAGACATGGGACACTAAATGATATTACCTAAGTAGGCATTCTAGTTAAAGAAGAAATTAGAAGAGGACCCAGGATTGACCTCTGGAACACTGTAACATTTATAAGTCAGGCACAGGAGGAGCCAGAGGAAAAAACTGGAAAGAAACAACAGCCAGTGAGAAAGAAGAAAAAATAGTAAAGTTCGGCATCACAGAAGTCAAAAATGTGTTTCAAGGAGGGAGGGGTGACCTGTGTCAAGTGGAGAAAGACTAGAAAATAAAATAAAGGAGTGACCCTTGCATTTGGAAAAACAGAGATGGCTTGGGTGACCTTTGACAAGAGCTGTTTCGGTGGCATGGAGAGAGTAGAAGGCTGAGTGGAGTGAGCTTAGAAGAGAATGGGAAGTGCAAATAAGAAGAAAGCAAACGTAGGAAACTTTTATTATAGGTTCCACTTATCACAAACCTCCGCATCTTTGAGTTCCTCAGTTCTGGTAGGGCAGGGGCAGAGTCTTTTTTTCATTCAATGAACTATGTACTTATCAAGCATCCACTATATGCAAGGCACCGTGCTAGGCGCTGTGTGAGTTACAAAAGGAAATCAGGAAGATCCTGTCCACAGGAAGCTTACAAAACAATAGAGGGTTATGAGACACATAGCAAGATGCAGGCTCAGATGAATTATTGCAGGAGTTCAAAGAAGTTTACTTTCACTTGTAAAAGGGAATTTGTAAAGACTGTAGAGGAAGTAGCTCTTGAGCACTGAAATATAGGTAGAATTTGAAGATGTGTAACTGAAGGTGCCAGAAAGAAGTCATTCCCGGAAAAAGAAATAATACAGGAGGCGCAGAGGCGGGAAAGCATGACTGATTCTGGGAGAAAAGCCAGAGTTTCAGTTTGTCTGGAGCAAGAGCTACTCGAAACATGAAGGAATAAAGTCGGACTGAGGGTATCACAGGTGCTGTGCGCGTGGGAAAAGGTCTGACCTGGAACATCGTCCAGGGACCTGCCCTGTGCCCCCAGGAACCAACACTCCCGCTGGGGCCCGCGCCCTTTCGCTCCTGCCCGCCAGAGCTTTCCAAGCTCGTGCCCCTTCCCTGAGGCGTTCTTCCCGCCTTATCCCGGAGACAGGAGCCACCGCTGTGCCCTCACTCTCGCCTTCTCTCCAAGCTCCTGGAAAACGCTTCCATCGCCCGAGACTCACCACTCTCGAGTCCGAACCGCCCAACGCGGCCTCAACGTCGCCGAGCAGTCGCCATCTTTCCCGTTTCCTGGTCGCCGGGCTGCTCCCCCGGCCGCGCGGCAAGCTGGGAAGGCGAGTTCCTGGTGCCGGGCAGCGCAGGCCGACAGCGAGGGCCTGAGAACTACCAATCCCAGAATGCACGGTGAGAGCGTCGGCCCCTGACCGCGGGGGCCGCTGGGCAATGTGGTTCGCCAAACATTTGAGTCTGCGGGAGAAAGAGTTTTTCGTGGGCCGGCCTTTCTCAAAAGGTTTTTCTCTCCGCGGCCGCAGTCCTCCTGGAATATGCTGGTTTTCCTAGAAACTGTAGTTAATGACATCATGGCCTGTGGCTTACAAAGGAGAAATTTAAGGCCTTCCTTAGATAGCAATAGCACGTCATTATAACTAGCAACTACAGTAACAACTATAAATACCGTTTATGGAAAGCGTTTTTACAAAAAATCTTTGAGATAGATTATTAGCCCCATTTTACGGGTGGACAAACTAAAAGTTAAGTTACAGGAGCAGCCTAGTATCTGCCAATGAGGGTGGGACGATTCATGGTGTGAGGCTATCCCAGGTTTAGGAGGACATTTTAGCAACCCTGGCCCAGCGGTAACACCCTGGTTACTGTGACAACTCAAAATGAGCCCACACAATGGATTCCAAAGGCCTCCTGGAAGGATGGTATCTCCTGGGCTGTGGCACCTGGTTTTCTCAACATTCCAGACAGGACTTGCCTTCTTCACTCTCTTGCTCTTTGGAATCTGGCCAGTTATTTGGGTTATCTTAATACTTTTTTGTTCTTTCTTTCTCCTAGTTCCCTCTTTTCAGTCCTCCAATGAGATTTTTCCCCAAAAATTGTACTTTCACTTTGTTTCTCTTTGGTCATATGGTTCATAATTCTACCCCCCTTCCTCCCAAACAAAAACAAAAACTCTGGCATCTTCTAGGATGGTTTAGATAGATACCAGGAAGTAACTAATGCCTCTTTCCTTCCCTTTCTCCCATCACCAGCTTTTTGGTTTCAATCCCACATAGCTTTAGTTCTGGTTTTTCTTTCTGAATGTGTTCAGTTCTACTGAAGCAGAGCCTGGGATAGGCCCACATAATCCTAAAGCTCTGAGCCTCAGGCATAAAGGCCCAAAGTAACCCTGGGAGAGGCACATTTCTGCTCTTAGAACTCTGCAGCCTTTGGGCTGCCCACTTGGACCTCACAGAGAGAATGGAAAAGTTGTCTGAGGTCTGTTGGGTGTAATTCACCCAGTGAACACTGGAGGGCTATCCACTCACAGAATGGAGCTAACAATCAGACCAAAGGTGTAGAGCTGCAGTTGCTATTTACTAAGTATTGATACCTCCTAGTACCCAACTCTGTGCTGGACACTTAACTTACATTACTTTTGTTTAAAAAAATAAATTTATTTATTTCTATTTTTGGCTGCGTTGGGTCTTCATTGCTGCACGCGGGCTTCTCTCTAGTTGTGGCAAGTGGGGGCTACTCTTCGTTGCGGTGCGCAGGCTTCTTATTGTGGTGGCTTCTCTTGTTGTGGAGCCCGGGCTCTAGTCATGCAGGCTTCAGTAGTTGTGGCACGCGGGCTCAGTAGTTGTGGCTCACGGGCTCTAGGCGCGTGGGCTTCAGTAGTTGTGGCGCACGGGCTTAGTTGCTCCACGGCATGTGGGATCTTCCTGGACCAGGGCTCGAACCCGTGTCCCCTGCATTGGCAGACGGATTCTCAACCACTGCCCCACCTGGGAAGCCCTAACTTTACTTGTTCTTCTAATAGTATAAGATGGGCATTATCTCCATTTTACTGATAAGGAGATTGTGGCCCAGAAAGATTCTAAGTCCACATAGTTAAAAGAATGGAGCCAGTATTCAACTCCAAGTTCATTTAATTTCAGAGTAGATGCTCTTGCCCCATTTCCAGGCTACCATTCTCAATCATCTTTAAAGATCAGTAAATTGAGACCCAGAAAGTTGATGAAGCTTGTCCAAGTTCAGAGTGGCAGAGTTCCCCTAGTATTTGGTGCACACATCTCTCACGGCACATGTAAGACATTGAGCTTAAAGGATACTTGCATGGTTTGTCCTACCCTGCTAGTTCTTTCACAAATATGCATCTTTGGAGATGGAGACAGAGGGACTACATTCTAGTAAGGACCATAGGGAGAGAGTCTCCTATCTAGGTACCACATGGCTAGCAATAAGGGGCCCATGGAATTACAGTTAACATTGAGACTGGGTTTGAATCCTGACTCTACTACTTAACCAGAGTATGATCTTGTACAAGTTATGTGGAATCTCTGGCTTTTCTATTTCTTCTTTTATAAAAGAGGGATAATAATACCATTTGCCACACAGGATAGGATAGCAGAGCAGTAAAAAGTGCATGTTCTGTAGAGAACAAACTAGTGGTTACCAGTGGGGAGAGGGAAGGGGCAATATAGGGGTAGGGGGAAAAAAGAGTTATTATGGGATTATATGAAATCATGTGTGTGAAACTTTTGAAAATTGTAAAGCACTATAGAACTTGAAGACTCATTCAATTTTTAAAAAGTGAAAAAATAATTAAATGGTTAAACTTAAAAAAAAAGTGCATGTTCTGGAGCCAGGTTGCCTGGATTTGTATCCAGGTTCTATCACTTTCTAGCTGTGTGACCTCAAGCACATTAATCTCTCTGAACCTCAGTTTCCCTGTCTGTAGAATGATGTCGGTAGTAACTCATAGTGTTATCACAGGAATAAATAACATATAAAGAACTTATAAGCAGCCCTGACCCATAGTAAACATTTAACAAATGTTAGATATTTTCATTTATGAGGTTAAATGTGATAATGTAGAGGGGATCGGGAGTTTGGGATTGGGAGTTTAGGACGAGAATATGAAAAAGAATATATATATATATGTATATGTATAACTAAATTACTTTGCTGTACAGTAGAAATTAACACATTGTAAATCAACTATACTTCAATAAAATTTTTTAAAAATACTAAATTGAAAAAAATGTGATAGTGTAGGTAAAGCACTCAGCACAATGCTGAGCACATAGTAAGTACTCAATACACAGTAACTATTTCCAGTACACTAGGAAACTTGGAAAAAAGAGCTATAAGCAGCTGAAGAGAAGGGATGTTAAGGCCCCTGAGCTGCCATCAACAGGCCATGGACTTGGAAGTTCCAGAAAGCAGAAGGCATCACCTCACCTTGAACTCAGAGGAGACCAGAACCCTTGGAACCTCCCAGCCTTGGCTTCAGTCTGTCTACCTTCTGCAGGGGTTGGGATCTCAGCAGCTTGGATCTCCTTCTGATGATTCCACTGAACCTTGTCTCTCTCCTCTAGACTCTCCAGGGCAATGGTTCTCAACCACGAGTGATTTTGCACTGAGGGACATTTAGCAATATCTGGAGACATTTTTGGTTGTGACAACTTAGGGGTGTTACTGACACCTAGCAGGTAGAGGCCAGGGATGCCGTTACACATCCTCCAGTGCACAAGACAGCCTCCACAACAAAGCATTTTCTAGTCCAAAATGTCATGTGTTCTGAGGTTGAGAAACCGTGCTCTAGGGCTAAGGAGATCTTCATTGGCTTAGCAGGACTTGGGTGGGGAAGGGGATGAGGTGAGGGTGGGACAGAGGGAAGAGATCCTTGTAGGAGGTGCCAGGGAACAGTGGAGGCAGCCACTCTGCAACCCACAGAAAGGACCTCAAGACAGCTTTTCCTCATTATCGAAGACCAAAGGAAATAGAGAAAGGAACTAAGAATACGGAGCCAACTTCTTTATATGTGCTATATTGTTCAGTAATAAATAGGTTTTCTTCTTTAAACACAGAACATATAACAGACTGAAACACTCCCCCCTCCCCCCGGTTCCAAAGACAAGAGTCTATAAAACAAATGCCAGCTATACTGCCCTAAGGGCAGAAAAAGTCTGGTGACCCCCACCCAGTCCTGCGTCCTGCAGCACCACCACCCCCATGCTGCAAGAGAAGGGGGTCTGGGGCTTCTCCCTTGGACCCTGGGGACTTAGGTGAGAAGCATGTGAATGTATGATGTCACCTCTCCATGAGGCATGGGCTATGCAAAGATGAGGTTTCCTTCTCATTGGCTCTGACCAGCTCCTGCTCTTCTGATTTCAGTTACCAGTTACGAAGCACCTGGGCTCAGCTCCCAACGGAGCTGCCTCTTGGCTTCCCCACTCTCCACTCCTCTGCGGCCTTCTCGGAGGGGAAGGGAAGGGCTCAGGGACCCCTCCCATCCCCTGGCCTGCATGGAAACACTGTGTGGAAGAGGCATGATGCTGAAGGTGAGGCTCCTGTAGGCCCCCAACCAAAGCCATGAGGCCAGCATGCCCCCCCAAAGCCCCAAACCTTTCCTGCCTCTGGAGCGGAGGGCACTGGGGCAGCCGGCCCCTCCACCACCTAGTGCCTGGCTTGGGGTGTGATGGTTCTTTCGCAGTGTCAGGTCCTCAAGCCGGGCCTGGCTCTTTCCTTGTCCCATTCCTGTCTCCTTCCAAGCCCTCACCGTGGCCATCTGAAAAACTCACGTCCAGTGTCCTAAATTGTCTCCTCCTCCCTCTCCCCATGCCTCTGCAACCCAAGGGAGGAAGTGGGAGGTTGTCTCCCCTCTCCAACCCCCATTTCACATAATGGAACAGCTTTTGGCCTTTTCCTTCTTGAAGGTGGAAGAGATGAGTTCGGAACGACTGGGGAGGTGGAGCAGTCGCTTGGAGAGGCTTCGGACAGGGCTCTTCGGGGGCACTGGGCTGGGCTTGTTCAGACACACCATGGACGCCGTCCGGAAGATGCTGTGGATACTCTTTTCTGAGGTGAAAGCCGAGCCTTCCAGGTAGATTTCTGCACCCAGCTGCTTGGCTATTGCACAGCCCTGCGGGAGGAGTGAGGTCATCAATGCAGTGATCCAAAATGGCTCTGAAACACTGCCTTCTCAGGTTAGTGGTCCTCCCCAGGGCTGCTCCGATGGACCCAACTGCCAGTCTCCCACCATCACCCTCTGCTGATTATTTTCTGAAGGTGAAGCCTGACTGCACCTTAAGTTACCTGGCACACTTTTTAAACCATACTGATGCCAGAACAAGTAAATCAGAATTTCTGGGGTATGCCGAGGCGTTAGGATTTTTAAGAGCTCCACAGATGATTGTAATGTGAAACATTGGTTTAAAAGAAATGATCCTTACACTCCGATGTGCATAAGAAGTTATCCAGGGACTTAATTAAAAATGCAATTCCCATACTTTTTTCCCAGAGTGACTCTATAGGTAAGGAGTCAGGAATTCTAACAAGCACCTCTAGTGATTCTAATGCAGATGGTCCTCAAAAAAAAAAAACCAGCTGAGAAACACTGGCACACACAGGAATGGCTCACCTGCCAAACTAGAGCATGAATCTGGGTAAACTGGTACCCAGCACCTCTATCCAGGTAACTAGTTTCCTGATTATAGATGGCCCCACAGCATACCAATTCTCTCTTGCCATAGTGAGTGAGTGTGAGCAGGGGCCATATTTCAAGCCCTCTCCTGTAGCCTTCCCCAGCTCACCCCCCAACACACACGAGGGCCCACACACACACCACACACACACACCTGCTCGTAAGAGACGGGTGCCTGCTTCTGGTGGGACAGCTCCATCAGAGTGCTCAGGTCTGTTCGCAGGTCTGTCTTACAGCCAATAAGCAAGACACGGGTGCTGGGACAATAATCGAGGATTTCCGTCCTCCACTGAAGAGCCGTGCAAGAAGATGGGAAGGAGGAAGGAAGGACAGTCAGTGGCTGACGGACACCCGGAGAAACCCAGTTGGTAACATCACACACACCATCCAGTATATCACCAGCTCAGCCCTCCCTCTGAGTCACAGCACCACCACTGCACTAATTACATCATCTTCCCGCCCATGAGGGCTTTGGGGCCACAGGAATGCTGATCCAAGAGTCTGTCCCCAAATTCAACAGCCCAGTCACCAGAGAGAGCACAGAGGCAAATCTCCCACTCTCTGCCAAGCATATGGGGCACGGGTCTGCCCCCTCAACCCAAAGGGCTTCACAAGTCCAGAAAGCCAGGAAGAAGCCAACCAGTCTCTTTCCAAGGGAAGGAGATAATCCCAGAGTCTTCTGGGAAACTAGGCTAGTTCCACAAGCTTTCCTGGGACTCCTCAGTATGGGCAGACCTTGCTACTCGGACCAAGGCATTTCCTACCAGCAGTTCAGCTCAGGCCTGCCTGGCTTGCCCTGTCCGGAAGGCCTGGGATCAAGGTCTATAAAAGCTGCCACCAAAAGGCCCCTTCCCCGACCCTCAAACCATATCACCAGATGGTTCTCTACTCTCAATCCCTCACTTCCTGAGTCTCAACACTCCCCTCCCTTGCTGGGCCTCTGACAGAGCAGTGCAGGATAGGGGCAAAGGCAGGATGCAGAGGGGACCGGAGATCTGGGTTCTAGTCCCAGAGCTGTAGCTAATGTGGCCTCAGGCAAATCTCTTCCTTCCCTGGCCTCAGTTTCTTCCTGTTACACAAGAGGGGGTTAGATGACAAGGTCCCCAAGATTCCTTTTTGTTCTCAGGCTGAGCTAGAGATGGCAGAGTTTATCCAGCCTTACCTTCTTGAGTGCACTGTCCACTGTCTCTGGACGGCTGATATCAAAGCATAGTAACACTGCATCTGAGTCGCTATAGCAGAGTGGACGGACATTGTCATAGTAGGGAGATCCTGGTAGAGAGGAGAGAGAGCTGTTGGTGAGCCATGGCATTCTCCCTCCCTACAGGCCTAAACCCAAAGAGCCCTGGGAATACCATGCTTGGTCCCTTAGGTGAGATGGCCCCACCCATCTCCCAGGGGAATGTGCTCCAGCGCAAAGCTTGGGACCTGACCGCCTGCCAGAAGGCAGTACAAGAATATCATCTTCCTTAGCCCTAAAAAAGGGAAAGGGGGCAAAATAAAAGGGAGGTGGAGTATAATTTGGCCCTGTCTGGATCTCCTACGGTGGGCTTAACTGAAGGTCCACCAGTTTTCTGAGTCCCAGGGGAAGCTGCTCCTACCCCTACAGAGAGACCAGGCCTTGTTTAAGGTCTCTTTTCTAGAGTCTGCCTGCTGCCAACCTCTGCTCTAGGGTCTCCCCAGTGAAGAAACAAATCTGCCTGTTATATAACTGGCTGCCCTGCTTCTTTGCCGTGGGGTCAGAACTCTACGAGGCTGGCAGGGGAGGGAGAGCATCAAGAATTCAGTGTCCCACTCCTCCTCCCACCCAAATCAGCTTACGCTGTAAAGGGCAAAAGGAAAGCTGTAGCCCCTATCCCAAGATCTCAGGGAGGGGTTCTCAAAGACAGCAGCACCAATAGCTGGGATTTAGAGGCTCAAATAAGGGTCCTTCACTGGGAGGGGAGTAGGCAATGCAGACTCAGGTGGTCCAATACGGGAGAATGCTAGGGGTTGAGCCTGCCCCCCTCCGCCCTGGGGAAGGAAGAGTAGCAGATTTGGAACCCAGACAATCCGTGCTCAGAATAGCAAGCAGCCCCTCTCCCTGAACCACAATCGCCATGGAAACTGGGGGGAATCCAAGCTGAGGCGGGGGGGTTAGTTGTAAAAAAAAAAAAAAAAAAGGAGTAAAGGGGAGTTGGGATAGCTGCCTGCTCCTTCAGCAATTGGCCCCCATCCCTCTCTGAGGTGGGGTCTTATCACAGCATCACTGAGCAAAGGGAGCGCTGCAGCACTGGGGAAGGGGGAGGGGAGGAGGCCTCCATTCTGGCTCCAAGCGATCCCCCTCCCCTAAGACCAGCAGGCGAATAATGGGAACAGGTTCCACCCTGGCCCCAGTGCTGGGAAGCCCCATCCCACACACCCCTGCCTCTCCTTCTTCCTTGTGGACACCTCATTTGAAAGAGGGAGTTTGAGGATGACTGATAGCCTGCATCCTTTCAGAACTTGGGGGGCGGGGGACGGGTGGGGGGGATGCGACACAGGGAATAGAGACCACCTTGCTGACTTTCCATTATCTGGACTGGGATTCAAGGGCTGCATTCTGACTGTGGGAGGAGGAGGAAGGGCTCTTTGGGGTGGTGGTAGTGAAAAGAGATGAGCTGCAGTAAGATTCTGGGAAGATTGAGAGGTGGGCAGAGTACAGCAGACGAAAAACCATACATCATGCAGCCAAGCTGCATTCCAGTCCAATCCCGCCAGCACAGCACAGTCCGGGATAACCAGAATCCTGCCTCCCAGCCCCTGGAGCTGCAACGGAGGAAAGCATACCAGGTTGAGGAATTTCTGTTTTGTTTTGGGGAGTGGGGAGCAAAAGGAAGTCTCATTTTCTGTTTACCCATCCCCTACCTCCACTCTTTCGAGACCTCAAAATTGGATGATGGGAATAATAGCTCTTTGGAGGAGTAGGATGGCATATTTATATGTAACAGGAAACCCCTAGTGATTTATAGTTCCTCTTTAAACTCAGCCTGAATATGCATTTTTTGGAGAGAAGTGGATTTTATTTTCTTTCTCCTATTCCTGGCTTTTAGTCCTTAGTTATGACTCTGAGCTCAGTCTATTAAAAAAGGACTGGGCTAAAGAGATAATGAAGGGGTCAGAATCAAAGCAAAGGATAGACTAGCACTGAAGGTTTAGGGATGAGAGGCTTGAAACATATTGCTTTCTACGATCCAGAAAGACAGAGCATCTTCTACCTCAGCCCAGTCAGAGCCAACACCACCCCCCCAACTATGTACAACGTGACCATGCCCCATATTAAGCCCCCACCCTCCAAAACACTGACGATGCATCGCTTCATCCCTCAACCGCAGAGGTATGACAGTGGGGCTGAGCTGTGGCAGGCAGGCAGGCAGCAGTGGCCCGAGATGGAATGCAGGAGAGAAAACTGAGTCAGGAGAAATATTTCCCCCAAAGCAGGCTTGTCTCCTTGCCTCACCCACAACCTCCAGCAGCACTGCCTCCTGCCTCTTCTTTGGCTTTGCTCTGGGGCAGTAAAGGCTGTGCGTACGTGTGCTGGGCGGCAGGGAGTGGAAATGGAGAAGCCCTAACTGCCTCCTCCAGTAGTCTTCTGGGGTCCATCCACCTCACCATCTCAGCCCTCTGAAGGATGGTGCCAGACCCAGAGAAGTGAGTAGCTTCTGGGGTTTATCCACTCTGCACCCCTGGACCAGCCAACTGAGTTCGCCAAACCCTCCCCCCAACCCCAACCAAAGAATCTTCAGGTCCCCTTCTTTCAGTTTCCTGGCAAGCACCAAACTCCTTCTCACCGTCAAAGAGGGAAACAATTTCTGAAAGACAACAGCTGCAGCAGACCAGTAGGGGTGGGAAGGGGGGACTTGTGGCCAGCAGTCTTACCTGAGGTGTCCCAGAGACTGAGCTCCACTCTCTGTTCCTCTGTCTCCAAGCAGGCTGTGTAATTCTCAAACACAGTGGGCACATACGTCTGTGAAAAGAGAGGAACTATTCACACCCTGGGCGCCCCTACCCTTGTAACCCTCCAGTTAGTGCTGGCTACACAAGAAGCCACTCATCCTAGTGAGACACTAAAGTGGCAGGAGATAAGGAGAGGAGGGGATACCTGGGGCAGGAGGGACCACATGGGACAGGAGGGAGGGGAGTGTAGAGGCACAGGCACTTTGCTCCATCGGAGTAAGAAATGTGAATGACTGCCAGGGACAAGCCCCCCATATCCTAGATGGTCAGGGAGACACACACACACAAGGATTCCTCTTGTCCCCAGATTTGTCTGTCTTCCAATTTCAGAGCCACAAGCCAATTCTAGTGCTTTATCTTTTCCCCACAAGCCCCTTGGACCAGCAGGGCAGCAGAAAGGAGCAGCAGAAGCCTGCCTGGGGACAAGCGCATAGAACCTTTGAGGATGGGTGAAGGGACGGATAGGTATTACGTCAAGAAGAAACCCCAGACTCTCAAATGCCCCCAGTTCCCTCTCCCAAGAGCAGACTCCAGGATGAAGGGAGGTAGGAGGGGATTTGATGGGGGGACCTATGGGTGAAGAGGTGAGGAGGAGCCTGCAGAGCGGCAGAAGTGGAACAGGTCTCAGGGGAAGCTAAGGCAGGGCGGTCCTCCAGCCAGAAAGCGGCTGAGGATGGGGAGGGGTGAGACAGCTCCCCTGGGCGGGTGGGAATCTACCCCCAGCAGGCATGCGGGCAAGGAGGAAAGCTGGCCAGCGGTCAGGCGAGCAACTCACCTCGGGATAGCAGTCTTTCGCCAACACCTGTAACATAGCTGTCTTCCCACACTGCACATCCCCCACCAGAACGAGCTTACATCTGGCCACGATTGGCTGGGGGGCCCGTCTCTCCTTCATGGCTGCAGCCTCCGCGGGACCTGGACTCGGATTCAGAGAGGAGAACGTTGCGCCAGGTGCGTCTCAGCACTCGACCCAGCCGGATTCCCTGTCTCTCTCCAACTGAAAAAGAGCCCGGCACAGCCTCCTTATATCACCCTGGCTGAGCCAATCACAAAAGGGGGCGGACTCTGTCACAGCCAATCCCTGAGGTGGGATCCCCTCCAGCAGCCAATGGCAGGAAGATCTGAGTCAGAGCCCTCTTTTTCCCTTCCCTTTCTCTTAAAGCTGCACCGTTGCTTCCTCTAAAAGGGGATTCCCACGTTGTTTTGCATTTGTATTGGGGTTGGGGGTAGGAGGGGGAGTGAAGCAAAATTTAATGGTCTTGTGTGGCCACCAATTAGTGTCAAAAACAAACTAGCTAAGAATGTGGATAGTGAGATCAAGCTGGAGTTCCCAGGAGAAGAACAGGACTTGCCTAAATTGTAGACAGGTGGCACCCCTTGGGGAAGGGTTGGTCCCAGAAATTTCACCCCTTTGTTCTGTCTAATCCCCACCCAAACCAGTTCCCCCAGAAGCTCCTGCTGGACCCCTTTATCAGCTCCTGCTGGACCCCTTTCAACGCCTGTCCCTTTCTCAGAAATCACCTTCACCCAAAAATAAATAAGTTAAAAAATTTTCTTGCGTCATCTGGAAAAAACCCACAGAGCTCCTGACCCACAGATGGGCAGAGAGAAAGGAATGAGGGAGTCTGGCTAGTGGGGATGGGAGCAAGGAGTACAAAACAAACAAAGTCGCTGTCTGTTCGGCCAGACAACCTCTCACTCCAGGCCTGGCAGGAGCTGCTTTAGGAGTGTTTGTTCTGCTGCTTGGGTTCAGCTTCCTGGATGAATCAGGCACAGGTCCAATTTCAGGTTGACACCCACTGACGCTGATGTACTGCGTGTGTCACCTGGTTAAAGTCCAGAATGGAAGACTGGACCTGGGATTTGGGGGTTGGGAAGCTGGAGGACAAGATGAGGTTGAGATGAGCTACATAACTGCCTGCCAGCCCTCAGCCCTCAGGGCCCTTCATCTTACTGCCTCTCTGCTAGACAGACCCATGGGATGTACGTCCACAGCCTGAATAACCCACTGATTATTCAGGAACCAAGACAGCCCAGATGAGGTCTCCTGGGGATAAGAGATTGAAGTAAGACTGACCTTGGGCAAAAGTGACAGCACTCCAGACTTCTTCTCTAGGTCCCTTTACCTTGTCAAGCCCAGTGCCCCTGGAGCACGGCCGGGGTCCTGTTCCATCTGAGCTTTACTCTAATTCACCATCATTGCTGCCCCACCCAGGGATATTTTCCCTGTTACGAAGGATGTTTAAAAGTCTTCCCTGGGGACTTCCCTGGTGGCACAGTGGTTAAGAATCTGCCTGCCAATGCAGGGGACATGGGTTCAGGCTCTGATCCGGGAAGATCCACATGCCGTGGAGCAACTAAGGCTTGTGCCACAACTTCTGAGCCTGCGCTCTAGGGCCCACATGCTGCAACTACTGAGCCTGCGTGCTGCAACTACTGAAGCCCACGCGCCTAGAGCCCATGCTCCGCAACAAGAGAAGCCACTGCAATGAGAAGCCCACACACCTTGAAAGAGTAGCCCCCGCTCGCCGCAACTAGAGAAAGCCCACACGCAACAACCAAGACCCAACGTGGCCATAAATTAATTAATTAATTTAAAAATCTTCCCCGGACCCAAAGGGACAGATCTCTAAGGATAAGATTGCAATGCCCTCGATAGACAGGAGAATGGAGAGTATTTTGAGAATGTAGCCTAGCCAGTGTGCCTCCCATCAAAGCCTATGGCATCCAAGTCCAAGTTGCTTGGCTAAGGGCTCTGAGGCTAAGTCCTGCACTGTCCTCTGCCCATCTCCTAAGGCTCCCCTTCCAGGGATCAGGAATCACCTCAGGGAACCTCCAGGGTAGAAGGACAGTTATCCAGGTGCTACCATTGACTGGTTACCCTCCTCTCCCAGGCAGGCTCTCTGGAAGTTTCTTCCCCCTACCATTCCCCAGGCCTCATCCTCAGCCCTCAGGTAATGTTCTGCCAATAGAATTTGTCCTCTTCTTGCCCTTTTCCAGCAGCCTGACAGCTTCTCTGAGTTGCCCATAAATATGGTTTGGGAGCGTTCCAGAACAGCTGTAAGATCACAGACTGCCTCAGCCTGGAGTCCTCTCCCTCAGCCTTTTTCCTGGTGTCTCCCTCCCTCAGTCTCATCTGGACTGAGTTCTGGAGGCATCAGTGGGGTTCCCATACAGCCTCTTAACCCTTAACTGGGTTCCCTCCAATGGCAGCCCCAAAGGCTTTAGCCCTGTCTCTCCCCCATGTTCTCTACCAGCCTGCGCCTACACATACCCCCTCCCAAACCACTTCAAATAAACATTCAAATAAATAAAAACTGTTCTTGCTCTGCAAACAGCTTCCTCTGGCTTCTAATAAGATTGCCATTCATAAGGTCCACTGGGATAGAAATTCTGGGAGCTGGTGCTAACACTGCTTCTTCCCTGAGTGGCTGCATTTCAGGGGCGAGCAACAGAAAGCCTGAGCCGTGAGATGGAGCAGCCCCCATCATGGCTGATTCTCAAGATGTGTCTCCAAAGGTATTTTGTGGGTCACAAGTTTATGAGTTGTGGGGTGTGTGTGTGTATGTGTGTGTGTGTGTGTGTGTGTGTGTGTTCAGAAGGCAGCATGGCAACATGAAAAAAGGATGGAGCCAAAATTCAGCTGGTCTGGATGTTGGACCAGCTCTGCCCTTAACAAGCTGTGTGTGTTTAGGAGTCTCTTCTCTCTTTGGGCCCCTGTTTCCTTGAAGGTAATGTGAGGGCTTTGGACTAAATAAGGGTTTTTTAGCCTTTTTTTTTTTTTTTTTGCAGTTAGACTCCCTCCCCCAAGTTTGTTCAAACCTCTTCCAAGTGTGTTTATTTGAAAATCCGAAGCCAGAGTAATAAATTTATAAGACTGTTCTTTTCCACCAAGACCAGAAAAATTTTAAACAAGGTTATACTTGAAAATGTTATCCTAAGGTGAAAGAAGCTAGTCACAAAAGGCCGCATATTATATGATTTCATTTGTATGAAATGTCCAGAACAAATCCAAAGAAACAGAAAGTAGATCAGTGGTTGCCTGGGGCTCTAGGGGCTGGGGGAATGGAGAGTGACTGCTAATGGGTACAGGGTTTCTTTTTGGGGTGATGAAACTTCTAAATTTGATTGTAGTGATGGTTGTACAACTCTGTGAATATACTAAAAACCACTGAATTGTACAGTTTAATTTGGTGAATTGTATGGTATGTGAATTATACCTTGATAAAGCTGTTACTTTTTAAAAAATAATTTATAATTCCAAATCTTCTTTATGGAATCTCCTTGTTTTTTTTTTTTTTTGATTAATTAATTTATTTATTTATTTTTGGCTGCATTGGGTCTTCATTGCTGCACGTGGGCTTTCTCTAGTTGCGACTAAAGGGGGCTACTCTTCATTGAGGCACGCAGGCTCTAGAGCACAGGCTCAGTAGTCGTGGTGCATGGGCTTAGTTGCTCCGTAGCATGTGGGATCTTCCCGGACCAGGGCTTGAACCCATGCCCCCTGCATTGGCAGACAGATTCTTAACCACTGCGCCACCAGGGAAGCCCTCCTTTAACTTGTTTTTCTTTTTTAAACTTGTGTGGAAATGTTCAAACATTTAAAAAGGTAGAAAGAATAATACAATGAACCCGTAGGTAACCAACACCCAGCTTCAATAATCATCCACACAATCTTGCTTCATCTATCCCCCCACCCACTTCTCCCCACTACACCTCCTTACTGGATGATTTTATTTTTTATTTACTTTTTTAAAGGATTTTTTTGGGGGGCCACACCGTGTAGCATGTGGAATCATAGTTCCTGGATCCGGGATCGAACCCACGCCCCCAAGCATGCCCCCTGCACTGGAAGCATGGAGTCTTAACCGCTGGACCGCCAGGGAAGTCCTGGATGATTTTAAAACAAATTTTGGACATCATATCGTTTAATCCATAGAGATTTCAGTACTCATCTGTAAAAGAAAAGGATTTATCGTTAACATAATCAAAATACCATTATCACAACTAAAAATAAATAACTCCTTAATATCACCAAATATCCAGTCAGTGCTAAGATTTCCCCAGTTGTGTCACACATTGGTTTAGTTAAATCGGAATCTAAACAAGGTCCACTCGTTGAATTTCATTGATATGGCTCTTAAGTGTCTTTTATTTCATAGGTTCCATCTCCTTTTTTTCTCTCAATTTATTTGATGAAGAAACCAGGTTGTTTATTCTATAGTGTTTTCCACATTCTGGATTTTGCTGATTGCATCTCCATGGTGTTGTTAACATGTATTCATAGTAAACTCCTTTACAAACTAAATCTTATGCGGTATTCCAAAACGTGAAAAAAGATGAAAAACAAAACTGCAGTGGTTGAATCAGAATTAGGGACTTGCAGTGGGGCTCACTCAGCCTTCTCTCCCCTCCTGGCGTACCTCTAAGGAACAAACTCCAGGGAACACAGTTTAAAAACCACTAGCCTGGATAATGTGTGTGTGTGTGTGAGTGTGTGTATTTGTGTGTGTGTGTGTGTACCACACATTCAAAGCTCAGGGCTGCCCTATCTTTTTTTGGCTCTGATTACTGTGATAAGGTCCTTATCTGGGACAGTGACATAATATACCAAGGTGTTCAGTGTGGTAGCAAATTCAAATCCACTCTGACTCTTACCAGAGGGTACACAAACCCAGTACTTTCTCTGCCCTAGGGATCCTTACAAAGAGCTCCCAGGCACCCTGCCACCCTGCCAGGGGTCTAGCAGGGCAAGGCCCATTCTCCCCTCCTTAATATGACTCAGGTGCTCCACTTCTCAGTTCTAAACCATAACTTCTCATGATCTCAGGGATCCCTGGTTCCTGGCCATGGGAACACCTGACCCTTTGGGCTTTTTAGCTAGAGCAGCCACTACAGTGCTAACCAAGTTTTTAAGACTCAGTACCTGTCTTCACGGAGTTTACAGCAATGATGGGGAGATAAAGCAAAAGCCTGGTGGGTAATTGAAACCAAGTGCAGTAGGAGTGCTGAGGAGGGAGGGGTCAGATCTGGTTAGGTGATCCTGGAAGGCTTATCCAAGAGGATGGTTTCACCTGGGCCTCAATTTTATTTATTTATTTGTTGGTTTGTTTGTTTGGGCTGCGTGCGGGATCTTTAGTTGTGGCATACACGTGGGATCTAGTTCCCTGACCAGGGATCGAACTCGGGCCCCCTGCATTGGGAGCACAGAGTCTTAGCCACTGGACCACCAGGAAAGTCCCTGGGCCTCAATTTTGATACAAGATTGGTGAGGCCAGAGGATAGATGCAGGAAAATGCTAAGTGTGCCCAAGGACTGAATAATCAATGCAACCAGCTAGAGCAGATGATTTAGGGGGGTGGGGCAGTTTGTCTGAGAACATAATTAGGAAGGGAAATCTGGTACTAAAATATCATTAAATACACTTAAAATCTGAAATATAGGAGTTTGTAGTTTTAAAAAATACGTACAAGTATACTTGTATGTTTTTCTTTTTTTTTAATTAATTTATTTTATTTTATTTATTTATTTTTGTCTGTGTTGTGTCTTCGTTGCTGCGCGCGGGCCCTCTCTAGTCGTGGCGAGCAGGGGCTACTCTTCATTGCGGTGCGCGGGCTTCTCATGGCGGTGGCCTCTCCCATTGCAGAGCACGGGCTCTAGGTGCACGGGCTTCAGTAGTCGTGGCATGCGGACTCAGTACTTGTGGCTCCTGGGCTCTAGAGCACAGGCTCAGTAGTTGTGGTGCATGGGCTTAGTTGTTCCACAGCATGTGGGATCTTCCTGGACCAGGGCTCGAACCCGTGTCCCCTGCATTGGCAGGCGGATTCTTAACCACGGCGCCACCAGGGAAGTCCCTGTTTGTTCATTTTTGTGGCTTGGACAATGTTTTTGTTTTTGCCTGTGTTTGGATGCGACTATGAAGAGGGCTTATTCTTGATCTATCATGGGCATTGGGTGGCCTCGTTTGATGTTGGTATTCTGTGAAAGTGTTACATTCTATAGGAGAAAGCCAAAGCCTAGCTATGAAGGCCAGGCCTATTCCTGGGGCTTTTCTCTTTCTTGTGCTCTTGTGCTCCTCTTTCTGGGAGCTGGGTGGTGTTATATGAATCTGGTGAGAGATAGGAAGGAGGAACAAAAGGAAAGAGAATTTTCTAGGAAAACTTCCTGGAGGAAGTAGCATTGAGCTATGATGTAAAACAAGAATAAGATGCTGAGAGGTAGGCCAGGGTATAGGCAATGTTCTAGGGGAATGGGATGGCATGGAAGCAAGAAATGGAGGAAGATGACCAGTGAATGCATGTGTGTTTGTGTGTGTGTGTGTGTGTGTGTGTGTAAAGGCTTATATAGGAGGAGAAAGAAAAAAAAAAAAAGCTACCTGAACTAGACTAAGAATTAGGAGGAAAAAGACAGCTGAGGATGGGGCAGGAGGGGAAACAGGGAGGCGGTAAAGACAGTGATCCTGAAGAAGCCTTGTTCTGTCTGGTTTGGGCTGAGTTGGGGGGTGGGAGTGGGGAACAGAGGAGCAGAATGTGGCCAAAGTGAGTGCAGCTGCCATACGTGGAATAGACACTCGGAGCACAGGACAGTGGCGAGACCACAGTACGTAGGGCTTCCTGCCTTCTCTTGCCACCACCAGGGCTTGGTCAGGACCAAGGTGGCCGCTTGCTGAGTGAGTGGTAGGGAGCCCTCATGCTAGGGGGAATTCTATGGGGGGAGAGGACCTTAGGAACATGGGAGTCAGCTGGGAAATGATGTGAACCCTGAGCCAGGCATACTCCCTTTCCAGTTTCCCATGTCCAGCCACTTCCTCATCCTCCAGTGTGGCAAATCCCTCACCCTCCTCTTCTCTCTCAGCTCCTTCTGTTCCCCCTTCATTACAGCCTCCCTGCGGACCTTTGTTTTGGGGTTTTTGTTTTTTCCTTTTTTTTTTTTTGGCTCCATTAGGTCTTTGTTGCTGCACACGGGCTTTCTCTAGTTGTGGCGAGCGGGGGCTACTCTTCCTTGAGGTGCGCAGGCTTCACATTACGATGGCTTCTCTTGTTGCAGAGCACAGGTTCTAGGCGCGCGGGCTTCCGTAGTTGTGGCACGCGGGTGCTAGAGCACGCGGGCTTCAGTAGTTGCAGCGTGTGGGCTCAGTAGTCGTGGCACACGGACTTAGTTGCTCCGCGGCATGTGGGATCTTCCCGGACCAAGGCTCGAACCCGTGTCCCCTGCGCTGGTAGACAGATTCTTAACCACTGCGCCACCAGGGAAGTCCCTCCCTAGGGATCTTTGTGTGTCCACTCTCCCAGGCTCCTCCAGGAGGTCCTTGATCAGGCAAAGATGGACAGAAGTATAACTTTCCTCTGCCTGCCCTCAAATTTCTTGCCTGCAAAAGCAAGGCAAACCTGTTCTGGTGGGAAAATGACTGTAAGGAGACTCAGTTTCTCTATTTCTAAATGGCAAGATTAAAAACAAAACCAAGAAACTACACAGGTCATGTCCATCCTCTGCTTAAGTCTTCCTATGGGGTCAGGTTCACTTTGAATAAAGTCCAGTTTCTTTTAGAGCCATACATGACCTGCCTTGCCCCCCAGCATTTTTCCCCTCTCCCACTATGCTCCAGCCATGCTGAACTTTTGCTTCCTCCAATCATGGCTCTCAAACTTTTCTGTCCCAAGTCATAATCAGAAATACATGTTACGGGCTTCCCTGGTGGCACAGTGGTTGAGAATCTGCCTGCCAATGCAGGGGACGCGGGTTCGAGCCCTGGTCTGGGAAGATCCCACATGCCGCGGAGTAACTAGGCCCGTGAGCCACAACTACTGAGCCTGCGCGTCTGAAGCCTGTGCTCCGCAACGGGAGAGGCCGCGACAGTGACAGGCCCGTGCACCGCAATGAAGAGTGGCCCCCGCTTGCCGCAACTAGAGAAAGCCCTCGCACAGAAACGAAGACCCCAACACAGCCAAAACTAAATAAATAAATAAAAAATAAAAATAAAAGGAATTCCTTTAAAAAAAAAAAGTAAAATAAAAGAAATACATGTTACATCACAGCCTAAAACATATATACACTCACAATTTATGTACATATACATTTACTTATAAATACATATTTACAGCACACACACACGCATTCATGCTGAAATTACAGTTCCCCGAAACATTCACCTTTACCAGGTACAATGTACTCTACTTGTACTTGGGGCCTTTTCACTGCATTCCCTCTGCCTGGAGTGCCCTGCTCTTTGATTGTCCCCACTGGTACCATTTTATCCCTTAGTTCTCGGGTTTAGTGTCATCTGCCCAGAGAGGTCAACTGGACTGAAGTAGCCACTTGACCATTCCCTTTCATGTTCTCTGGCACTTGTCACTATGATATTTTTCTGGCTTATGTTTTTAATCTATTTTTTTGTTGATTGTCTTTCTCCTCCACTCTGATAAACTGGACTTGGTGGGGGGGTCTTTTCGCTACTGTTTCCTGCCGTATCCCCAGTGTCTAGAATGGTGCCTGGAGCACGGCAGTGCTCGGTGAATGTTAATAGAACGAAGGAATGACCCTGATCCAGACTCTCTCTCTCTTTGGGCCCCAGCATCCTCATCTACAAAACGCGAGGCTGGACTTACTCTCTGGATGCCTTCCGGCTTACCTACAGTCCAGTGTTCCAGGGCACACCAGAGGATGTGCCCCAGGTAACCAGCGTCTGGCAGTGGGTGGGATGGAGAGGGTCAGGCAGTCACCTGTTAGCCCACAAGCCTGTTCATTGAGGACAGATACTGAAGAAGGACAGAAACTTGCTTCTAGGTTAGTGAAGGCCAAAGGTACAAACCCAGGCACAGAGCAAATAATGGAAAGGCAGAACCGGAGCCAGCCAGACATAACGAGGACAAGCATGTTGGTACTTCCTGTGTGCTGTGCCCTGCCTGCATTGTCTCACTCAATCCTCAGTCCTCTGAGGGTCCTAGAGGTGGTACAGGACTTCATTAGCACCTCCGCTCAGGAGTCAGCCCCACCAGATTCAAAACCTGACTCAACGCTTCCAGAGGCAGCACAGGTGGAGAGCCCAGGCTCAAGCCACGTGGCCCAGGTTTGAATCCTGTTCCCAGCAGTTCCTAGTTATGTGAACTGGGTGAATTATTCTTTCACTGAGATTTCTCATGTCTCCAGTAATTGCGTTACTTCACATTCTTTCCAGCACTTCCTGGGGATTGGGAATCTTAAGCAAACTAGGAGTCTCGCCTGGGCTTGCCATCCCATCTGACCCCCTGGGGCTCCTGGCCTCTGGCTACAGCATGCCAGTTGAAAGCCTTGGCTCTGTGTTCAGCAGGCTGAGGTCCGTGTCCAAGACCTCAAGCATTTACTACCTTGTGACCTTAGGCACCCTCTGTGAGCCTTGGTTTCCTAGGCAGGGATTTTGGATTTCCTGGGCCAGGGTTTCACCCACAGCTGGGACATTCTTCTGCTCTCCAGTCTTAGTCTCTCCACCCCAACACTTCCTCTTCCCTGAGGGAGACAAAACAGAATTTGACACAGAGAGCTCTGAAGTCCATTATTATTAAGAGCCTTGCCTTCCTCCTTCCGGTTTTCTCCAGACTGAATAATCCTAATCCTTTTCTCATGCTTCGCAAATCTAATTCTCAGCCCTTCCCACACCTCTCCTCTGCCACCTCTCGATATCACCTGTGTCTTCAGACACTGGCGGCACCAAGTCCAGCTCCAGGACTGAGTGACATGTGGATGGAGTTGAATGAAAGAGGGCTGAGAAATAGCCCCGCGTCCTGGAGGACCCTCAGGTTCATTGAATGACAGCTCCATTATCAAGGCCTTTGCCACCTACAAGGCACTGGGCTCAGTACTTTCCTTGCATTATTTCACTTGAACTTCTCTACAACTCTATTAGGAAAATGCTGTTTTATTGATGACGAAGCCTAAACCTAATTGGTGGGGTGAGGGTTCCTAGGTTCATCTGGCTTCCCAGCTCCTCCTTTGAATCAGGGTGCTGTCACAGTGGGACAAGCCAAGAACTGCAGAAATAGAACTGCAGAAATAGAGCTGCCTCTTCTGAAGGGAGGGAAAAAATGCCAGAGTGGGAGAAGTTTCCAGGAGGGAAACAAGACAAAAGTATAGAAAGGATGAAAGATCCAGAGACACATACAGTTCAGAATCATGTTACAATCGACATTTATCTGTGCTGAGGGGATGGGAGAAGCAGTGAAGAAAGATGGGTGGGATAAGTTTGGGAATTTTCAATGGAAGGTAAGAATGGATGGGGTGGGGCAGGGTTGAAGAACGGTCATGGAAAGAAGTGCCCCAACCCCCATGCCTGTGAAGAACCGAAAGATCAGGAAGGTGCTGGTGTGTGAACTGTGTTTATTTTTTCCGAAGTCTAAAAATACAGTGAAAAGGAAACACACACACACAGACTAACCTAACCAGAAACGGGAAAAAACCGTCATGGCAACAGCTGAGAAATCGGAGTCAGGAATTTCAGGAACTGGGATAACTTGTTGACCTGAGCTTGGAAATTCCGCCTCATGACGAGGCTCTTGAAAGCTGCCAGCTTCCGATCAGAGTCTGGAGCACTTTCCAGCAGCCTGGGGCGGGGCAGAGAAGGAAGGAGGAGATGAATGCCTCCTACTGAGAGGGCAGACCTGTCACTCTGAGGGGCTGTGGGTGTGGAATGAATAAGGGGTGGGGTCCTCCATTTAGCCCCCTCTCATAGTAATAATAACTATGATAAGAATAACCCCTTACCAAGTGCTCACCAGATATCAACAATCTTGTGGAGGAAGTAAGAATTATGATCCCTACTTTACAGATGAGGACTCAGAGGCACAGAGAGGTTAAGTAATTTGCCTAAGGTCTCACAGCTAGCAAATGGCAGATCTAGGGAGTTTGAAATCACAGATCCCTTTTGTGGATCTGAGGAAAGCTAAGTACCCAGTACCCAGGAAAAAAGCTTATAATGAACTTATATACAACATTTTATATTCAATTTCAGGGGCTTCGAAGAGCAATTGGGTAGTAGGGCCAGTGTTGAATTAGCTCCCACTCCACCCCATCCCATCTCCAATCCACTAGTCCAGTAAACAAAGCCAGGGGAGGGGGTGGCTTATAGCTACTGCCTGCCCGCCACCCCCCCAAACCCCTGCTCTTCTGGGACCTGGGGTTTGCCCTGGCTGTTTTGAGAGGTCTCCCCAGCCTGCTCTGGTGTGAGGTGGGGAGAGGGCTGGTAGGGCGGGGGGGTTGGGAATGCTATAATGGGCTCTGTGGAGAAGCCAGAATTGTGCTATATTGGAGGACAATGCTTTTCCCTCACCCCCTCAGGGTATCCTTTTCGGGTAGAGATTTGGAACTGCCCAGACTAGAAGAGATGAAGGCCTCCTCCCTTAATTAAATGCCCAGGGGTTGCTATGGAAACCAGAGCTTCCAAATCCTGGTCAGACAATGGGGAGAGGAGCTGCCTCCAGCCTAGACAAGTGAAGCTTCAGGGACCTTGTCGGGGACAGGAATGGGGGCCAGAGGGTGAGAAAAAGGGGGTGCCAGCCAAGGAGTTCAGCCTCCCCTCTCCATGGAACTGTGGGAGGGGGCCTCTCCGAACCGAGGTGTCTGCCTGAGATGGAGGAAGGGGGGCGGGCATGGCTCCGGGAGAGGGGAAGGGAATGGGGGCAGCTAGCTGGAGACAGGCACTGCCCAGAACTGAACACCTCCTTTGTTGCCAGAGGAGAAGGCCAGCCAAGTTGGTAAACAAAGGGAAGAGGCCAGAGGGCAGACAGCTAAGCGATAAGGCTGGGGACTGCAGAAGACCTGAGTAACGGAGCCTGAGAGACAGAGGCGAGTCCCACTGACGGGCAGAACGTTGGCATATATTGTCATCTGGACATACACAGTCACTAGAGCCACACAGGACCCGCGCAGACACACATCTCTATGGGAACAGTGTGCACTGAAGCACCTGTCTTTGGAGACACTCAGACCCCCATTGTCTTTGTCCCCCCCAGCTCCCCTCTGGAGCCCTTTCTTTCCACCCGGCCTTTGGAACGTCTCTATAGGGAAGGCAGTGGACAACCCTCTGTAATCAGCCTGGCCTCCCGCATGTGGGGCAGCAGCATATTGGGGTCAGGGTCTTCAGCGGGTCGTGGATCTTGTTACCGCACGTCGAGGGAAAAGATCCCCATTTTGAAAACAGTACTATACCTACCATTAATCAGCACTTACGTGTCAGGCAACTCTGCAATGATTGTCTTCGTTTCCTAGAGAAAGGAACCTGAGGGGAAGTTAAGTAAGGCAGGCCTCACAGCGGTCAGGAAGCGGCAAAGATGGGACTTGAACCCAGGTTTGTCTGGCTCTAAAGCCTGTGTGCCTTCCCACTTGCCCCGCCTTTGCTTCAAAAACCTCTTGGAAACTTTTCTGAACAAGCCCACTCTGTTCTCGTCCCTTCGCTCTCCCACTCGGTGTTACCTAAATACTTCTCTAGAAGCAATTCCCAATTTGTAAGCTGGTTATCTAAAGGGTTTATATATAACTTGGTTGTTTGGAACCCAAACATATTTTTTCCCAGAGAAAAGGTATTAAATGGGTCCAGAAAGGCCACTTGACCTAGAATGCAGCTGACAAGTACATCTGGTTCAGAACTAGCCCGGGGCCCCAACCATCGTTAAATATTATTGTTTCCTGGAGAAACACATCCCCAGTTCACTGGAGAGAAAGAAACAGCTTTCTGTTCTCACTTTGTCCTCCCTCTCCATCATCCTGCTGTACCTGTATCCCAGTTGATGGAGTGGCTGAGGCTGGGGGGGTGACAATTCATAAATCAGGCTACATTCTGAGTGCTGACCAAAGTGGGTGTTTCTTGAGAAAACGGCCCAGGGTGGAGAGGGTTAAGAAACCAAGCCTTGCAAAGCTGAAAGAACTGTTTAAGTGGCACAGAGAAGGCTTGAGGGTGGAGGGGCGAGCAGGACGGCTTCTACAACTGCTTAAAGGACTATCCTGATTGCATATAGCTCCAGAGGGCCAAACTAGGACCAAGTTGTAACAGGGAGTCAGATTTTTTTTAAAAAAAGAAGACCTTTCTAATATTAAATCTCTTCAAAAATGGAACGGGCGTCTTGGTGAAGTGGTGCGTTCTCTGACACTAGGAATATTCAAGGAGAAAGCAGATGACTGCCTACTCGGCACATGGTAGAGGGAAGGAAGCATTGGACCAGTAGATCTCTGAAAGGCCTCTGAATTCGTATACTCACTTAGCAAAATGTTATGGAGTGTCTATATGTGCCTAGCACTATGCTAGGAGCAAGATTTATAGTGAGAATAGGGTGGGTCCCTTGCCCTCAGGGAGCTTGCGGTCTAATAGGAGAGTCAAGCATTAAGCACAACTGGATCTATAACCTATAATATAGGTTATAAGGGGAAATAATCGGTTACTACTATGAGAGAATAACAGAAGGGATCTAATTCAGAGATGGGATCCAAGAGGGCCTCTCTGAAGAACCCACAGCGAGGCTGAGATCTGAAGGATGAGTGGGGGTCAGCCTGGGAAAAGGGGAGGGGGTGTGTGTCTGTGTGCAGAGGGTGGGGTGGTTCCCGGCAGAGGCCACAGCAAGTGGCCTGGGGCAGGAAAGAACAGTGTGACTAAAACATTGTGAGTGAGGAGACAATGGCAAGAGATGACATTGATAAGGGAGGAAGAGGCTGGCACACTTTACCTGGCCCCCTGACCTTCTCGCTTACCTAGTTGCCCTTCTCCAGTCCTGGAGCCTTGGCCTTAGTCTAGCAGTTCCCCAAAGCTGCAAGGGCCCACCATTTCCCGTGGCTCCTCCCACTGCCCTGGGACCCCCACAGAGCAGGCCTCCTAGCACTTTATCAGTGTCCTAGGAGGTAGAATGGTAGAATTCTCACCTGTCTTATGTGGGAGGCCCAGGTTCAATTCTTAGCTCTTGCAACTGCCTTCCTTTCAAGAAGGTAGCATAGCTCAGTGGTGAAGAGCCCAGACTGCAGGCAGCCTGCCTGGGTTCTGATGGTGGCTCTGTCACTTGTTGTTTGATCTTGCCAAGGCACTTAACTGCTCTGTCCCTCATTTTCCCCGTGTGTAAAATGACACTGATGATCATGCCTATTTCCTAGGAGTGTTAGGAATTAAAATTTGTTAAGCGTTTAGAACAGTGCCTGGCCTGTAGTAAGTACCAGATGAGTGTTTGTTAAATAAAATAAATCACTGGCAATGAATCATTGCAACATCTGCTTCCCTGTCTCATCCCGTGCTCTTCCACTTCCACCCCTAAGTCTACAGCAGGGATCCGGGGGCCAAGTCTACTGCTCTCTCCCCTCACCTGCTTTTCTAGTCAAGGCTGCTTCTGGCCACAACTCTGGTCCTTAAAAAACTAGGCAGAGCTCAGCTCACTCCAGCCCAGCCGTCCTCACCCCCAGAATAAAAGATGTTCCTAACGGTAAGCTGCAGTCAAACCAAGGTGCACTCGTGATTGCTCCCTCAGCATTCATCCTCCAGCTGTTTTCAGAGGCTGACGGTATTCTGGATACACCGAATATATCCCTGAGCCTCATGTCCTGGGCCCTAGGCCTGATCCCCAAGACTGAGTATAAAGCTACTCCCACGTGCTCCCACACTGCCCTAGGCTCACTCTCAGGGTTGAACTTACACTTCTACAGCATAACCACCGGCTTTCCTGCCGGTGTCCTTGAGGGCGGCAGCTGTCTCCCTGTTTTCTGTTTTCTGTTGCATCCCGGGGCTACATATGGCACTTATCCTCTAGCCCCATTTCTCATGAGTTCTCCGCCTGGCATCTCTGAGCCAGCCACACAGGCCTGCTGTCGGCTTCTCAGGTTTGCTGTCCTCTCTCCTCAGGGCCTTTCCATGTGCTTTTCTCCCTGCCTAACGTGTTCTTCCTCAGGCCTTTGCTTGACCAACTCCTGCTCCTTCTTCAGGTCTCAGCTTACCTGTCACTTTCTCCAGGAAGCTTTCCATCAGGGCCCTGGTCTAGGTCCTGGTGGGTCTCCCAGCACCTGCATTTCCCCATTGTATTTTAAGCATTTCCTTACTTATCTGTGTCGACAAAAATAATCAATAAACAATCTATAGTAGGAATAAAGTTTTACTTGAGCCAAACTGAGGACTAGAGCCAGGAAGACAGCCTCTCAGGTAACTCTGAGGAACTGTTCTAGAAAAGCATAGTTTTCAGCACAGAACAAAGAACATCAAACAAGTCAGGGATACATTCCTTGAAGGTTTCAAAAAAAAAAACCAGACCAGCACATACACAGTGAGTCAGTATGGCCTTGGCAAGTGGGAAGGGAGTCTTATCATCGAAGGAGTACCAGAATTGGCTTTCTGGGAAGGGAGGTATTTCATCTTTACTTTTTTTTTTTTTAATTTTTTTTTTTTTTATTTATTTATGGCTGTGTTGGGTCTTCATTGCTGCGCACAGGCTTTCTCTAGTTGCGGTGAGCAGGGGCTAGTCTTCGTTGCAGTGTGCGGGCTTCTCCTTGCGGTGGCTTCTCTTGCTGCAGAGCATGGGCTCTAGGCACGTGGGCTTCAGTAGTTGTGGCATGGGGGCTTCAGTAGTTGTGGCTTGCAGGCTCTAGAGCGCAGGCTCAGTAGTTGTGGTGCACGGGCTTTGTTGCTCCGTGGCATGTGGGATCTTCCCGGACCAGGGCTCGAACCCGTGTCCCCTGCACTGGCAGGCGGATTCTTAACCATTGCTCCACCAGGGAAGTCCCTCATCTTTACTTTTAACATGGACATTCTTTACTTCTGGTCAATGTGCCCTTTTCCATAATAATTAAAGCAGTTGTACAATGTATGTTTGATAGGCCATAAGCACACTGTTCTAGATAGCATCAAGTTCAAGTTAACTCATGTATAAGCCAGAATGACTTCCCCATACCTCAACATATGAAAATTTCTTTTGTCATCTGTGTCTCCCACTAGCCTGTCAAGCTCAGGCAGGGTGGGGGTCATGTTTACCTAATTTGTATTGTACCCTCAGTGCCCAGTGCAGGGCTCATAATAAACCAGGAGTTTAAGCCCTCGGGCCCATGGATGAGCTCCCAGGAGTTCATGAAACTCCCAAAATCATATAACAGTTTTTGTAGATTTGTAGTGGATTCCTTCTGGGAGAGAGTCTGTATTTTTTATCATAACCTCAAAGGATATATAACGCCATCCCCCCACCCCCAAAAAGGTTAAGAACCACTGTGTAGGCATTCCGTAAAGGCTTGTTTTTGATTGGATGCATTCATCCGTGAATATAACCGTTGATACTCAATAAACAGTTATTGAATGGATGATTAAGCTTCCTCTTCAGGGTTAGGGTGATTTTAATGTTTTCAACGGATCAGGAAAAACCTCAGAAGAAACCTTTGCCAGTAAAAGTTTAAGTGCCCTTGCTTCAGGCCCTGACTCGGTGGCCCTAAATACCCCCTCTCCCTACCCGGGCGCACAGCCTAAGACTAAAGCTTCAGAGGCTCACAGCCCCTGCCAGAACTCATCTCCTGTCCTGAAATCCACCTACTGCGCCTTTGCAGCCTGTCAGCTGAAAATAATCCTGGTGAGAACCGGGGTGGCAGGAGCAGAGTCCTACAGAAGGTTTGACGGAGGGAGACTCTGCCCCCTGCTGGCTGCCCTGCTCCCCTTCAGCCGCCCGGCCGCGGCTCCAAAGAATGAGGTCAGAGCAGGGAAGAGGAGAGCGAGGTGAGGCAGAGGGGCCAGGGGAGGGGGCGGCCCCCCAACCAGGCAGTCTCTCCCATCAAGATTAGGCTCTGTCTAATCAAACAAGTCAGGGGCGGTAGCTTCTGCTCCGAAACGCCCACCGCTTCCCCTCGCAGGGCTCCTACAGTCTACTCCCAAATTAGGAGCTTGGGGAGGGCAGGGGCTGCTGTGGGGGTGGAAGTCCTTCTGGAGCTCAAAGGGAGGTCCAGTCACTCAGACTTGGCTCTCATCGATCTCTTTTCCTGGAGCCTGGCTACTGCCGACACCTTGGGATCCGGAGCCAATTCTCTGCATCGCCTACACTTGGCGTGTGGTGTACCAGCCTCCCCACATCACCATGGAAACAGGAGTCTCTGCATCCATCCCAGAACTTATTTGTGAAGCTAAGAGAAGAATGTGAATTTCAGGGTGGGGTGCATAGGAAGGGCAAAGAGAAAACGTTCACAGAAATTGTGGGGAGAGGGAGAGAGACATCAGGGTGGTGGAGGGATTGCTTTGTAAGGGTTACTGGAATAACTTGCACCCCGTGAAGAGGAGCAGCTTCCTTGACAGACCATAAAGGCAGTCCTTTCATGGGCTACTGGTCAGCTCAAACGAACCAACCCCTCCGCGGGCTGTCCTTTGTGGCTGTATAATCTTGAGTGAGTTCCTTAATCCCTCTAAGCATCACTTTTCTCATCTGTAAAATAAAAATAATAGCAGCGCTTACTTCACAGGGTTATTGTAAGAATCCAATGAGGTAATGCATACACAGCACTTAATATAGTGCTTAGCACACAGTGAGTGCTCAAAAATGTATTGTTGCACATGCTTATGTTTCTATATATTTATATATTTTTTAAACATCTTTATTGGAGTATAACTGCTTGACAATGGTGTGTTAGTTTCTGCTTTATAACAAAGTGAATCAGCTATACATATACATATATCCCCATATCGCCTCCCTCTTGCGTGTCCCTCCCACCCTCCCTATTTTTTAAAATATTTACTTATTTATTATTTGGTTGCACCGGGTCTTAGTTGCGGTATGTGGGCTCCTTAGTTGCGGCAGGTGGGCTCCTTAGTTGTGGCACATGAACTCTTATTTGCGGCATGCATGTGGGATCTAGTTCCCTGACCAGGGATCAAACCCGGGCCCCCTGCATTGGGAGCACAGAGTCTTATCCACTGCGCCACCAGGGAAGTCCCTCTATAGTTACTTTTTGTGTCTCCTTAGCTAAATTGCCAGCCCTTCAATAATACTTGAATACTTCACAATTTTTAAAGTGCTTTTGCACACATTTCTCTCATTTGTCCCACCCCAATCCTGAAAAACAGAGAGGAGATTACTCTCCCCACTTGGTAGGCAAAGATGCAGATTCAGAATTTAAGCTTGTTCAAAAGCTCAGCTCTAACCTGGTGCTAAAACTCAGGGTTCTATAGAGCCTGAGTTCGTTGCCCTGTTCACTCATATCCTTTCTGCATCCCAGCACAGTGACACAGATGGTCAGTGCCTCATTGTTTGCTGACACTGATCCTGGAGCAGGAGTCTCCGGGAAAAGCTAGTCCTGAAGCGTGGGCCTTGGGTTTGACCATGAAGGAAGCATAAAACTCTTAATTGAATCTATAATTAAAAACATTGCCACAAAAGGGGAGTGAGTGCTAATGGTTTGGGGTTTCTTTCTTTTTTTTTTTTTTTTCCACACACACACACTGTATTTTATTTTACAAGAGGTAAATAGACTGACACCAAGCATTGTACATGGATGACCACAACAAAAGCAACAATGATTGCAATTACCAAACATGAAACACACTCATACTATGTCATAATATTGACATTCAGTCCAGTAATCCTCCACTGTAACAGCTCCTTTACTTTGCAGTGAAAATTGATTTGTATATTCTTTGCCTCTGATAGGGTTTCTTTTTGGAGTGTTGAAAGTGTTCTAAAGTTTTTTTCTTAATTTATTTATTTTAATTTATTTATTTTTGTCTGTGTTGGGTCTTCGCTGCTGCATGCGGGCTTTCTCTAGTTGCAGCGAGCAGGGGCTACTCTTCGTTGCGATGCACGGGCTTCTTACTGCGGTGGCTTCTCTTGTTGCAGAGCATGGGCTCTAGGCGTGAGGGCTTCAGTAGTTATGGCTCGTGGGCTCTAGAGCGCAGGCTCAGTAGTTGTGGCGCGTGGGCTTAGTTGCTCCGCGGCATGTAGGCTCCTCCTGGACCAGGGCTTGAATCAGTGTCCCTGCATTGGCAGGCGGATTCTTAACCACTGTGCCACCAGGGAAGCCCCTGACTACGTTAAATTTTTTAAATATTGTGTTGGTTAAAAACAAGCAAAACATTAAAGAGATGAAAAGGAAAAGGAAGAATATTATGGTATATAAATTAAATTTTTTTAAAAAGTAAAGAAAGTGGAAAGGTAAACCACTGAACTGGAAAGTATAAATGCAAGGGAGTAATACGATCCCAGGGTTGGAAGGGCCAAGTAGCAGCACTCAACCACCAAAGGCCAGGTGAGAGTGGTTATGTCAATGGATAGCAGATTCAAAGCAGAAATCAGAATATCGGGACTTCTCTGGTGGCACAGTGGTTAGGAATCCGCCTGCCAATGTAGGGGACACGAGTTCGAGCCCTGGTCCGGGAAGATCCCATATGCCGTGGAGCAACTAAGCCTGTGCGCCACAACTACTGAGCCCACATGCCACAACTACTGAAGCCCGTGCACCTAGAGCCCACGCTCCACAAGAGAAGCCACCACAATGAGAAGCCTGCGCACCTCAATGAAGAGTAGCCCCCGCTTGTCTCAAGTAGAGAAAGCCTGTGCATAGCAACGAAGACCCAACGCAGCCATAAATAAATAAATGAATAAATAAAATAAAACAAAATAAAAAAAGAAATCTGACTCACAAAGACCCGTAACAGTGATTGACGTTGGTCATGGTGTTCCTAGAAGTGACCTAAACAGGAAGCTTACTAAATTCTTACTTGATCCGTATAAGCAGAAAAGTTCTAGGTCAAGGGAACAAAATTCTAACCAGAATCATAAAAACAGAGTCCTAACCCCTCAGTCAATTCCCAGACTTGAGTCACTTTACATACCCAGAGCCCTTTGAATGAAGAAGAGATTGGGTCTTCTTGAGGAAGGACCCCAGTACACTGCCAGGACACTGTTAATCTTTATCCTAGCCTTCCCCAAAAGGCCTTTTACCAGGGTTACTGTGCTTTGGGGAAAAGGAAATAATCAGACTTTTCAGGAACACTGTCTCTGAACTGACACTAATTCCAGGAGACCCAAAATGTCACTGTGGTCCACCAATCAGAGTAGGGGCTTCCGGAGATCATAAGATGATCAATCAGGTTTATCTCACAGTGGGCTAGTGAGTCCCTGAACCCATCCTAGGGGTATTTTCCCAGTTCTGCAATGCATTATTGAAATATACTCAGCAGCTGCCAGAATACCGACATTAGTTCCCTGACTTGTGGAGTGAGGGCTATTATGGTGGGAAAGGCCAAGTGGAAGCCACTAGAACTGCCTCTACCTAGGAAGATAGTAAAGCGGGCCTCTCACTGTCGCGGCCTCTCTTGTTGCAAAGTACAGGTTCCAGATGCGCAGGCTCAGTAATTGTGGCTCACGGGCCCAGTTGCTCCGCAGCATGTGGGATCTTCCCAGACCAGGGCTCGAACCCGTGTCCCCTGCATTGGCAGGCAGATTCTCAACCACTGTGCCACCAGGGAAGCCCCAGTGTTTAGATTCTATTCCTGGCGGCCAGACAGCACTGTGATGATCTTAGCTCCTCCTCCATGTAGTTGGAGTCCTCCCCTGACACTGGTCATCAATATATGATGTTCTGCTTGACACCTTTCTGATCCACAAGATATCAAACTTGCCCATTACATTGATGATATTATGTAGCTTGGACTTAGTGAGCAAGAAGTAGCAACTACTGCAGACATTGGTTTTTATTGGTGAAACATATGTGTGTCAGAGGATGGGAAATAAATCTGGCTAAAGTTCGAGGCCTTCCCAGCTCAGTGAAATTTCAAGGGTCCAGTGGTGTGGGGCACATCAAGATATCCCTTCTAAAGTGAAGGATCAGTTGTGGCATCTGGCCCCTTCTACAACCAAAAGAGAGGCACAACACCTTATCGGGCCTCTTTGGATTTTGGAGGCAGCGTATTCCTCATTGGGGTGTGTTACTCTGGCCCATTCACCAAGTGACCTGAAAAGCTGCCAACTTTGAGCAGGGCCAGAACAAAAGAAGGCTCTGCAACAGGTCAAGCTGCTGTGCAAGCTGCTCTGCCATGGGGGCCACACAATCCAGTAGATCCAATGGTGCTTGAAGTGGCAGTGGCATACAGGGATGCTGTTTGGAGCCTTTGGGAGCGCCTATAGGTGAATCGCTGCACAGGCCCTAAGGATTTTGGAGCAAAGTCCTGCAGTCCTCCACAGATAACTACTCCTCTTTTGAGAAACAGCTCTTGGCCTGCTACTGGGTCTTAGCAGAGACTGAATGCTCTGAATGGACCACCAAATTACTATGTGACCCGAGCTGCCCATCAAGCCATAAAGTTGGGTGTGCAAAGCTGCACTCCATCGTCAAATTAAAGTGGTATATAAGAGATCAGGCCTGAGTAGGCCCTGAAGGCACAAGTAAGTTACATGAAGAAATGGTTCAAATTCTTATGGCCTCCCACAAACTTCTCTTCCAGCCTGCACCCATGGCCTCAGGGGAAGTTCCCCGTGATCAGCTAATGGAAGAAGAGAAGACTCAGGCCTGGTTTGCAGTTGGTTCTGCGCAATACACAGGCACCACCCACAAGGGAACAGCTGCAATACTACTGACCCTTTTGGGGACATCCTGAAGTACATTGTGAAGGGGAGTGGTCCCAGGTGGCAGAACATCGAGCAGTGCACCTGATTGTTCACTTTGTTTGAAAGAAGAAATGACCAGACATGTGATTATATTGATATATTAGCTCCTGGGCTGTGGCCAATGGCTTGGCTGAATTGTCAGGGACTTGGAAGGAACATGATTGGAAGACTTGTGACACGGAAATTTGGGGAAGAGCTATGTGATAAAACTCTCTGAATGGGCAAAAAACGTGAAGATATTTGTGTTCCACGAAAAAGCTCACAAAGAGTGACCTCAGCAGAGGAGGATCTTAATAATCAAGTGGATAGGATGACCTGTTATGTGAATACCGTCAATCTTTTTTCCCAGCCACCCTTGTCACTGCACAATGGGCCCATGTACAAAGCAGCCATTTTGGCCAGGACAGAGGTTATGCATGGACTCAGCTACATGAGCGTTCACTCACCAAGGCCAACCTGGCTAAGGCAATCACTGAGGGCCCAATCTGGCAGCAGCAGAGACCGACACTGGGCCCCCTGCATGGTACCATCCCCCTGGGTGAACAAGTTGATTATACTGGACCACTTCTATCCTGGAAAGGGCAGTGTTTTGTTCTTAATGGAATAGATATTTACTCTGGATACACATTTGCCTTCTCTGCATGCAAGTCTTCTGCCCAAATTACCATCTGTGGATTTACGAATGCCTTGTCCACCATCGTGGTATTCTACACAGCATGGCTTCTGATCATGGAAATTAGTTCTCAGCAAATGAAGTGTGGCAATGGGCCCATGCTCATGGAATTCACTGGTCTTACCATGTTTTCTGCCATCCTGAAGCAGCTGGTTTGATAGAATGGTGGAATGGCCTTTTGAAGACTTGGTTACAGTACCAGCAATAGTGGCAATCCAGGCAGGACTACTAATGGCCCAGACCTTTCGGGAATGAGAGTTTGGGTCACCCCACCAGGTAAAGAACCATGACCAGCTGAGGTGCTTGCTGAAAGCAAAAAGAATGCAGAATGAATAGTAGAAGAAGGTAGTTATAAATTTCCAGTACAACAAGATGACCAGTTACAGAAATGTAATTTCTGTAATTACAGGACTGTAATAGTTATATTTCCTTCTTGTCTTGTTATGAATATGTTTGTGTGTGTATAAAAATAAAATATCTTTGCTTTTCCCCTCTCTTATTCCTTATCATGTAACATAAAATGTATTGACTTTATTTTATAATATTTAAGTACTATGACCTTGTTATTGTCTTTATTTGGAGATTAGGTATGGTTTAAGAAGATGTGTATTGACGAGCGGTGGACTTGTGATGGTAAATTTTATGTGCCAGCTTGACTGAGCCACAGCGTGTCCAGATATTTGGTCAAACATTATTCTGGGTATGTCTGTGAGGGTATTTCTTGATGAGATTAGCATTTTAATCAGTAGACTGAGTAAAGCAGATTGCTCTCCCTTATGTGGGTGGGTCTTATCCAATCAGCTGAAGGCCTGAACAGAATAAAAGGGCTGAGTAAGAGGGAACTCCTCCTGCCTGACTGCTTGAGTTGGGACATTGGTCTTTTCTGGCCTTTGGACTCAGACTGAAACATCAGATGGATGGAAATATATATTTTATGTTGTAAATATTTATATTTGATATTTATATTTTAAATATTATACATTATATATTTAAAATATTGGTTCTGTTTCTCTGGAGGACTCTGATACAGGCATTATATCTCACATTTAAAACAACTTTATTGAGGCACATTTTGCATATGATAATTTGCCCTTTTCAAGTATATAATGCAATGATTTTTTTAACCCAAATTCATCAAGTTGTCCAAAATAAATCAGTTTCAGAACATTTTCATCAACCCAATATGATCTCTCATGTGCATTTAATGTTAATCTCCCCCCCTCCCCCCAAGCAATTTGTAGTTTACTTTGCATCTTTACAGCTTTGCCTTTTCTGGATAGTTCACATAAATGGAAACTTACAATATGTGGCCTCTTGTATCTGGCTTCTTTGAGCATGTTTCTGTGGTTTATCCACATTGTAGCATGCATGCATAGTCTGTTCCTTTTTTACTGTTGAATAGTATTCCACTGTGTGGAAAGAGCATATTTTGTCTACCATTCGCTTGTTTTGGGACATTTTGGTTGTTTCCAGTTGGGCTATTATGAGTAATGCTGCTAAGAACATTCCTGTGCAAGTCTTTATGTGGATACACTCTCATTTCTCTTAGATTGATGTCTGAAAGTGAAATTGCTGGTTCACACTGTAAATTTATGTTTAACATTTTAAGAAACTGCCGAACTGTTTTCCAAAGTGGCTGTACCATTTTGCATTCCCACCACCAGTGTATGAGGGTTCCTGTTTCTCCATATATCTCCAAAAATTTTATTACTTGTATTTTAAAATATGGTCATTATGTGAAAAGTAATCCAAAAAACATTTTTAAATGGTCATTTAGGAAGCTAGGGATTTTGAGAAGTAAAAGACCCTCTCTCAAAAACTGACTGCGGTCCTCCAGCGGGCAGAGGGCGCTCCAAGCCAAGACCTCTTCTCCTAGCCGTTACAGCGCCATCTTAGCGAGATCCCCGTTGCTAGGAGACGGAGATGCGTCTTTTGGTTTGGGAGCCTTGCTTCACCGCTATCCCAGGCTATCTCTTGCCTGAGGTCTGAGATCTAAGGTCCAGCTACCCTCCAGGGGCAGTTCCAGAAGTCACCGTTCTGGGGACATTTTCCTCCTACCCCCTCTAGCGCTGGCCTTGGCAGGCGGAGGATCCTCGCCCACATCCAGCTATGTCTAAGAAAGGGAAAAAGGCCAAGATGCCCCTGTCCGATGAGGAGCAGCTGCTTCTGTTTCAGCAGAAGTTGCTGGCAGAGGAGGAGATGGCCAAGAAGAAAGAGAGGCTCCTGAACCAGTTCTTGAAGGTGATGGATTTTTGCATTAACTCTCTGCCCAACCCCACACACCCCCTGCACTGGTCCTGTTGCCTTGACCCTGTCATTGTGGTAGCCTCATTTTCATGCTAGCCTCCGGTCCTCTGGAAATCTTAAGACCCAGATATACTTAGATTTCAGGCCATATTGTCTGGGGGAAGGGGCAGTCTCTGTGAAGCATGGAGGGAGGAAGGTGGTATAGAGCTTGACAATCACTCCTGAGCCCCAGAACAGGGACAGTAGGTGCTATCAGCTGTCTGAGCTGTCTGAAATTGTGATACTCTCCCTCGAGATGGGTCATTACAAACAATATCCTGCTCTGATGCTTCCACCCAGAAGGAAATTCACCCTAGCCCTCCCTAAAATGCCATTGGGCTGCTCCTGTCTTACTTCAGACCCTCCCAAAACAAGAACAGGAACTCCTGAATGTTAGCCATCAGGAGCTTTGGTCCCTCAGAAAAGAAAAAGGGTGACCTTGTTTGTTGTACTGTATCAGGGCTTTTAACCCTGACCTCTGGGAGGGGGTGGTTATTTGTTCCTTCACACAGGACAAGCTGGCCAAGGAGGAGCACAGCAGTGCTCTGAACCTTAATAAGATTAACACACAGTGGAGGACGGTCCTTCGGGAAGTCAAGACCAGAGAGCTTCATAAGGACATTGAGATCCTCAGCCAAACATTTGAACGAGTGGTGGACTGCAAGGACAGTGTCATCAAGGCAAGCTCTCTTCCCAAAGAAACACTTGAATACGACTGTCTTGATCTCTTCATAGAATGGGCCTAGTGAAGTAATTAATCTTAAAGCCCTCCCAAGACACATGAAATGAAAACTAGAATATTGAGCTGTCATCCTTCTCCCTCTGTTAGAGGAGCCATTCTCCTTGGTCATCTACTGCCCCAAACCAGTACTATATTAGAGTTGGAAGGCACAGTAGACATCACCCAATGACTTGAACTTAGTCCTATACCTTCATTTCAATGTGAGAAGACTCAGTTCCAGAGGCAGGAACCAGTTTGCTCAAGGTCACACAGCTAGTCAGTGAGAGAGCTGTGACTACACATGGATTTCTTGATTCCCACTCCAGTGCTTTATTCAACCAAATTCTGTTTGGCCTCTTTGATTCAACTTCAGTGGCCCTGGATGAGGTTGAGAAGATCTCCATCGGTAAGAGCAGTTCTGGATCTCTAAGCAATTCAATCAGCCAATCTTATGTTTTGGGGAGGTTCTTGAGTTGAGTACATACCATCTTCTCTTCTAAGGGATTTTTTCTCTTGAGTTCCAAATCCCTTATTCAGGATCCCTTGATGTCTGTTCCTGACTGTGTCACTGTCCTCAAAACTGAACTCATGAGCTCCTCCTTCTCTAGCCAGCCCCATTTCCCGTCCTCCACCATCTGATCTTCCTCATACTCTCTATTTGGGTGGCTGGTACCATTCACCAAATCACCCAACCCAGGAATCTGGGAATCATCCCAGCTTTTGCTTCCATTCCTAACTTCTGTTACTAAGTCTTGTATAAATCTTCTGCTTAAATATTTTTCAAAGTCACACCCTGCTCTTCTTCCCCACTGTCCTGCTGTAGTTGAGACGAGCATTATCTATTGCAATAGTCTCTTTTTTTAATTTTTAAATTTAATTTTATTTATTTATTTTGGGCTGTGTTGGGTCTTCATTGCTGTGCGCGGGCTTTCTCTAGTTGTAACGAGCGGGGGCTACTCTTCGTTGCGGAGAACGGACTCTGGGCGTGAGGACTTCGGTAGTTGTAGCGCGAGGGCTTTGGTAGTTGTAGCACACGGGCTCAGCAGTTGTGGCTCACAGGCTCTAGAGCGCAGGCTCAGTAGTTGTGGCTCACAGGCTTAGTTGCTCCGCGGCATGTGGGATCTTCCCAGACCAGGGCTCAAACCCGTGTCCCCTGCACTGGCAGGCGTACTCCTAACCACTGCGCCACCAGGGAAGTCCTCACCAGGATTATCTTTCTAAAGCAAATATCTGATCCTGTTACTCCACTGCGTAAATCTCCTTAGTGGCTCCCCTCTTCTACAGAAAAAAATCGAAACTCCTTGGAAGGAACATCAAAGCCCTTCATGATCTGGCCTCTACCTGTACCTTTCACATAGCCAGCCTTCTTTACTGTGCCTTTGCACATGCCATTCCCTATCTCCCCAGTTTTCCTGGCAAACTCTCACTCCTCCTTCAAGAGTGATACAAATGACATCTCTTCTATGAAGCCCTCCTCAGTGCTCTTAGTCAGATGTAGGCACTAAGTCCTTTATATCCCATTGTCACTGGGAAATCATCAACCTCATAGCATTTTCCATGCTGTAATTTCTTTTCAGAATTTACAAAATCGGAATTTAATCTGGACTTTATACCTGGTTTTTCTTTTTGTTTTTTGTTTTTTCAGAATTTATTGTAATTTTCTACTTATATAACTTTTCCTACTGCAAGACTTCAAGCTCCTTTGGGGGCAGTGAGAATGTCTTTTCATCTCTGAATCCTCGACATCCAGCACGGTGCTGGTACATAGCAGGTTTAGTAAACATTTCTTGAGTGAGTGAATAGTCTTCCATTATTAGCACCTATTTCAGATCTTTTTCATACTAAACATATAAGGTAACAGCTAGCAAGGTGGTAGTTTACAGTGAGTGGATCATGTGGGCATTTGGTAAATGTTTTTTCCCTTTATTCACTTTAATTTGTTTTACTTTTTTGAATAGGTAGTTCACTCACAATATTCAAAATTCAAATTCTATATAAAAAAGTTATATAGAGAAAAGTTCCCTCCCACTGGTGCCTTTCAGCCACCCAATGCCCCTCCCAATAATTTTAGTTTCATGAGTAAACCTTTTTTTTTTACACAAATGGTAGTATTACATAGTGTTCTTCCCCTTGCCTTTTTCACTTAATAATATATCCTGGGGATTATTCAACATTAGCCCATAAAGAGCTTCTCATTTTTTTTTAACAACTGCATAGTATACTGTATTGTAGTTTAACATGTTACCTTGTCCTCGGTATTTCCTGTGTCTTGGTAATTCGATCTAGAAGCTTGCAGGTGTTGTGTTCTTCTATTAGGAGGCACATTTGTGATGTTAGCAGCTGTTGATTATCCATTAATTCATTGGGGGTTGCAAAATGCTGATTTTCTAATAGTATCATTCTTTTTTCATTTATTAGTTTGAATACTTCTATAAAGAGATACTATCATTTACCATTCAGTTACCCAGAGGTATAGTTTATATAAGAAATGCTCTTTCTCTTCCCTTTATAAACCAATTAAAAAAAAAAAAAGAATCGGTTGTCTGGCATCCTCTAATGGTAACTGATTTTTTTTTAAAGTATCCTGATAAACTCATAATCAAACATATTTGACATGTTTTGATCCATTGCAGTTCTTATCCATATTGATGCTCACACGGTCCCTTTTTTTTCTAGTGGATGTGTTCTCGTTATTTATTGCTACATCACAAACCACCCTAAATTAGCGACTTACGACAACGGTTTATTTCACTCTCTCTCGTGGTTCTGCAGGTTGACTTAACTTACCGGGGAGGTTCTTGCCTGACATCTCTCGTACGGTTTTCAGTCAGATGTCATTTGGGGCTGCAGTCATCTGAAGGCTTGACTGAGCTGGATGTGTAAGATGACTGGCAGTTGATTCTGACTATCCACTGGGAGCTCAGCTGGGCTGTTGACTGGAATGAATGCTTCCACATGGCCCCTTCACCAGCACTGGCTTCTCACATTCAAAAGTGGCAGAGCCAGAGCTCCCAGAGCCAAAGAAGTGGCTTTAGGGACTAGGGAAAATAGGAACTAGCTAGCCGAATACATTTTTTATATTCTCACATAGATGCCATTCAGCCAAAATGGTAACTCTGTGTTTCCTACCCAGTCGTTAGCGAAGGACCTGTCAGAAGCTGAGGAGCAGTACGCCCACGCGCTGCGCAGCCACTTGCACAACATCGACCGGCTCTTGGCCCTGCAGAGATGCCGGCTCAGCCTCCTAGAGGAAAGTTACAATGTAGAGCTGGAGGCCCTAACCAAGGAGTTTGAGACAGAAAGGTATGGGGACCTAAGAGGAGATATGGGGGGGTTGAGCCCAGGGGACTATCCAGAGCCTATGTCAAGATGCTGCCTGTAATCAGCCACCCACTTTCAACTATCAAAATCCTACCCATCTACCTATCTGGGGGACAGGGATGGGAAGGAGACTTTTCACTGCAACTTTGTGTACTTTTTGATTTTTGTATCATATGAATGTATTACCTATTCAAAAATCAAAATAATCTTATTCATTCTTTCTGGCCCTGAAAAGAATAGAACCCGCCTTCCCTCCGTTCTTCTTCAGTACCTAAGAGTTTGTACCATTCATATAGTTTTATTACATACTGCTTTGCATTGTCATTATTGATCCCTATGCTTTATGCCTCAGAGCAGGGACAGTATCTTATCTCCTATAGGAAGACAATTATTGACCAACATGAAAAAGAGATTCACTACCTACAAGATGTCTTCATGGCCATGGAGCAGAACTGCATAGATTCTGAGTACGAAAGCAAGCTGGAGTTCCAGAGCATGTGGGACGATCTCAAAAACAAGGTACAGAGGGAGAGCAGATGGGCAGGAACTGGGAGAAAGTGAGAGAAAATCGCTCAAGGCTAGTAGAGCTAGAAGAGATCCCTTTAACCAACATAGCCAATAAAATGCCTGCTGCCGCTGTAGGTACCCCTACTGCTTTTTGTAATTTTGTGAAAATTGGTGGGGAGGGAGAACCATTCTGGAATGTCAAGGAAGTGCATTTTAGAGCTAACGCACACCAAGGAGATCGTCTGGCTTCACCCCTGTGATTTGTAGATGAAGAAATTAAGGCCCAAAGAAGTGAAATGACCTGCCAAAGTCATGCTGCTGGTCTGTGGTAGAGCCAAGGGGAGAGTTCAGTTCTCCTGTCCCTTGGCCCCAAGAGCTTCCACCACGCTGGAGGCTGCAGACTTAGCCAGCCTGCAGACCTGGGTTTGGGGGGTGGGGGCGCTTTGCTTCTTTTTTTTGGCTGCGTTGGGTCTTCGTTGCTGTGCGCAGGCTTTCTCTAGTTGCCGCGAGCGGGGGCTACTCTTCGTTATGGTGCGCGGGCTTCTCATTGCTGTGGCTTCTCTTGCTGCAGAGCACGGGCTCTAGGCGCGCGGGCTTCAGTAGTTGTGGCTCGCGGGCTCTAGAGCGCAGGCTCAGTAGTTGTGGCGCACGGGCTTAGTTGCTCCACGGCATGTGGGATCCTCCCGTACCAGGGCTCAAACCCGTGTCCCCTGCGCTGGCAGGTGGAGTCTTAACCACTGCGCCACCAGGGAAGCCCCCGCTTTGTTTTTATTTTGCCTCATAATGTTTCATTAAAATTTTTCATAAGCTTTCTACATTTAAAAATTGGAAGATTTCACATAAAAATCCAAATTTTCAGCTTCCCTTGAAAAATGTAAAGATCTGGTAACACTGGGCCACATTCCAAATGGAGACATTCATGTGAAGCTGAGCAGCTGTGCTCCCACCTCCCCCCACACACACACCAATGGAGCATTTCCTCTCTGGTTCGCCACAGGCCCCATCTAGCCCACAGCGCTTATTTATATCATCTGCCTGGTTTGTAGGCATTTTCACTGGCAACCTCTGCACCATGCTGTGCTACAAACAGTTCAAGAGGGGGAGGTTGCTGGTGGAAGTGAAAGGGTGTAATAGGGTAATTCCAAGTACTGGCTATTTTGGGGCCACTTCCCAGAATTTAGAAGAGAAGCACTTTCTAAGACTGCAACTGGAGCATAAAGTAGAAGATCTGTGGAGAAGGTTCCAGGATGCACTCAAGAATTACACTGATGCCACAGAGGATCGAAAGATCGCCTTTGAGACTCTAAAGGTAAAGGACGAGAAGAGCTCCAAAGAGATTGAAGCACAGATGAAAAAAATACAGAGACTACAGGTTAGTGCAGCCAACCTGAAAGACTCACTGCTTTACCTGTTCCACTATCCCCTGTTCTTCTTTCCTCAGTTTCTACTGGGCCTCATCACTGGTTGGGGAAAGATGGTATGCTCTGCTATCAGTCCCCAGACAGTCCTTTTACCTGCTCACTGAAGACTCTCACCTAGTCAAGTGTTTCCTCTAAACTACCCTGTTCCTCTAGGATTCCATAATTATTTTAAAAGGCAAGATCATGGTGCACGGCCGCGAGAGTGAAGAACAGAACCAGAACATTCGTGATGACAAAGAGTTGGTCCTTGTACAACTGCGAAAACTTAAGGCCCAAAGGACTCAGGCCCGGGGAATATCACAGGAGAACTTAGTCAAACTCACCCTGGAAAGTAATGCCACCCTCAAGGCCCTGAGGAAGATTGTCGACAAGGTAACAAAGGGGAGAGGGCAGCCAGAACAAAACCAAGGAACCTGGCTCCCTGCGAAGCGAAAGGGGCTGGGGAGACATAGAGGGCTTCCCCCTGCTTCCTGCCTGAGTGCACACTTGGAATGCCTACTGTATTCCATGTATTCCATGTATACAATTCCATGTATTGTATTCCCTCTCCTCTCACATTTTAAGTGAAATTACTTAATAATGAATGAATTTTAGAAGAATATAAAATACTTGGAATAGTGCTTGGCACATAGCTCTCTCTGTTGGATGTATTTATTACTTTTGTCTCCCATTTGGATAAGTAGCTCCCCTGGATTGAAGCAGGGGAACCAAATCCACTATTTGCCCTCCCCACCCCCTTTCCTAATAAAAGGTCTCTTCTTGCTTCCAATAGGGTGAAAAGATCCTTAAACTTGCTGAAATATGTAGGAAATTTGAAACAGAGGAAGAAAAAGTGCTGCCTTTTTATTCGTCGGTATTGACTCCCGAGGAGCAGGAGGAGATAGAGAAAATTGACCCAGAGGAGTTTAATGAGGAGCTTGGAAAGGTAAGGCTCCTAGGGCCCGGAGGCTATCGCCCAAGGCTGGGGCTGCACTTGCTAACGGGTCCTACCACACACCTTCTCCCTTTAATTCAATTCCCAGGTGATAATGGACTACATAGGGATGGAGAATTTCTGGAAAAGGTACAACAAAGTGAAACTGGAGCGACTGAGCCTTCAACACAGACGTGCCCAGTTGTTAGAAATCAATGAGAAGCTGCGGGAGATGCTCAAGCAGTACTTGGATGGCATCTCAGTGAGTGATGAAGTGCTGAGCCAGCTCAACCCACTCTTTATCGTCAATCATCGCAGCAACTTACCCCAGCCCCCGTCCACGCCTACAGCCCAGCCAGGTGACAAAAAACCTCCAACCACTTACAACATCATTGAAGCAGCCCATGTGATCTCCCACATCCTGTGATACAAGGAGAAAATCTCTTTTCAACCCCCAGAGAATGTTTTGAGAGACCTGAGGACTTTGCTATTAAAAATCTCCATGGAGTTTATGAGCTCCTTATATCTTTGCCATGTTGGATAGAACAGTCTACTTGGAGGACACTAGGAATACAGCGGCCCTAGGGGGTAAAGAGAATAGCTAGGCAACTACCCAGAGGCTTACTTCTCAATGATGGATTGCTCCTCAGAGTCAGGACACCATGGGAGCCAAAACACATACGTTCGGGACCCAGAGATCCTATGGTCCTTGGGGTAAGTTAGGACAGGAAGAGGAGGGCCAGGAGAAGAGATCCAAAGCCTCCAACCACCCCCATGCCAGGCAAGACCCAACTAAGAATGCCCTTTCTCCCCAGCCCTTTACCTTATTCCCACTTACAAAGGTAGCAGCAGAAAGTATCGGGTGAAAAATGCAAAGATTTTTTAAAATTATTGTTTATTTCTTTTTGCTCTTGTTTCGTTTCTCTTCCTTGAGCTTCTTTTTGGAGACTTTAGGTCTGCTGGCCTTTTTGTATAGGTGATACCCAATGAGGCCCAGGAGGGTTGGCACCATGGCCATGCCTACCAGAGGCAAAATGCCCTTCACCAGCTTTTGCCAGTAGTTGGCTCGGATCAGTGCAATGAGCTCCACGTCAAAATGCAGCTCTGCATCCGCTGGAGGCAGAGAGGAGGTGAAGGTTAGAATCCCTGTGCCTCTGACCCAGGACTCAAATCTGAATGAAAGCGGGGAGGGCAGACCACAACCACAGCACCAACTGTAAAGCTGGCAAGATTTAAATGTGGGGCTGAGTTCTCTTACAAAGGCAGAAGCAGAGGAGGGTTATGAGCTATCTAGTGACAGTCACATTTACCTCAAATATACAAGTGTGGCTTGTATTCACTGACAGGTCTTTGCCAGGACAGGAAAACTTTCTGTGAAAGACTTTACTTGTAAAGTCCATTTGTAAGTTAGAGACCTCTGTACTAACTGTATTCCATTTCTAAACAGCCACATGGAGAGAATCTTTGCAGGGCTGAAATTAATTGGATTTAAACTAGACTTTTTAAAATTTCACCAACCAATAAGCACACTCAATGTGATTGTTAAAAAAAAAATAGGTGTTTCAACATAAGGGCTAGAGAGGAAGAAGGATGTGGTTTAAGAAGTAAGGAGTGGGGCTTCACTGGTGGTGCAGTGGTTGAGAATCCGCCTGCCAATGCAGGGGACACGGGTTCGAGCCCTGATCTGGGAAGATCCCACATGCCGCGGAGCAACTGGGCCCGTGAGCCACAACTACTGAGCCTGCGCATCTGGAGCCTATGCTCCGCAACAAGAGAGGCCGCGATAGTGAGAGGCCCGCGCACCGCGATGAAGAGTGGCCCCCGCTCGCCGCAACTAGAGAAAGCCCTCGCACAGAAACGAAGACCCAACACAGCCAAAAATAAATAAATTAATTAATTAATTAAAAAAAAAAAAAGAAGTAAGGAGTGGAGGAATGGACAGGAATGAGTTGGGGGAGAAATGCAAACAAGCAGCACTGGAAATGAGGAGGTAACAGAATTTTGGGTAAAAGAATTTCTCTTTAGTCCCCTGACCTTCTCTATGGGTCTCTGTCTAAGCTGGAACTCGGATAAGAACTTTTATCCCAGTACTCTGAAGTACAAGTCATTTTCGCTAATAGAACATTTCTTATAACCAAAAGCAAGAGATATGCATCTTGGGAAATCTGTCCAGTCTCAGGCCTTCAAAAATAGGTATCAGCAGTGACCTGTGAGGGCTTTTAAAGTTAGGGGGTAGGCTTGGCCTTTTTTTTTTTTTAACTTATTTATTTTTAATTTTTATTTATTTAATTTACCTTGGTTACATCAGGTCTTAGTTGCAGCATGCATGTGGGATCTAGTTCCCTGACCAGGGATCAAACCCGAGTCCCCTGCATTGGAGGGAGGATTCTTAACCACTGCACCACCAGGGAAGTCCCAGGCTTGGATTTTAAAAGTTGTTTTTTGTTTTATTTTGTTTTGAATTACTTGACTGTGATCATTTTTACTATCTCTTTCCTGGTGGAGGCTGAAAGGAACGGTGGAGATGTGGTGAGAAGCCATGCCAACTGCACAAACAACAGTTTGGAGTTGTAGGAAAAGGGCAGGAAAGAAGTCCAGAGTTCTCGGAGAGGTGGCACAGGCAGCAGACTCATGTGGCTCAAGCAGGTGTCTCCTCCCTAAAAAGTTGCTGTCTGCCAGAGGACAAGCCAGTGGCTTTAACAGGTTATATGTTCCTAGTCCCTGCTGGTGATCTGAGGAGGAAAAAGGTGGCCCTGCAGAAGGAAGCCTCAGCCACTCCTGTACCTTTCAGCAAACTGGGTTTAGACCTTCTCAAGCTCCAGACAAAGTGCATAGCTCCTTGTGTGTAGCTCTTAAAGACTGGGTTTTTTTGTTTGTTTGTTTGTTTGTTTTTGCTGCACAGTGCAGCATGTGGGATCTTAGTTCCCAAATCATGGATCCAACCTGCACCCCCTGCATTGGAAGCATAGAGTCTTAACCACTGGATTGCCAGGGAAGTCCCCGGGACTGGGTATTTTGATAGCCACAGAGAGAGGCCTAGTCAGATTACCTGGGATAGATGGCGGAAATCCCCGTTTTCCATAGGCCAAGTGAGAAGGAATGATTACCCTTCGCTTCTCTCTGAGGGAAGGAATGTGAGTCATAGCCAGAGGTGGGAACAAGTAGGCCAGCCACCTCAGTCCATCTGAAGCCCCACCAACAAAACCCTCTGGATATTCACACTCAAAACATGAACTGTCCCACCTGAGCACCAAACAGGTTGACCAGCCAAGGCGTCCATCCCCCCACATGTCTCAACTCCACCAACAAAATCCACAGCCGGAAAGCCTGAGGCTTCATCCAAAGCCTCAGTACCCAGTGACCTTGACCTGCCCAGTATGAAGCCCAGGCCCATTCTCCTGCCTCCTCTAGGAGCAGGGATAGCAGAGCCATGCAGAGGGGGTACCCAAGCCCACCTGCCCAGATACTCACCCCACACACATGTCTAGAAGGCTCTGCTCCAGACCTTGAGGAAGAAGACACAACTGAATAGGAAACTACCTACATTCCCCAAATCCCAGGAGAGGAGGATCAAAGGCTCCCCTTGGACCCTCAATTGAGCTCCCCACTGCTGGAATCTCTGGCTTCCAATGTGGTATGGGGCAAGAGGAGTACTAGAAGCGGGGTTTGAACCTCAGGAGGTGGCTGGTAGAGCCCTGGGGTCTTATTCCAGGGGGCATTTCCACTGTAGCTTAGGAGTTGAAGAAGCTAAGCAAGGGCTTAGGTTGGGAAGAAGTGGAATGGGAGGTACGGCTCACATACCTGGTATCACCTGCTTTTGGCCAAGTTCTATAACCAGAGGATCTCTGGTCAGAGAAGTGTCAAAGATGCGTCCATCTACCAAGCTGCCCTGTGGGGGAAGGAGGTTCTAGAGCACACACCTAGTACCTCTCCCTCCCAGCAGGGCGCGCACACACCTGGGCCTCGGTCGGCAACCCCCTTACGACTGCTGCCTAGCACTCCCCTCGGGGCAGAAAGGGCTGGCGCTTCTCGGAGATCCCTCCACCCTTCACTTCTCAGGGCCCGGGAGGAACTGGCGGAAAAGCAGGCAGGTAGAAAGAGTAGGGAAGAGGAGCGCCCCTCCCCCGGCCACGTGCTGCAGGACCCCCAGAGCCGGAGTGACTCGCGAACCGCTTGCCACGTGTCCAAGCTAAAGCTGACGTGTTGCTGCAGGGCGCCGCCCCCCCAGGCCCCGCCCCGGCCCCCCAGGCCCCTCACCGAGTAGTGTATGTGAAGCGTGTCTCCAAAGGCAGCAGGCTCAGCACACGGTTCCGGGGGCTCCACCTAGGATCGCACTACAGGAGTCACGGAGGCTCCACCAAAGATCCCGTTCTTGCCCCTACTCAGCACCCCCAGTTCAGTCCCCGCACTGCCTCTCCTCCCCGCTCCCAGGTTCCTTGAGACCCCGGCATTCCCCTCACGAGGCCCGACCTCCACAGAGCCCGCCCGGGACTATCTCCTCCTCACCAGGGTCTCTACTTGGAGGGTCCGGACGGGACTTTCGGTTTCGAAGCCAGCCTCAGCCCGGCACACCGCCCCACAGAGCAGCAGCAGCAGCAGCAGCAGCAGACGGAGCGGGAGAAGCGGGGGACGCAGGGTCATGACTGGATGGGGGCAGGGCACGGGACACCCAGGACAGGCTGGTGGGTGGCAGCGCCCAGGCCAGACTGGACGGGACAGGGCGGGTCGCGACGCGCGCCAGCTCCTCCTCCTGCAGCCCTTCCTCCACCTTGTCCCCACCTCCTGGAGGGAGGAGGCCCCGGGAGCTCTCCCTGCCCTCTGAGATTCTGACCTGTCCGTTAGCCGTTCGGTCCCATAGCGAGGGGCTGGGTAACGTAATAGCACCCATTTACGATTAACTATTGTGTTCCAAACACTTGTCTGTAATCCTCAAAACCACCTTGAAAGGCAGGCATACTTGTTTCCATTTTACAGATGAGGAACTGGGTGTTCAGGTTAAGTAAGTTGCTCAAGGTCATCTAGCTAGGTGGCGACAGAGACAAGATTCAAACCCAGGACTACTTGAGTCCAGCCAGTTTGCGCTCTGGTCTTTCCTCTTAAAGATATATGTGTCCTCACACCTATCCTGGCAGTGTCTGGCTGGCCCACCGCAACCCAGCAGCTGCCAAAGGTCGTATCCCTCTCCCATATCCAGCCCTTCAGCTTGGTTTTCTGGAGGTCATATACCCAAAAGGAGGAAGGGTGTTGTCCCATCACCCTGTCCTTAAGGTAACTGAAAAGAGCACAGGCTATTTCACTGTAAGGATGGGGTGAATCCCTGATCTTTTCCTCTGACATTACCATTTCCTTTCTCCTTTCATCAACAAACTTGTCAAAAGGTCAGCTACATACACCTCTTTTATGTTTGTGCAAGGACTTCAGTTTTTTTGTTTTTAGAAATTCTTTTTATTTATTTATTTTGGCTGTGTTGGGTCTTCGTTGCTGCGCGTGGACTTTCTCTAGTTGCGGCCACCAGGGGCTGCTCTTCGTTGCGGTGGCTTCTCTTGTGGGCTTCAGTTGTTGTGGCACACGGGCTCAGTAGCTGTGGCTTGCAGGCTCTAGAGCGCAGGCTCAGTAGTTGTGGCGCATGGGCTTAGTTGCTCTGCAGCATGTGGGATCTTCCCGGACCAGGGATAGAACCCGTGTCCCTTGCATTGACAGGTGGATTCTTAACCACTGCGCCACCAGGGAAGTCCCAGGACTTCAGTTTTTAAAAGACTTTTTAAGTTATTTCAGGTGACCCTACCAATCCCCTGCTGCATGATTTAAGCCCTCACTGCCCACTCAGGCCTTGGGTATCTGGATTCTGCTCCCTTAAAAGTCATCAGTGAGCTCACAGTCACCATATTTTGGATCACTTCTTAGGCCTTGTCCTCTTAAGCATCTCTCTGGTCCATGATGCCGTTGAGCTCTGACTGCCCTCCCAAGCTCTAGACACAACTGTGTACTGGGGATCTCCACCTGGATGTTTGACCAGCACCTCAAATCAACAAACACAATACCTTACTCATTCCTCTTTCTCCTTCCATCCCACCTGCAACAATCTAGACTTCACTCCCAACCTCCTGTTTCTGTTCCTGGTTCTGCTATCAGCACTCTCTTTGATTCTCCTCTCACCCCCACATCCAACCAGTCTGCTTTGGATTTTCCCTCCTCTCCAGCTTTTTCTTTCCATTCCCACAGCTACCACCCTAATTAAACCTTCATTATTTCTCTCTTTTGGGGTTTGTTTTTTTTTTTTAAAGCCCCCTCAGCAGGAGGAAATTTCTGGGGGTGATGGAATGCTCTATATCTTGATAGGGATGTGGGTTACATGGGTGTATGCCTGTCAGAACTTATCAAACTGTATAAGATCTGTGCATTGCATTTTATGCAAATTATACCTCAAATTTTTTAAAAAGGAAAAAAAATCAAACACAAACAGAACTATATTTCCATGTCTCCCTTAAAGTTGGATAAGGCCACGTGACTAAGTTCTGGCCTATAAGACATAAACCAAAGTGTTTGAAATATTGTCCTGGACTTCCAGGGAGGCTGCTTAAAGGGAGTTAATTTAACTAAGCAGTGTGTCGCAGTGCTCCACCTCCTCCCCCCCAGTCTCCTTCCCTTCCTTCTTTCTGCTGCCTGGAATATAGATGAGATGAATTACACTCTAGCAGCCATATTAGACCATGAGGCGACCATGAGGATGTAAGTAGGATAGTGAACAAAAAGAAGTCATCAGAGACTGATAACTGTAGAGCCACCATACCAGTCCTGACTGCCTACCACCAGACACCTTTTAACTGAGGTAGAAATGAATTTCTAGGGACTTCCCTGCAGTCTAATGGTTAAGACTCCGTGCTTCCACTGCAGGGGGCATGGGTTCGACCCCTGGTTGGGGAACTAAGATCCCACAGGCCGCGCAGTGTGGCCAAAAAATTAAAAAGAAATGAACTTCTATCTTGTTAAAACAAAAAACAACAAGAGTAGTAAGTCCCTCAGCCTCAGCCTCTCCCTACTCTAGCCCATTCTGTTCACTGTTGCTATCTGTTCAGCTTCAGCCATGTTACCAACCTACCCACTAAAAAGCCTGCAATGGCTCCACATTGCCCAGTGAATTAAATTCAGACTACCTGATATGCCAATTGAAAGCTTTCATCATCTGGTCTTAACCTGCCTTTCCAAACCTGGCTTTGATTCCATTAAAATGAAAGCCTTTTAAAGACAGGAAGCTCATATTTCTCATTTCTATATTCTCATTGCCTAGTATGATGTCTGACACATTTGATGCTTGATAAATGTTTATAAATTGAATCAAATCCCCTTCATGCTCATGGCATCAGATGAACCTGCATTGTGTGTTTTCATCTCTGTGTGCAGTTCATGCTCTTCCTTCACCTGTCAAGCTCCTTCCAGGCCAAGCTTGAAGATCACCTCCTCTGTTAAGTCCTGATCCCCTAAGCTAGAAGTCACTTCTCTTATTTCTGAACTTCAGGCACACTTGGGGACTTTAACGTATTTTCCCTCGTGCTGTGGTTATTTGTGTATTCCCGCTCCTCCCTCCCCCTCTCCCCTAAAGAGCGAGCTCCCTGATGGCAAGGACAAGGTTGTGATCGTATCTGGAGTCCCTTAGGTGCCAGCTGCACAATACCCTCCATATAACAGATTCCAGACAAATACGTTTTATTTTGTGTAAATATTATATACTATGCAGTACTGAGAAACCATTAAAAAGGAAAACCTAACTATACTAATATAGAAAACCTCTAAGACAAACATATATACCTTTAAGTTAAAAAAAAAAAGGTAGAATAATAGATGTGATGAGCCCCTTTATATTTTAACCCCTCCCCAAATGTGTCTAGATACATATATTTAGAAAAGGAACTAGAGGATGCACACCAAATAGCTGAGGGTGGTAACCTTTGGGGACAGAGTGAGCAGAGGGGAACAAGTCCTACATGCTGCTCTGAACACTTCTGTATTGTTTGGAGCTTTTGCAATAAAAATTATTTTGGTTACAAAGATAAATTCTGAAATTAAAATATTGCATGAATGAACATGATACACAGCAATCCAAGGCAATGTGTGGGAGGTGTTGAGGGAGTTGTGCTAGCGGAGCTAAAGGAGCCAGGCCAGGAGAAAAACGTCCTTGTGATTAGAGAGGCCATGGCAGCTTTGCATACCTTAAAGGAAAGTACTGTTTCTAAACAAGGGAGAAAGGGTATAAAGGCAGACGGCCAGATATTTGGGGAAAATGAACCAACCAGTTTGGCTAAAGTAAGGGACTTAGCCAGAAGACCAGACAGAGGTAACTGGAGAGAGAAGGAAGAGCTGGTTGTGGAGAGCCTTGAATGGCAGTGGGAACCCACTGAAAGTTTCTGAGCAAAGGGGTGACCCCACATACTGCACTGAGGCATCGGCTGACTGGAATGGTGCCACTGAGGTGGACGGCTACTGTCTTGTCCAGCTCTGAGGCTTTGTTTGGTAAGTAATCTGAATGGGAAGGGGTGAGAGAGGATGGTAGCAGAAAAGGGCAAAACTAAGACAACGTCACCCACAGAGGGCAGCACAAGCCCTCTTGGACCCGGAAGGGACCATGGAGGAAGGAGCTTTCTCCTTGGATCAAGTTAGGAGGAACCTGAAGGACAGAGAAATGTGAGATGGTCCTGGGAAAGGTAGGGGAGCTGGCCCAACCCTGACTCAAGGCACAGGTTAATCAGAGGGTCACTCCTGGAGAGGTTTCCACCTTCAAAGGTGTCTGTCAGCAAGTAGGAGAGACTACCACAGACCCCTGGCTTCCAAGACTCATGAGGCACCCATCATGTCCAGCTTGGTCAAGGGCAATGACGTTTATTCATTCATCAAGGTTGAGTGACTATCATGTGCCAGATAGTAAGCAAGGCACTGCTTTTTAAATGGATTTAATATGTTTGACAGATTGTTAATAAAAAGCTTGTGAGTCAGCATATACAAATCTGGGTTCAAAATCGAATGGCATATTTTCAGGAGCATGTATATACCCTGGCTGACTAGATGTTTTCTTTTTAGGTATGGTTATGCACTCATAACCAGGAATGAAGCATTACCTCCCTCCCCAACTCTGCCCTTTGGCTGTCCTAGCCAGGGATGTATCATCCCATCAGTGCAAGATCTGGCATAGGCAAAAACAGATTCTCCATCTCCTATTTATTACCTAAAGGCAGTATTCCTATATTCAGAACTCAGAAAAAAGCTAGCATCCAAATCCCTGTGATTCATTGCCCCAAGCTAAGCCCTCCAACCCTTAAAAGGCCTTGTACTCGAGTCTGTCTTAGGACAGCTCTCAACAAAGTGTGGGAGGGAGTGCCAGGTGGCCACGTTCATTCTCAAACCTCCTGCCTGGCCCGGACTCACTGTCCAGACCTCCTGAGAGACAGCTCTCAATGCACCTGGTTTGGAGGAAGGGTCGGGGCAGGAAGGGTGCATGGGCAGAACTGGTCAGCTCTGGGCACAGAGAGCCAGAGTTCTGGCTTGAGAGGCACCCTCTCTACTCCACCACATTCAGCTCAGAAGCCAGCTTTGCTCCTAAGCTAGAGCCCAGATACTCTCTTCTGCAGCTCATGGCCATAGTGACACAAACAAGGAGACACTTACCTTCAAGGCTTGACGGTGAACAGTCCTGGCCCAGGTTCCTCACTTCCAGACCTCCAACCACTGCCTTCAGCAGCATTGCGCCCTTTACCACACTCAAGGCTCGGATTTCCTCAGGCCTAACCCTTTCTTCCCTTTGCTCAGGAACTCAGGGTCATCCTTACCCATCCCAGTAATCAGGGCCAGGAAACCTAATTTGAATGAAAAACCTGCAGGGGAAAAAAGGCACCTGGATCCTATGACTCCCCAGTGACCAGCCTGATACTCTAACCTCCAGTTACCAGGCTAGAAAGTAGAAAACTGGACTTTGACCCTTCTACCTCCACACCCTTCTGAACTGGGAAAGAGACTATTCTCAGTAGTATAACTGCCTGCACAAAGACACCACTCCCTGCTGCAAGCAGCAAGGGGGTATCCCCCCTACACACTTACTCCCCGACTCTCACTACCCCACGTGGTACTCTACGCTTATCCCAAGGATTCCAGAGTATCCCAGAAATAGATTCCCTGGTCTCTCCCTCAGTACTGTGGTTTGACTCAATTCTTAGCACATCTCTGGAAACACAGAAGGTACAAAATAAATACCTGTCAGTTTTCTGCTTTGACCAGTCTAGGTACTTGAAACTGGTGACTCCCCAAAGCCTTCAGACCTTATACCTCTAGTCTGAAAAAGTCATACATACTCACACTCATTCTCCCTGTCACTGCCTCCATCCCACCTGGACCAATCCAAGTACCTCCAGTGGCTTTCTCCAGGCTCATTTAGAAGCTCCCTTGCCCAGATTATCCTGAAGTGGATGCTAGGCCCAGATCCTCTGCCACGCCATGAATGAAGAGCTATTCGTGCTCTGGGAAGACAAGGTGGCTGTTTGTCCTAAGAGCTGGATGCTAAACATTTACCTTCCAGGTTAAGTCTCCCTTTCATCTCCCCATGTCCCCCCACAACCCCAAAAGATGGAAGGTTTAAGCAAAAGCCACAAGAGAGCTCCCTCCACCTCCTTCCTGGCATCCTAGACCGCCTACCGAGGGACAGAGGGACTAGGTCATCCTCTTCCCCAAGTTGTCAGGGGTCAAAAGACCCCCACTGGCCTGCCATCCAGCTAAAGTCCTCTCCATTATCATTATCTTATGCGAGGTTGTAGCTCTAGAAGTTATCTATTTATTAGTATACAAATAACGTACTTGGGAAAGTGCTCCTAACTTATCAGTCACCAAGCAGGACTTTTGAGGAGCCTAGAAGCAGGAAAGCATCATCTGATTTTGAGGGGTAAGTGGGTAGTGTTCAAAGCTTAAGGGGTTAATAAAGTGATGTCTGGTTGGAGCAGTTTAAGGGTTTCATAAGGGCAGAAGCACTGGTCCTTGAGGGTGATGACTTATTTTAATAGCAAGAGAGGGGCTGAAAAGGAGAATTACCAGGGGAGGCAGCAGGGAGGTAACTGAATACAAATGATATACTTCACACTGGTACTTGGGGCTCTCAGACCTATTATATGCCTAAATCCTGTCCCTTTCCCATATCATCAGGTTGGGAAGACCTCTGTCCTCAAAGCTTAAGAAAGAGGTAAGAGTCGGGAAGGCCTGCCGCGCTCATCCAGACCTCATCCCCCCCCACCCCAAGAAAGGGTAGCACCGCCCCTTTCTTTGCCTGAGTAATAGCAGGAGAGGAACACAGTAATGGTGGGAGTGGGATGGGAGGACAGAGGCTTGTCTTTTGCCTCGAAACATTATCTCTGGATGAGGCTTGGTCTCCTGACAATGGGGAACCACACACCTAAAGCAGAGGTGACGCAGGGCCATTGGCTGTAAGGAGGATCAAGTTCATTATACTACCCAGACCTCTACCCTTCAGGCTTACTCACTGCCAAAATCCAGAACTAGACGGGCGAGCAGACTCCAGTCTATGGATGAGGGGACCCTGTTCCAACTAGAAGCACCTGATGCGCAGGCCCGGGGAGATCTGAGAGTGGAGGCAGTGTGGGGCACTGCAAGTTCAGGGCCCTCTAGCTAATGAAGTCCGTAATGTCTACTAAAAGGTGATAAACATGGCTAAGTTCAGGGTTAAACCCTTTACAACTAGAAAGGCAAAGTCACGAAGCCCTCACACTCTGGGGCCCAATTCATTTAAGCTCCCTTTTGGGGTACGACGGGAAATAGTAAGCAGTGTGGAGATGAACCTAAGTTCCTCCATAACCTCACTCTCCCCATTCAAGGGTACCCTTTACCCCGCTGCTGAGAGAAAGAGCAGTCTGGAGAGCGGGACCAGAAGCAGAACTACCCTCACCATTAAACACTGTCCCATGGCTGCTGCACAAGCATGAAGGTCTGCTCCAGAGCTGCATAAAACAAGTTTAATTTCCAACCAGGGTCACAGTCATCGCGTATCCCACATTTTGAGCAAGGAGAGAGAAGGTGAGTTATTAAACATATACAGTCTACATTCCAGAGGAGGAAAAAAGAAGAGAAAAACCAGTTCAGAACTGCAGTTACCACTGTAACACCACAAACTTTTAGGGGGGAAATTTAGGGGAAATCCCCAGGGAGAAGAAAGGCTGGAACAAAGGAAAGCAAAAAATTAAACCTACCGGAGGAGAGTGGGGGAGGGAGTGGGCAGAAGTGGAATGAAACACCCAATCCCAAAAGAGCTTTTAGGTGAATGGGAATGTAGAAAGGACCACCCCTGCCAAAGGCCTAGCAGCCTGGGATACTACCAAGATCACTTACTGCCCCCTGCTGGACAGATCCTCAAGCAGCACTTATGTAACCTCTAAGGCTGCTTCCTAACACCCTCAGCCCCACTAGTCCCTGAAGCCCCCAAAACCAAGGTGGGGGTGGGTCTAAAATGAGAAAAACCCATTTGGGACTGGCATCTACCTAGGCAGGGTCAGAGAGGGCGTGAGGCAGGAGAAGAGGCAAAGTCCCCACCAACCACAAAGGTACAGAGTGAAGAATCCTAAGTAGGAAAGAACCAAGGAAAGGGGAGACAAATAGGCAACAGCAGTGATTAAGTTGAGAAGGCAAAGGAAAGGGTTCAGGGAGGGAGAGGCAACAGGAGCAGGAGCAAAAAAAATCTGACAAAATAGAGACAGAGGCAAAGAAAAAGTGTGGAGGGAAGTATCTGTGGGGTCAGGGGAATGAACGCATGTTAAAATGAGACAGAAGCTCCAGCACCCCCCTCCCCCCACCAAACACACATACACACGCATACACACATACACACAAAGGCCTAGAGAGCAAGAGACCTGCATACACCCGCTGCACCTTGGGTAAGTAACACATCACTAAGGAGCTGGCACTGGGGGAGACACCCCTGGAACCTCTCTTTCACAGTTCAGTCTGGGGTGGGCTGGGGGGTATTGATCCTCCTGCTGTAGACAAAGGTGACAGGAAGCCTAGTCCCATGGGGTGGGGCTTGGGACAGCCCTTCTGGGAAGGGGTCCCCCAGCCACGCTGTGGAGGCCCTGGGCCCTGACGTTAGCAGAAAGGTTACGGGCGGCCGTCTTGGAGCTCAGGGCGCAGCCAGCACACACAGGAGCCCACAGAAAAGCCACGGCTTCACAGAAACCGCAGAAGTCAGGACCCAGGCCAGGATCTCAGGGACAAGCGCCTCCTGTAGACAGAGACATAGTAGCAGCAGCTTCTGAACAACTACATCATAATGGAGGGAGGACTCTGAAGACCGCCGCATCCCACCAGCACCAACAACCACTTCAGAGTCCTATTCCCTCCATTCCAACGTCCAGATCCATTTATGGGAAGTGGGTGAAGAGGGCAGGGAAAAGCTGTTGGGATGGAGAGGGGGGAGAGCAGGATGGTCTGAGGGTCTGGAAACAGAAAATTTTCATCCTTCAGCACATCCTGGACTAGAGAGAACTGGAGAACAGGGGGATTGATACTGAGGTCTGCTATGTCACCCCCACTCCCTGCTCCTCATTAAACCAGCCAGCCAGCTCTGGTCAGACCAGCAGAACTACCAGGGTGAGGAAACTTCTGACAAAGGACAGATGAACCACCCAGCCCCAAGACCAGAAGATAGGGGGATAGGAAGGCAGGAATGGGACTGATCTGTGTATCACCTTCACCTAATAACAAGAGAGGATGAAGATGGAAAACCTGAGCCCCTCTCCCCAGTGCGCTGGGTCCCAAATACACCCCATGGTCTTGCTACCTATCCCCACCTCCCACCTAAAGCTCCTGAGGAACAGCTTTAAGGATGCGGGGGAGGATCATTTGAACACTCTGAGCTGGTAAGAGTGAGTGGGTTCCTCTCTCCTTCCCACTAAAAGGCAGGGCAGAATGGCATCTCCTTGGGAACAGTCATCTAGAGATAAATGCCACCCCCCTGCCCTAAGTGGGGTGGAGAGAGGGATAAAGGAAGATGGTGGCAGAAAGTCCATCATCTGTCCTATCATCCAGGAAAACACCTACCTGCAGAGGAGAGGAACCAGTGCAGGACTGGGGCAGCCTTCCCTCCCCCTCCTTCCCTTTATCTCACCAGCATGGGAGGGGAAGATGATAGGCGAGAGTGGGCAGTGTCCTGGCTCCAAGCCCTGAGCTGCACTCCACCTCCTCCACCCGCTCCTTGGCCCCCATATATATCTCTCTATACAGATATATACACGCGCACACATGCACGCACACAAAGAGAGGCCCGTGCAATTTCCATGTAGAACAGGGGGAGAGCGGCAAAGGAAAGGAAGACGGGGAGCAGGAGAGGGGCCTATGGGGAGAGAGAAGGGACTCAGATGCCAAGAGCACACCAACCGGAGCCAAACGAAGCAAACTGGAGAGAATACCACATCCCACCTCCCAACCCCAGAGCTTGGGGAGGGGGGCACCCCATGAAACCATAACAACCTTGTTTTTGTTTTAAATCCGGTAAATTGGAATGATTCATCATTAGGACAGCAACTGGGGACTGGTCATGGATGGGGGAGGGGAGGGAAGGGGCGGCAAGGCTCTTGTTGGGCATGCGGACATGAAACCCAGGGCCCTGGCCACACTGGCAACAGGAAGGAAAGGGTAGGGCTGGGGCAGGGAGACAGTAGGGGTGGGTGGGGTGGTCAGATAGGGCTGTCTGGCTCTCACTTCTTGTTTTTGAGCTGATTGGCCAGCCAGTCCAGGCCTTCGTACAGCCCGTCCCCGCTGGTGGCACAGGTGGCCTGAATGTACCAGTTGCGGTGACGCAGGGAATGCAGGCCCAACTTGTCTGTGATCTCAGCAGCGTTCATAGCATTAGGCAAATCCTGGAGCACAAGGGAGACAAACAAAAAGGAGCTTCAGGATCTTTCGAAGGCTTCTAGAGCAACCATCTACCAAAGACTTGTAGACTAGCACCCTCTCCTCCTCCTTCAGTGTAGGAACCCAGAGCAAGATCCTAAAGAACTACTTTGGATTTAATCATCCTAGAACTCCGGATCCAAGGCACTAAAGGTCATTCCACTGAGGAGTTGGAAACCAAACATGGGTTGGCAGGGAAGTGGAGAGGTGATTCAGACTGGGCGTACAATCAGGTCTGTCTGACCGTAAGAGTGAGGGCAGTTCCACTAAAGTAGACAATAGGTAAGATAAAAGAGGGACAGGAGGTGAAGGTGAACCACACCAGTCCCTCTGGACAGAAATGTTGCTAATTAAAGCTGGGATGGGGTGGGGACAAGAAGAAGAGCATAAAGAAGCCAACTAATCATATTTCCCACACTTACAAAATTGAGAGCATGGTCATGGGGCTTCCCACACAATGGGCCCCAAGACCCCATGATTTCCACGGCCAGGCTGCCCTCTCTCAAACCCAGGGGTAGGAAGAAGATGTCACACCTGTTTGTTTGCAAAGACAAGGAGCACAGCGTCCCGGAGCTCATCCTCTGCCAGCATCCTCATCAGCTCCTCCCGGGCCTCATTTACTCGCTCCCGATCATTGCTGTCGACCACAAATATCAACCCTAGGGAGGCAGAACATGGGCTGCACAGAGACGGCAGATCAACTCCCCTCCCCCACCACCAAAAGAAAACACCCTCCTTATACCCTCCAAATATCTGCTCCCTTTTTCTCCTTGTCTCCCACCCCTAGTAACTGCAGCAGGGCAAGAGTTGGTTACCGATAACCAAGAACAATAGCCATACTCTCTGCTCACACCCAACCAACCCATGCCAGTCCATAGGCAATTCACATGCCCTACCTTGGGTGTTCTGGAAGTAGTGTCTCCAGAGAGGCCGAATCTTGTCTTGGCCACCCACATCCCAAACTGTGAAGCTGATGTTCTTGTACTCCACTGTCTCCACGTTGAACCCTTTGGCAAAAACAGACAATGGTCACTTGGCCTGAAACACCAGGCCTGCACACGATGCCCCAGTGGGTTGTTTGTTTCCCCCAGCCATGGCCATGTCCTAGCAAGGGAGAGAAAGCTAAGGCTTCCTCAGACCTGGTGTTCCTTGACTTAGTAGTGTGAAGGCCAAAAAGAAAACCTAAGAGAAGTGGAAGAGGACGAAGAGGGCCAGTCAGGAAGTTCACAATCACCTGGGTGAGACAACCTTCCCCATTCATTCTCTCAGTTTTTGACTCTCCCTCCTGCAAAAGAAATGACTCAGCCCCACTCCTGTACCTTGGCCACCAGAGTCTGCCTCAGCTAAGAAGTGGGGCCTGTGAGGCAGAGTGAAGAACAGGAAGTGAGCTATAGTCCTGGAGCCCCAAATACAGAACCAGCTGCTGATGACGATCTGGAGCCGCCTTTACAAGGCAAATGTTCTCTCTCCCGCAGACAGGTCTTAACCGGGATCAGGGCCACCAAGGATCTAAACTGAAGCAATTCCAGGCCTCTGGCAGGAACATCAAAGCCCTTCACCTGCTTTTCAAACAACAGAGAACAAACCAGCTCAGTGCCTGAGGGCCGCTGTTGGGTGCCAGGCTGAAGTTCCCGCATTAGAGAGGGTCAGGGTAGATAGGCAAACAGCAGCCCCAGCACCTGCTAGTAAGCTAAATAACCATTCTTCCCTGAACCCCACAAACTGCAAGGACTTGCCTGGTGGCCAGATGGGGGATCTAGGAATAGGCCCCCTGTCTGGCTCAGCGGTTGGCATGAAAGCCTACAGCCAAGCTGTGCCCTTACCAATGGTGGGGATGGTGGTGACGATCTCGCCCAGTTTTAGCTTGTACAGGATGGTGGTCTTTCCTGCGGCATCCAGGCCCACCATCAGGATGCGCATCTCCTTCTTCCCAATCAGGCTCTTGAGAAGGTTTCCAAAGATATTACCCATGATCACAGCAGCCGCTTTCTGAGGACAGTAGGGCGCAGTGAGGGCAGTGGCAGTCTGGTTTTGGCTTGGTCCGTGGTATGGAGGACTTGATCCTAGGCAAAGAAATGCAAACTTATTACCACCATCTGCTTGTCAGGATTTCACATTAATGACACCGGCTAAAGTCATGGCTGGAGCTCTTTCATGACAAACTGAGAGCCTGAGGGTACTAAGAAGATCAAGGCCCACTCAGACACATCCTGAGCCTTTGGGAGCAGAGATAAAGCAGTGAACATTCACGACCCCTGTTTCTGCCAGTAATCTACCCATGTGACTTTGGATGAGTTGTTTCACCTGTCCTTATCTGCACCTGTAAATGGAGGGGGTTGAACTAGATGATTTCTAAAGTCCCTTCAGTCCTGACATTCTACACTATACCCCAAGGCATTGGGAGATCATTAATGCCTCTCCCTCCCCCAACCTTACCCTGAGACTTCTGGAAAGGGTGGGAGAGGAGGGAGTGGAATGAGGAGTGACTCCTAACGAGGTTCAGGCTTGCCAGGTTCCCAAGGTTTATGCTCTCAGCTCTAATCAAGACACTCTGCTTCTTCCCTTCCTATATTTCTACACCGTCCTTTTACACACCAAATTAATGAGGAAGAAATAAGAAAGCAGCGCTCCTAAAAGAGGCTGATCTTTTCCACTCTGTGAAATGCCAGCTGCTAACGTCGTGCCCTGTTCCTACAACGGTGCACTGAGAGCTGGGAGACGGGGTGGCGAGAGGCTGCCCCTCAGTCCTCAGCCAGGTAGGTCCTAGGCTCGCCGTGGCCCATCCCAGGACAGCTGCTCCACATGGCCACCTGCAATGAGGCAGTCAGCTCATCCTCTGCTTCTGCCCTAACCCCCTTCGGTCTATTCTCCACAGAGCAGCCAGACTGATTTTAAAGCCGAAACCAGGTCATGTTGCTCCTCTATTCAAAACCCTCTCTGGGCTTCATAGCTCCTTTTCAGTAAAACCCAAAGCCATACCAAGGCCTATAAAGTCCGGCACAATCTGCATTCCCGTTTCTCTCATCAGATCTACTCTCCCCTGTGCGTACTCCACTTCAGTTCCCCAATACTTTCTTGCCTCAAAGCTTTTGTCCTTGCTATTCACTCTGCCTGGAATGCTCCTCTCCCAGACAGCCTTCATGCAGCACTCCCTCACTTCCTTCAGGCATCTGTTCGACCGTCACTTTATCAAAGAGGCCTTCCATAACCACCTATAACACACACACACCACTCTCTACACCATTTATCCCACTTTATTTTTCTTCATAGCATTTATCACCATCTGACATGTTACATATTTGTTTCCTGCTGTACTGTTTTTCCCTCCTACTGTAACGTCAGCTCCTTATCTATTTTGTTCCCTGCTGTGTTCCCTACCTTGACTAGTACCTGGCACACAGTAGCTGAATAACTGAACTAACTCCCAGGTCTCTACTGACCTGACTAGCAGTTCACTCAGGTTAGACATTTCTGCCTGCTACATAATAGGGAAAAATGAAGGGAGCAGTTAGAACACTACAAAAGTACAAAATGCCTATCTGCCCACCCCATCCACTGCCCCCGACAGACAGAATCAGAGTCATTCATTCCCTCTCTTCTTCCCTCCCTTCTCTATGGCTCAGGACAGCCACAGAAATGAATCTTTGAAACAACAATGAAACGGGGGTTCAGAATCACCCGTGCCAGCCAGTTCTCTGGGCCTGCGGGAGACATGCATCAGTGGGCAGCTTATTCAGCAGTCACCATATGCCAGCTGCTGGCATTCTCTACAGAGTCTAGGAACCAGAGATATACACACGCACACCCCCAAACCCAGCAGGCGAAAGAACAGGTCAAGACAGAGTGCACACAAACCCAAGAATGTGAAAGGTGGATGGGGAGGAATCCTATTTACAAGCTAAAGCATGGCGGGGTTTGGTGGGAGTTTGTTTTTTCAAAAACGATTTCAGGTTTTTTTTGTTTGTTTCCTACTCTCCTCAGTTTGCAGCGAATTCCAGACTAGTACAAAGGAGCCAGATCAACAGTCCCTGGAGACCAAAGTACTCGTTTTTCCAAAAAGCAGAAACAATGAGTGCTTATGGAGTGTTTCATCTTCAAAGACCTCCCCAGACATCCACTAATGCGCCAGGCGTGGTGCTCCGGGTAGGTTCCGCAGATGAGCCCTGCCCCTGACCCAGAGCGCTCACACCCCGGGGGGAGGGCCTGGCTCAACTTTGGCCTCAACTTCAGCCAAGTCGCCCACTAGCCATCCTCCCTGCTCATCCTGCCTCAACCACCCAGGCAGACAGATTCCCGAAGATTTCCTGAGGCAGGAGGGGACACCTGCCCAGCTAATAAGATCAGATCCCACCAACCTTGGTAATCTGTGGTAGTCAGACTTCTGGTTCTGCTGCCGTCACTTCCAGAAATTTAGACCTTCCCCAAGTCTTCCTAGTTTTTATCTTGTCTCCAGCTCAGGTGTCATCTCCTTCAGCTCCAGATGATACTTTGCTTTAAAGCTTAAGTAACAGGCTTTGGCCCAGACTCTGAATTGAATTTATACCATACATTTATCTTGCTTTCCTTCATGACTGGAACTGTTGCTGGCTAAATGATTACCAACTGTGAGTCGAGTAGTGGCTGAAAGATATCCCTTGCCCCAGAACATGCATACACTCCTTTGGTTTGCTCCTTTGCTAAGCTATCATGCTAAAGTCTTGGTTCAAAATCTGATCCCAGTGTTACACTTATTTCTATTTTCTGGCATGCTACATAAAGCACCCTGAATTATCGGAACCACTCAAGTGGCACTATGTTATGGAGTTTTTTCTTCTTTTATAAGTCTGTATATTTACTGTCTCCCCAGTTTAACTGTGTACTCACCATGGGCAAGGACTATGCCTTTTATTTATTTTGGATCTTTCCTTGCTCCCAGTGCCAAGCCCACAGTAGGAGTCTAATCAAGCACATTGGCTAATTTTAGCCTCATCTGAGGATGTCCTTATATCATTTCTTCTGTCCTAGCAGTTATCTCCGTGTAATGCACAGATGGTTGCTTAGCTTTCCTGTCAATTCTTGGCCATTTTCCACACATACTGACCCCAAGACTGGTTTGGGAAAGCCATGAAAGGATTAGAAGACTAAAATTGGTAAAATTTTCTCTTGCCATTTAATACTCAGTGGGGCTGATAGATAACAAACGAAATATTCAAGTAGTTACCATGTGTCCCCCATGGCAGCCCAAACCCTTGAAATTAATGGACATTACAACTCTTCTTTAATATAATCAGGAGCTTGACTCAGATGAACATTCCAAACGGGGTGTTGGCTTTCTTGTCTTGGCTTTCCCTGTCCCTGCCTGTTTCCAGATAGCATACTGCCCCTACCATCAGGATGGTGGCAACTTTCAGCTTTGTGCCATGAATACAAATCTATGGCTATACAGCCAATTCTCACTTTCACCATAATGCATTCCTAGAGAAAGCTCTGGGAAGCAGATGGCAAACAAACAAACAAACCCTGGATTGTATCCCTATGTACTGTACTGCCTGTAGTCATTCTCTTTTGCCACAGATGGCACTCCTGTGTCAACAGGGCAAAATACCAGGGTTCTATGGGCTGGTAGAAACAGGAAGCAGTTAAAACTAAAGGTGAGTGGCTCAAGATGAAAAATGGAATATAGTCACATCTCTATTAACAAAGAGTATGTCTCAACATTCTATTTTACAGTTACAAACTTTGTTATCTCCTCCGTGTGCGACACTGCAGGAGTTCAACCAAGCACACTGGCTGATTTAAGCCTCACCTGAGGATGTCCTCACTGACAATCACTTACTGCCCCCAATCCCTCTCTCCCACCCTCCAGGAGGGGCAGGTCGTTGCTGTCACTGACTGTTCAGTTATCTGGACTTGAGGCATGCCTGCCTCACCCTCCAGGGGATTCTGAGAGTCACAGCTCAGTCTGCCACACACACTGCCCACTCCTGAAGCAGGCATGTGTCCTGAGACACCCCGACGGGACTCCTGATCCAGCACCTCCTCTTCAGGATGCATGGGCCCAGGGAAAGGACGACCAGAGCCTCCCAAATCCTGTGCTGCCCAGGCAGGGTGCACTAAACTGCAGGGTGCAGCTTTATTCCCAAACAATCTTCAAATTGAGATATCACTAAGAGAGATGCTATTTTTAGCACAGCCAATGGAGCAGACCAAAAAATTTAAGAAAACCAAAGCAGGGTCTGCCTGTATTTAGTTTCCTTAGTGCAGCTGGCTTGTGACCTCTGTAAACTTTCCAAATTTTTGCCTCAAGAGCACTGTAATCAGCACACAAGAACTCCTAGATTAGTATCTCAATGAATTCTATTAGACTCAAAGATTTCCCAAAGCCAAGAAACAGCTTCTGATGTCAGCTTCCATCCATTCATTAAACATTTATTGAGTATAATGAACCAGGGATACAGAGGAAGACAGTTTCTGCCTTCATGAAACTCAGTCAATGGGAGAGAAAGACTAGGAAACAGAGGATTACTGTGTGAGGATAAGAGCGGGATAAGCACATAGTTTTATGGGGACAGAAAGCTGGAGCAGTTAATCAAGACTGGAGGATAAAGGACGATTCCCAGACATGATTCTCAGGTCACACCTGAGCTGACTCTTAAAGGAAGAATAGGAAATAATCAGACACTAAGGAATAGGGAAGGTGGGAGAGGGAACAGAGTGTGCACAGGCACAAAGACTTGAGTTAGAGAGAGCATTTATTAGCCAAAGCCAGGTGCAACTGGGAGGTCGTTTATGTGGATGCAGCATGGTGAGTAAAAGGAAGGGATGAGGCTGGAGAGAGAAGCAGGAGCTAGATCATGAAGGGCCTTAAAGGTCATACTGAGTAACATGATCAGATACGTGCTTTAGAGACCATTCTGGGCTTCCTGGGTGGCGCAGTGGTTAAGAATCCGCCTGCCAATGCGGGGGGCACGGCTTCAAGCCCTGGCCCGGGAAGATCCCACATGTCGCGGAGCAACTAAGCCCGTGCACCGTAACTACTGAGCCTGCGCTCTAGAGCCCGCGAGCCACAACTACTGAAGCCCACGCACCTAGAGCCCGTGCTCCGCAACAAGAGAAGCCACTGCAATGAGAAGCCCGCACACCACAATGAAGAGTAGCCCCCGCTCGCCACAACCAGAGAAAGCCCGTGCACAGCAACGAAGACCCAAGGCAGCCAAAATTAAAAAATAAAAAATAAATTAAAAAATAAAGATCATTCTGGGGCTTCCCTGGTGGCGCAGTGGTTAAGAATCCGCCTGCCAATGCAGGGGACACGAGCCCTGGTCCGGGAAGATCCCACATGCCACGGAGCAACTAAGCCCATGCACCACAACTACTGAGCCTGTGCTCTAGAGCCCACGAGCCACAACTACTGAGCCCGCAAGCCACAACTACTGAAGCCCGCACGCCTAGAGCCCGTGCTCCGCAACAAGAGAAGCCACTGTAATGAGAAGCCGGCGCACTGCAACGAAGAGTGGCCCCCGCTCGCCGCAACTAGAGAAAGCCTGCACGCAGCAACAAAGACCCAACTCAGCCATAAATAAATAAATAAATAAATAAATAAACAAACAAACAAACAAACAAAAAGAAAGACCATTCTGACAGCAGTTTAGGGAATACGTTAAAAGGGGGAAAGACTGGAAGCATAGAGACCACTTGGGAGGTACAGTAATACAGATAAGAAAAGTTCTGAAACAGAGGTGGCAATAGAGAGGACAGGACAGATGTGAAACAACAAAATAGTAAAATCCACAGGATTTAATGACTAATTAAACGTAGGAAGGAAGAGGAGAAGAGTCAAAGATGATTCCCAGGTTTCTGGCCTGTGTGATTCAGTGGCAATTCTTTAGGCAGAAAACATAAGAGGAACAGATCTGAGAGTGAAGATGTTTGTTTTTAGATTAACGTGAAGTTTCAGGTGCTAAGGTATGAAGCTCAGGAGAAAAGTCTGGTCTGGGTATATAGACTCATCTGCATAGATAGTAACTGAAGCCCCAAGAGGAACCAAGATGATCCAGTATGACAGCAGTTACCGGCTGCCTACCAACAGCCACCTTCCCCTTCTTTCTGCTAACAGAACCCCTACTTTGTTCAGATGTTGGCAGGGAGTGGGTATGAACTACCCCTCACCAGCCCTAGGGTATGAAAACTGATCAGCTGAAGGGTTGTGGGCATTCCATTTCTCTTGCCAGTGACTGAGTCACGAATGGTTAGGCACTAATTCTGGGCAATAAGATGTAAGGAAAGTCTGCTGGGAGTATCTGGGAAAGTTTTCCTCAGTCTTAAAAAAGAACATATGTCAATGCTCTCTTGTCCAGCCTTTGGATGTTAATGTAGAAGGGTGAGATGCTGGAGTATCTTGGGTACATGAAGGGACAGACATAAGAACACTAGGATATCAGAGCAGAAAAACAGAGAAAACTTGGGTCCTTAATAACACTGTTAAGTTGCTGGATTAAAAAAATAAATAAAAAGTTATGTGGCAGCCTGGAAGGGAGGGGAGTTTGGAGGAGAATGGATACATGTATATGTATGGCTGAGTCACTTCGCTGTGCACCTGAAACACAGCAACGATTAACACTGAAATTAACGATTAACATTGTTAATCGGCTATACTCCGATATAAAATAAAAAGTTAAAAAAAAAATAAGTGTTCTACCCCTGGACTACTTCTGTGTGTGGTAGAATATACATAACATAAAATTTACCATTTTAGGGACTTCCCTGGTGGTCCAGTGGTTAAGAATCTGCCTGCCAATGCAGGGGACACAGGTTCGAGCCCTGGTCCAGGAAGATCCCGCATGCCACGGAGCAACTAAGCCTGTGCGCCACAACTACTGAGCCTGCGCTCTACAGCCTGTGAGCCACAACTACTGAGCCCACGTGCCGCAACTACTGAAGCTCGCGTGCCTAGAGCCCGTGCTCCGCAACAAGAGAAGCCACCACAATGAGAAGCCCCCGCATCTCAACAAAGAGTAGTCCCCACCCGCCGCAACTAGAGAAAGCCTGTGTGCAGTAACGAAGACCCAATGCAGCCAAAAATAAATTAATTAAATAAATAGATCTTTAAAAAAAAAAAATTTACCATTTTAACCATTTTTAAGTGTACAGTTCAGTGGCATTAAGTACACTCACACTATTGTGCAACCATCACCACCACGCATCTCCAGAACTTTTTCATCTTCTCAAACTGAAACTCTGTACCTATTAGACAATAATCCCCCTCTCCCCAGCCCCTGGAAACAACCACTCTACTTTCTGTTTCTGAATTTGACTATTCTAGATATCTCATAAATGTGGAATCAAACAATATTTGTCCTTTTGTATCTGGCTTATGTCACCTAGACTTCTTGCTAGATGTTTAATAAATCCTTTGATTGTTTGAGCCACAGGTGTGTTTTCTATCTTTTGCAACTGATACATCTTAATTGATATATCTAGGGAGAGCGTGTACAGTGAGACAGGAGAAAAGGCCAAGGGCAGAAACCTAGGGCACATCAACATTTAAAGCAATGGGCAAAAAAGAAGGCCAGGAAAGAAAGTAGGAAGCAACCAAAAGAGTAGAAAGGAAATCAAGAGAGTGAGACATCAGAGACACCAATGAGGAAAGAACATTAAAAAAAAAAAAAGGAGGGTCAAAGGCTGTAGAAAGGTCAAATTAAGATAAGGCCTGAAAAATACCTACTGAACCTAGCTACTAGGCAATCAGTGATGACCTTGTTATAAATTAGAACATATCTAACTAAAATTAGCCTCCATTTAACTCAACTAGCAGCATTTGGACTCAAGCCAGAATCCTACGCCAGTTTCCCTTCTAGTCCGAAAGGAAGACTCCAGTACAGGATGACCTGAAGGAGGCCACAACACCAAGTGAAGAAGGATTCTAAATCGCCCTGATAAAGACCCAAACACCGAGAAAGGGTATGGCTTTTCCTACGGACAACCCTCAGCAAGTTAGTCAGAGCAGAGCATTAAGTCTGCTTCAGAATACATGACTTCGCTAGATAAAACAGTGACTGGATAAAAACTAGACTCATTTGTTTCTTTGGAACATTCTGTGGCACTATCCTCTCACCAAAGCTTTCAGCTTGCCCTATTCTTAGAATCTGACCAGTTTACAACTGCACCATCTCCTGATATTCAATGGCTGCTCCAATGCCCACATCGATAGCCTTGGATATCCAGAATACTGTACTTTGCTAATTACAAAATCACTTAAATTCCATGAGTAATCAGCCTAAAGCCCTAGTAAATCTTTGCCCCAATCTGGTCCCACTATGCAGGTCAAGATGGAATTGCCAATCTTAAAATTTGTGTGGAGACACAAAAGACCCCGAATAGCCAAAGCAGTCTTGAGGGAAAAAAACGGAGCTGGAGGAATCAGACTCCCTGACTTCAGACTATACTACAAAGCTACAGTAATCAAGACAATATGATACTGGCACAAAAATAGAAATATAGATCAATGGAACAAGATAGAAAGCCCAGAGATAAACCCACGCACCTATGGTCAACTAATCTATGACAAAGGAGGCAAGGATATACAATGGAGAAAAGACAGTCTCTTCAATAAGTGGTGCTGGGAAAACTGGACAGCTACATGCAAAAGAATGAAATTAGAACACTCCCTAACACCATACACAAAAATAAACTCAAAATAGATTAGAGACCTAAATGTAAGACCGGACACTATAAAACTCTTAGAGGAAAACATAGGAAGAACACTCTTTGACATAAATCACAGCAAGATCTTTTTTGATCCACCTCCTAGAGTAATGGAAATAAAAACAAAAATAAACAAATGGGACCTAATGAAACTTCAAAGCTTTTGCACAGCAAAGAAAACCATAAACAAGACGAAAAGACAACCCTCAGAATGGGAGAAAATATTTGCAAACGAATCAACGGACAAAGGATTAATCTCCCAAATATATAAACAGCTCATGCAGCTCAATATTAAAAAAACAAATAACCCAATCCAAAAATGGGCAGAAGACCTAAACAGACATTTCTCCAAAGAAGACATACAGATGGCCAAGAAGCATATGAAAAGCTACTCAACATCACTAATTATTAGAGGAATGCAAATCAAAACTACAATGAGGTATCACCTCACACCAGTTACAATGGGCATCATCAGAAAATCTACAAACAACAAATGCTGGAGAGGGTGTGGAGAAAAGGGAACCCTCTTGCACTGTTGGTGGGAATGTAAATTGATACAGCCACTATGGAGAACAGTATGGAGGTTCCTTAAAAAACTAAAACTGGAATTACCATATGACCTAGCAATCCCACTACTGGGCATATACCCAGAGGAAACCATAATTCAAAAAGACACATGCACCCCAATGTTCACTGCAGCACTATTTACAACAGCCAGTTCATGGAAGCAACTTAAATGGCCTTTGACAGACGAATGGATAAAGAAGAGGTGGTACATATATACAATGGAATATTACTCAGCCATAAAAAGGACTGAAATTGGGTCATTTGTTGAGACGTGGATGGATCTAGAGACTGTCATACAGAGTGAAGTAAGTCAGAAATAGAAAAACAAATATTGCATATTAACGCATATATGTGGAACCTAGAAAAATGGTGCAGATGAACCGGTTTGCAGGGCAAAAACTGAGACACAGATGTAGAGAACAAATGTATGGACATCAAGGGGGGAAAGCAGCGGGTGGGGGCAGGGGTGGTGGTGGTGTGATGAATTGGGAGATTGGGATTGACATGTATACACTGATGGGTATAAAATGGATGACTAATAAGAACCTGCTGTATAAAAAAATAAAATTAAATTTAAAAATTAAAAAAAAAAAAAAGATGGGGCTTCCCTGGTGGCGCAGTGGTTGAGAATCCGCCTGCCAATGCAGGGGACACGGGTTCGAGCCCTGGTTTGGGAAGATCCCACATGCCGTGGAGCAGCTGGGCCCGTGAGCCACAACTACTGAGCCTGCGCATCTGGAGCCTGTGCTCCGCAACAAGAGAGGCCGCGATAGTGAGAGGCCCGCGCACCGCGATGAAGAGTGGCCCCCACTTGCCGCAACTAGAGAAAGCCCTCACACAGAAACGAAGACCCAACTCAGCCATAAATAAATAAATAAAAATTAAAAAGGAGATTAAAAAAAAAAAAAAAGAGCTCCTGCTTTAAAAAAAAAAAAAAAAAAAAAAAGATGGACTTGCCAGTGAACAGGTGAAACAGGAGGCCATGATTTGGACAAGGCCACCCATCATAGAGCAGCCTAAGGATACAGAAGACAGGGAATCACCTGCCTTGAGCGATAAGAGCCATCTGTGATCCCTTAGTACCTCAAACACACTTCTACTCTAGGACTTACCACAGAATGTTTTATTCACCTTTGTGTGTTTTGCTTCCCAGAGCTGGAACTTCCCAAATAATGTGCCTTTAATGCAATACAGGTCAGCTGGAGATACTGATCCCGTCAATACTGGACAGCTAGGCAGGGCTTAGGGTGGCTAGAGCCCATGGGCCAGTCATCTCAGGTTGCAAGCAGCTATGCCTGTTTCACTATTACCATTTTCTCTGTATGCCATGGTGGGAAAAAGTTTGGGAAGTACTTCACTAGACTCTCAGTCCCTTGCCAGCAGGGACCATGCCTTATTCATGTTTCATGTTCCCAGCACCCAGCTCCATGACTGATCTGTAGCTAGTGACTGATATGCTTGTTGCTGAACACGGTTCTACTGATGATGGCAAACGTCTGTGAGGTTGAGGAAGACAGTATTCTTTAGGTGATCTCCAATCCTTTTCCTGTATCTGACAAACTGGAGAAGTGGCTTCCACGTTCTCAGAGCCCTAGGGTTCCCTGGATGGGATTCAGAGCCTGCCTGGGGGAAAGGGAGAACTATATGAGAGGCTCTAATTATGTTCCGCCACTCTCCACCACTACCACAGCAGTAGCACTTTTATGCATTTTACGTATCAGACTTCAAATAAGATTTTATATAAGGTAAAGTTCAATTGCTTTTTTTTTTTTAAAGTGGAGGATAGGGGACAAAACCACTCCAATAGAGAGCAAATGTACTTCTGCATCCTAAATCATGTTGAAATTTAAACATTTATGCTTGACACTCTTGTGTTTAAGCTCATAAAGGACAGGTTATGGGAATTCCCTGGAGGTCCAGTGGTTAGGACTCCGCGCTTTCACTGCCGAGGGCCCGGGTTCAATCCCTGGTTGTCAGGGAACTAAGATCTGCCACACCCAGGCATTTCACCTTTCTTCAGGAATATGGTGCTAATGGTGGATCCCTGAAATCTTGAGCCATTTCCCTTCTGGTCCATATGGTGCAAGCAGATCCTTTGCAGAAGTCCATGCCAAATCTCTTAACACCTTCATAGACTCCCTACCTCAGTCAGTTCTTTCCTAGACTACAATACAAAGCCTTCAAACATTTGTAGAACTTCCTCCAAAAGCTCCCCATGTCCTTTCATTATCAAAAAGCTTTATTAGCATTCTACCTATATTTGCAATAGATGTTGGAAAAGGTACAGTAGACAGAATTACAGATATCGCAACTCTGGATCTTAATACAGTACATTCTGAAACAAAGGCAGACATTTAAAGGAGATATGACTAAGTGAAAAGAGTGGCCCAGGAAATGGAGGATGCTGAAATACTAACTGAAATCTAAAATAATGGGAGCCAGGAAACTAAATGCCCAACCTAGGACAATCAGGGTGCTCTTTTATGGAAGAGTCAACCATTACCTCAGAGTCACACTGACCTTTCTAACATGAACACTATTTTTGAGCCCCCATATCCTCACCCTACATCCAAGTTGATAGTTCAGGGCCCCTGCCTTGCTCCAGCTTCACCTCCCACTCAGGCAACAGGAGCTGCCTCTGTGAGGCTGATGCTGAAAAAAAGATTTCATTGCTCGTAAGCCTACGACCAGCACAGAAAGTCATGGTAACAATCATCCCTCTACACAGGCGCTTCAGGCGGCAAGTTGTTCTTTTGTAAACCTCCTCTTTAAGGCAGCCCTGAGTGCTCATGATTTCTATGATGATGGTGATTATTAATAGCAGCTAACATTCACTTGAGGCTTACTATGTGTACTTTGTATAATACTAAGTGCTTTACATGTATTACCTCATTTAATTCTCATGCCAACACTATGAATAGGTACCATCATTATCATACTCTTTACAGATGAGGAAAATGAAGCTAAAAGAGGACAAATAATGTCACCAAAATCACACAACTAGTAATTAGCAGAGGCAGGATTTGAACTCAATTTTGTCTGATTCCAAGGTCCACACTCTTAATTACCATACCATTTTGCCTCTAAATTCACTTGAAATAAAAATGGTGAAGGGAACTATGCGTACACCTGAAACTAAAACAATATTGTAAATCAACCATACCTCAATTAAAAAAAAAAAAAAATGGTGAGGAGAGCCAAATACAGTGACATGTTTTGAGTCTCAAGCCTCTTGACATCCATTTCTAAAGGTATATGAGGAAGCAGATTCCACAATTTCCCTCAGTTACTGATTCAGCTTGAACAAACCTGGTTTTAAAGAACTTCCTCCTTCTGACCAACAAATCCCACCCACTGTCCTCTGAGTCCATTTTCTCTATTATGACTGCAGTGGAAGAGACTAGCAGAGGTAAACACACTTTATGACCCTTTGTGCACTTAAGACTTCACTTCCACTCTTTCTAGCCTGCTGTCTGCTCTCCTTTACACTTGCATTCAGTTTAATAATAGCAGCTACCATTCACTGGCACCAAGTCTATGCCAGGCACCACATACATACACTGGCTCCCTTCTCCATAATTACCAGGATCCCAATCTACAGACAACACTCTGAAGGACTTAGGTCTAATGGAGAGACCCCTTTGCCCACAATGGGGAAGCAGGAGATCTGGGATTTCTGATAAATAATGACTGTGTTCTAATATTTTTCTTTTGGGGTCTTACTTTCATTATCCATGACTGTTTTGTGCCTCTTAGGAAGGTGGAGAGACCAAGACATCTTAATTACAAAGGCTAAGGACCTTTACACCCTCACTCAGCTATTTTCAGGCACTCTCCCTGACAGCCAAGCCCTCTCCTCTTTCCTTAAACTGTGGTCAGAAAACCAGAGTTCTATTCATTCACATCCTGTATTCATCATGAGTGCCTACAGTGTGCACAGACAGTGTGGGAGATACAAGATGAGATCCAATTCCTGCACTCAAAAAGCTTCTCTTTGGAAAAGCAAGACATACACATAAAAATTTTGACTACGCAAGGTAATAACTCTATGCTGGGAGGCAGGAGGTATGTGTATATGGGATACAGGAGGACCCTTCCCAGCTGAATCCACGGTCAATGATCCATTCTGTGAAAAGGTGGATCAGCTTCTTTCTTAGAGTGAGCTTTTCTAGACGTGTTATTCAAACTCGGGTCTAAGGTACAATGACCAATTCACTGACCCATTCCAGTCATAGCAAGTGGAGACCCCCCAACAACAAGCTCAAGACAAAATGGCAGCAAAGACTGTCAACACCTGATTAGGGACACGGAAGGAAGTATGCAGAGACTAGATTCTGCCCTGTTGCACTGACCCAAGCAATCAGACTCCTGCAGCAGATCTCCTACCAAATAAAACTTTCATGCCATAGACCAGGGGTGACCCAATCCAACCGCGGCAGAGACAGGTTTTAAGTTACATTTCTCCCTCACCCGATGACCTCACTATTCCTTCTCACTCCTGACCACATACCACACTCCTCCTGGCCTGGCCAGAGAGAGACCAGCAGTAATACAACCCAGAAAGAAGGCAACTCCCCCAAAAGAGGAGCTACCAGTTTGCTAATCAAGTGGCCCGTTTTCAGCAGGGAATTCCACACACCCCCGCCCCCTTCCCGCAGACATTGGTATAAGCAATGGCTCCATTTTCTGTTCCGGGAATCCTGGTACTTCCTAAAGAAAGAAAGCGGATTGGAAGACAGAAACTCAGAGCCAGTGACAAGATGCTCCCTCCTCCTGTGAGACCGCCCCCGCTTCGCCTGGGGGAGGAAGGCACCACCTCTCTTCTCCAAGCAAGATCAGATCCCCTCCCCCTCCTCCTGCCTCCTCTCCTCTTGCTCCCCACCTGCTGCCCTCTTCCCGACGTGCGGTCCCCAAGACCCGAAAGCTCAGCCTCCACCAGAATAGTGCCCCTGGGGTGCCCCACTAGCCTGTGTTCCCGGTTAATCCCTAAACCCCCTAAGCACCCCTGCGCCACGATGGGGGGAGGGGGTGTCACCATAGCAAGGCTTCTCTCTGGTCTATTACTCAGGTGGAGGGGGAGAAGGGGTAGGAAAAAGCGACATTCCCTAGCCCTTTAATAAGAAAAGGATACAAAACAGCCATCACCGCCCCCGCGTCACCTCACCTTGGACTGCTTTGCTCCCCCTTAACCCCAACCCTTCAAAAGCCCACCTCCTGGAGGCGAGGGGAACCTAACCGCAGCCCAGGTCGCCCCCTTGTGCGAGGCGGAGGACAAATCCATGTGCGCCCTCCACCCCCACCCCAGCTCCGTGTCCTTCAAATGCGGGGGCAGGCGTGTGGCTGGCCCGGCGGCCCCTCTCCGAGCTCTCTGGTGGGAAGGACCACACCGGCCCATGCCAAGCAGTGCCGGGCGGGCGGGCGAGCGAGCGGGGGTGGGGGTGGGGGTCTATCTTCTCAGCTCCCACCCCGAGTCTCTCCTCTACCGGGACCCGCCTTCCCTCCTCCCCAGCCCCTCACCTGTTCCTGCTCCCAGCTCCGCCGCTGCGGCCGCCGCCTCCGCCCCCGCAGGTTCCGCTCGGCTCTCGCTCCACTCTCTCCGGCTCCCTCCGCCGATTTCAGCGCGGCTGCTCCCCTGGCCCCGCTCCCGGCTCCCTCCTTCCTTCCCTCCACCTAGCACCGGAAACCGCGACGGCTACAGGAGCTGTGCGGCGCACCCTCACCCCCAGACCAGGATACTTCCCACCTCCCCGATCGCGCGAGAACTGCGCGGCGGCGAGCGGCAGTTCTCGCGAGATCCATCACCATGGCAGCTGCTGCAGCAGAGGCAGCGGGCGCCTGAGTGGAAGACCTGGCGGGGGCTGATGTGGGGGCTGGAAACTGCGGGCGGCGGAGGCGGGAGCTAGGAAATGGGGGTGAGACAGTGGGCACAAAGGTGAGAATCCCAAGCCTCAGAGCCATGTCTGTTATTTAAGGACTGGGCCGCATAGTGGGCACACTGGAGACTGGGACTCCTTGGGCAAAGTCAGGAAGGGGCAGAGTATGAGTGAACAGCCCTTGCTTTGGACCTTACCCCTTAGCTCTCATCTTCATTTTTTTTTTAACCTTTTTTTATATACACATTTATTTATTTATTTTTGGCTGCGTTGGGTCTTCGTTGCTGTGTGCGGGCTTTCTCTAGTTGCGGCAAACGGGAGCTACTGTTGGTTGCGGTGCACAGTCTTCTCATTGCGGTGGCTTCTCTTGTTGCGGAGCACGGGCTGTAGGCGCGCGGGCTTCAGTAGTTGTGGCTCGCGGGCTCTAGAGCGCAGGCTCAGTAGTAGTGGCGCACGGGCTTAGTTGCTCCGCGGCATGTGGGATCTTCCCGGGCCAGGGTTTGAACCCGTGTCCCCTGCATTGGCAGGCGGATTGTTAACCATTGCACCACCAGGGAAGTCCTCAGCTTCATTTCTTAATCAGGGCTACGTGCACCCCCTGAGAGCCCTCACTGCACCAGTGTTTCTACTCACTACTAAGGCTAAGTTGCTCGGGGGTGAGAATCAAGAGATCTTTTCCATAGGGAAAAGGGAGAGTGATGAATTGAAGAGACTGAAGGAAACAGCTGGACACTGGGCCAGTTAGGAAGTTGGGACTTGAAATACAAACGGTTGAAGACCAGTATTCAGAGGTATGGTTTGAGGAAGTATACCTAGATGAGTATGAATTTTAGGATTACAAGGAAAGTGGGGGATTTTGCACCCGTGTTTCTCTATTCCTGCCAACCCCCACTTTCCTCACACTCATTTCTGCAGCTGGTCTAGACATGCAAAGCTGCCTTGGAGCAGTCACAGCTGTGATACAAGAAGGGCGCTAGTAATGCTAAGAATGGAAAAAGGTTCTTGAAGTGCCCTTTCTCCTCATTTACAGCAGTACAGATCCTCCTCAGCGTACAATGGGGTTACATCCCAATAAACCCATCGTAAGTTAAAACATCTTAAGTCAAATATGCGTTTGCACCTAACCTACCGAACATAGTAGCTTAGCCTAGCCTGCCTTAAACATGTTCAGAACACTTACATTAGTCTACAATTGGGCAAAATAATCTAACACAAAGCCTATTTTATAATAAAGTGTTGAATATCTTATGTAATCTATTGAATACTATACTATACTGAAGGTGGAAAACAGAATGCTTTTATGGGCACAGAATGGTTGTAAGTGTATCAGTTGTTTACCCTTGTGATGGCATGGCTGACTGGGAGCTGCAACTCACTGCCACTGCCTAGCATCACAACAGAACCTCATACCAAATAGCCTGGGAAAAGATCAAAATTCAAAATTAATTTACAGTTTCTACTCGAGGCATATCACTTTTGCACCATCATAAAGTAAAAAAATCATAAGTTGAACCATTGTAAGTTGGGACCATCTGTACAAGGGAACACATGGCTCTTCCCTAAAGCTTGAGCCAAAATTGTTGCTTTTTTAATTTGTTTTTGTTTTTGGTTTTTTTTTTACCTTGTTTCTTGTCTCCTTCCAAGAAGAACTAGACTGGTAGATAGCTACACTCTGTCTACCCTTTATCCCCATCAATCCCTGGTGTATGAATTCACCAGTCCCTTCCTCTTATTCCAGTTTGGGTTTTTTTTTTTTTTGTTTTAAAGTCTTTATTGACTTTGTTACAATATTGTCTTGTATTGACTCTGTTACAATATTGCTTTGTTACAACATTGTTTTATGTTTTGGTTTTTTGGCTGCAAAGCATGTGGGATCTTAGCTCCCCAACCAGGGATGGAACCCACACCCCCTGCATTGGAAGACAAAGTCTTAACCACTGGACCGCCAGGGAAGTCCCCCCAGTTTGTTTTCTCTCTTATTTTAACCTGAAGAATAACACAACCCTAGAATGTGAAGTCAAGAGGCCCTTAATTTAAGATGGTGAAGGATGAGTGATAACCTACATGAGAAAAGAATCCAAAAAAGAATGCATATATGTATATGTATAACTGAATCACTTTGCTGTACAACTGAAACTAATACAACATTGTAAATCAACTATACTCCAATAAAATTAAGATACTATTTAAAAACAGAAAAAGGATGGTGAAGGATGATTGAAAACAAACTTATGGTTACCAAAGGGGAAATGTGTGGTGCGGGGGGGGGGGGGGGGGCGGGGGAGGAGGAGGGATAAATCAGGAGCTTGGGATTAACATACAGACACTACTATATTTTTTTAAATAAATTTATTTATTTTATTTATTTTTGGCTGCATTGGGTCTTCGTTGCTGCAAGTGGGCTGTCTCTAGTTGTGGCGAGCGGGGGCTACTCTTCGTTGCGGTGTGCGTGCTTCTCATTGTGGTGGCTTCTCTTGTTGCAGAGCACAAGCTCTAGGCGCACAGGCTTCAGTAGTTGTGGCACACGGTCTCCGTAGTTGTGGCTCGCGGGCTCTAGAGCGCAGGCTCAGTAGTTGTGGCGCACGGGCTTAGCTGCTCCGTGGCATGTGGGATCTTCCTGGACCAGGGATTGAACCTGTGTCCCCTGCCTTGGCAGGCGGATTCTTAACAACTGCACCACCAGGGGAGTCCCCACACTACTATATGTAAGATAGGTAACCAACAAGGACCTAATGTATAGCATAGGGAACTCTACTCAATATTCTGTGATAACCTATATGAGAAAAGAATCTGAAAAATAATGAATATATGTATACATATAACTGAATCACTTTGCTGTACACTTGAAACTAACACAACAGTGTAAATCAACTATACTCCAATAAAAGAAAAGAAAAGATGGTGAAGGGTGAGGTGGATAACAAGGATCATGTTTATAGCAAAGAGAGTTGTATCCATCCTGGGTTATTGCCATTAAGGGCCTTTGCCCTCCTAAGCTCTCTGTTTTAAATGGCAGAAGACTCCTCCAGTGTTATTACAGACTCCTAGAATGGGCCCTGTGATACCTCCACATGATTACTCTTTTCATTTCTTTTCCTAGAATTTTCTAGGCACACCCCACCAGGTTATGCCCACACACTGATCACCAAAATTATGCTTTGCCACTGCCCTTGCTAGTGCCTCAACCATACCAACATGCCTTGTGGGACTCTGACAGGAGGTGACACCTGTCAATGTTCCTGCCGAAGTCTTCAGATCCTCTCAAGGTTGGGTCCGGGTGTGACAGAAGGATGGAAATGGTGACAGTCTAGTATGGTTAGCAGCAAGTATCGTGAATTTGAGTCAGAACTGTTGAATGGAACTGGAGAATCTCCCAGCCCTTCTATCCTTCACCGTCTAGAGTCTGGAGAGGAAAGTGTCTGTTGCAGCATTACTGGGCACTTCCCATGGAGCAAAGAGGAGCACAGACAGGAGGGGTGCTGCTCATCTGGCAATAAGCCAGCCAATGCCACTCCCCAGCTCCCCAGCCACTTGAAAAGCTAAGGGAAGAAGAGCTCTGTCCAGAGCTGAAGGAGGCCAAGAGGCCTGACTTACAGCTCATCAGTCTTTCTCCCTCCCCCTGGCTGCCATTGGCGCTAACTAAAGCTGAAATTTTAGCCACCCGCTCTGTGGGTTGCACACTCCCACTCCCGTCACTGACCCCAGGCCTGGGCCTGAGCCCAGAGCGTGTGCCGGGAGCAGGGGTGGGGAGGGGGGTGTTGGTCTTGCTGACAAAATCCATTTGGAATTTCTCAAGGTTGTGGTTTGGGGCTTAAGTTTGCCACAGAGTGTGTCTGACGAAAGAAGAGAGAACGCTAGAAAGAGAAAGGGAGCCAAAGAGAGCACAGACGAAGGAAATAGGGGAAAAACTGAAATATTCCTGCTGTGATTTCATTGGACATTCTCCTCCCTCTTCCTGAGTGTGAGAAATTCCCATTCTGGATATTCCTTATCATTATTCTCTCATATCCTGTGTGTATTCTAGCTGCATCCCTCTCTCCCCAACTATCCCATACATATGTTAGGCTCAGTCAGTGCCTAAAGCCTACCTCCATCTAATTTCCAAATCAAGAATTCTCAGTGCACAAGCAGAAATTCAGGACATAAAGTTTTGCCATAAACTACTGCCCTAAACCAACACCCCTTGTGGTTCTTGCCACCCTGATGCTACCGTCATTTCACCTGATTTTGAGGGTAATTTGGGTAGCAGATATAGCTATTGCCTAGAGGAGTGAAAAGGACTATTATTTCTACATCCCCTAGCCAAGGAGATGACCTGATAGAGTCAGCATCTTGCAACTCCATAAATATTGTTATTTGTAAAGTTCTAAATTTGTGATGCAGATTCCTTTTCTGAATTGAAAGATAATTGTTTATTTTCTTTTCTTTTTTTAAATAAATTTATTTATTGCATTTATTTATTTATTTATTTTTAAATTTTTGGCTGCGTTGGGTCTTCGTTGCTGCGCACGGGCTTTCTCTAGTTGCGGCGAGTGGGGGTTACTCTTCGTTGTGGTGTGCGGGCTTCTCATTGTGGTGGTTTCTCTTGTTGCGGAGCGGAGCACAGGCTCTAGGCGCGCAGGCTTCAGTAGTTGTGGCATGGAGGCTCAGTAGTTGTGGCTTGCGGGCTCTAGAGCGCAGGCTCAGTAACTGTGGCGCACGGGCTTAGTTGCTCCGTGGCACGTGGGATCTTCCGGGACCAGGGATCGAACCCGTGTCCCCTGCATTGGCAGGTGGATTCTCAACCACTGTGCCACCAGGGAAGCCCTAATTGTTTGTTTTCAATGATACTGGGCTAGGAATAGAAAGAAATCGGAATTGAAATAAAAGAAATTCTGTTTTCTCTAGTTATGGTTATCTCCTGAAAGATAAAGGCATTGTTTTATTGAGATTAAATGCAGAAGAGCTCTGAATAAGGAAAGACAAACTACATAGGCAAATAATTCAGTGAGAGAGCATGCTGGTGTTTCTGGTTTCCAAAGTAAAAAACTCTAATTTTGAGCGTAGGAATCCTTTCTATATGTTTCCCATTAGTCTTGCATCTATCTCCAAGTTCTCTGATTTGGATCCAGAGAGAAAAGAACCTGCCCTTTTGGGTCCAGGTTCAATGCTGGGACATCTTCAGGACATGAAAACCCCAGAAAGGAGGTGACCTCATGGTATGTAGGGTAGGGGTCGAAACAAACCACAGCCAGAGGACCAAATCTGGTCCCGCAGTCCATTTCTGTGAATTAAGTTTTATTGGACATAGCCATGCCCATTTGTTTATGTATGGTCTATGGCTGCTTTTGAGTAATTATGGCAGAGTTGAGTAGTTTCAACAAAGTCCGAAAGTCTAATGTATCTACCATCAAGCCCTTTACAGGGGAAAAAAAAAAAAGCCAACCCCTGTTTTAGGGCAGTGACCAAGGCAAAATTTGGAGTTGAGGCACAGAGAATGTAAATAGGGCCTATGTTTACATCTCTAGTCCCTCACACCTAGAAGTCCCCCCGCCCTGCCCAGGTTTTTCCACACTAAAAGTCGCCAGGTCACCTGAAGACCATCTGAAATCCTTTGTGGAACCGGGCATTATATACAAAAAGTCATTGAGTGTGGGAGGGTAGGAGAATTCACCCATCAAAGAATCCAGGACTGGGATCCCAAATGTGGGTAGAAATATCACCATCTGTATTCACTGGTCCAGTAACTTAATTTATTTTTGTTACAAACAAGAACCAAGAACAAGTCTCAGTACAATAAATTATCCATTCCCACCCCCCCTGCTGAAGAAAGAAAAAGAGGCTCAGAGAATCTTAGGTAAAATTCTTCCTTTGGAGGGTTCCCTTTAACATCTGAATTGGGGGGGCAGCTTCCCTAAGGGCCTAGACAGACAACTTTCAGGGCTTTTGAGTGCCCTGTACTCTGTCCCTTCCCTAAGAAAAACCTCTCTACAACCATCTCCCATTACTCCCTAAGAGGGGGCCCAGGCTGCAGTAAAGGAGTTTGGGAACAGCAAATAGGAGTGAGTGGTCTCCTTCTGGATACAGGTCTTATGGCTCCACACAATGCCTGGGGCTATCCCTCAAAAGAAAAGAGTGGTCAAACTATAGGGACTCCCCGGCCAAAAGGGAGTGTGAATGAGAGTTAAAGGGACCCCAGGATGGGTAGAGGGGGGCAATACAGTTCATTTCATCTTAGTCCATTCGGATGTTCAAGGAGCAGAAGAGGGTGACAGCTCCCCCTCAAGCCCTCCTACTGTGGGGGAGAAGGCCACACATCACAGACTCCACCTGACCCCTACCACCCCCAAAGCTGTTTCCAGGTAGATACTTTGAGCTTCCAGGGGCCAAGATTGACCGTGGACAGAAATCAGAGCAAAAGGCTGCAAAGGTGCCCCTCCCCTTCCCCAGCCCCTCGGTGAGGCGGACCCTCACTTACACACGTTGACCCACTCTGTGACCTTGCACTCATCACATAGCACGTAGCAGCACCAGTGGAAGCGGCAATGACAGCGCTCAACTCGTGTCTGCCGGAGCACGTTGTGGCCGCGGCCACAGCACAGGCTGCCACAGCCATCCAGCAGGCGGCTGGTCTTGTTGCAGGCCCGGCCCCGCGTGCCTGGGGAGCCCATGGTGGGGTCTCGCTCACAGAAGTCAGGAGACTTCTCAAAGTAGACCAGTTCTCCTGAGAGGCGACGGGGACGAAGGCGGGGTTGGAAGGCTCCAGAGTTGCGGTTGTGAGTATCAATGAAGATGGCCCGGCCCAGCCGCTCCCTCAAGGCTGCCCCTACCACCCGGAACTCTGGGGCTGACCTCCAGCACGTCTTGAACTGGCAGCTGCCTGATGTGCCATGGCACTTGCATTTCCGCTTCAGGTTTTCAGTTACCACCTAGAGCATCAGCAGGGAAGAGGTGAAAGGGGAGGGCAGCAAACGGACAGAGCACAGACGCACAGGAGAGGGGAGGGAACAGAGGGCACAGAGGGACAAACAGAGGCAAGAATGACAAGGAAACATCAGAAGAGAAAGGGCACTTCGAGGCTAGGTAATAGCCCAACTCCCTCATTTTATGGTTGGAGAACTGAAGCCGGAGCAGAGTGTAATTTGCCCATCTTCAATAACTAGCTGGCAACAGGACTCAGCTCCAGTTGTCCTGACTCCCAGTCCAGTGCTCTTTCCAGAGTGAGCACTGCCAAACCAGGGAGTCTAGCACCCCTAAATTCTGTAGGGAAGACAGCTATAATAATAGCTACCATGTAATGAGCACCCGCCAAGGACTAGGCACTATTCTGGGTGCTCTATTTGCTAGCTCACTCTTAATGACACTGTAAGGTAGGTATCATTAGACTTTTAACAGATGCAAAACTGAGGTTAAGTGACTTGCTCTGCTCCAGGCCACCCAGCTGGTGAGTGGCAATCACCCACCACATCCTCTTGCTATGCTGTGCCTCCCAAGATCTAGCCAGGCCTCGAAAGCTAGGGAGACGGAGGGCAAGTTGCACGCACATACCTGACGCCCCACCCTGTTGTTGTGGATTCGCATTCGTGCCTGGATGTCCCGGGGAGCTTCCCTGGAATCCAAGAAATCCCGAGAGAACTTCTCTCCAAAGTCCATGTCATGGTTACAGCCACCCCATTCCCATGTGTCCTGGGGGCCAGGGCTGGGGCCTGAGCCAGGGCCCGGGCTGGGCAGGGAGTGGGGAAAACTCTTGCCCCGGGACAGAGCCTGCAGCTGCAGCAGTTTGGCCCTCAGCCGATCCTGCTCGCCACTGCCCTTCCAGCCGCAGCTGCAGCTCACCAGCTTGCCCAGGCTGCAGGCTGTGGCTACCGCATGCATGACCCCAGCAGCCAGCATGGAGAAGGAAAAAGCGCTCTCTCGGAAACCTGGGGATGAAAAGGTTATGATGGTAGGGGTAAGTCTGACAGGCAGCTGAGAGTAAGGAGGCCAAAGGAAATAAACAGCCACACTCCAATTCCAGAAACTCCTGACTCCTGATCCTGCCATTTACCAGCTGAGTAATTTGGGAGCAAGTCACACGGGAAGTAAGGGAACCGAAAGCACAGAGCCTCAGTTTCCTCATCTTTAAAGGGAGAGGATGGTTTGAGATCATCCCTGAGGCCCATTCTTGCTCTGTTAAGTCTGGGATTTTCAGGTATGGATGAAAGAGCTAGCCTAAAGGGAAAGACCCCTGGGGATGAGAGATGACTAAGAGAGAGTCCCTGAGGTCTTTGAAGATGTGTTCACTTAGTTCTACATCTGAAAGCCTTAGAAATTCCCCAGCCCTGCAGGTGGGGTGGAAGCAAGAGTCCTTTGGTTGTGTGTGTGTGTGTGTGTGTGTGTGTGTGTGTGTGTGTGTGTGTAATTCAAGATTATTTTAATCAGCCTTTTAACCAACCTACCCTCCACCACTCCAACATCCCCAAAGTACGGGAGCTGTGGAGCTGTCCTTCCTTTTTCCAGCTTCTAGTTTTATATTTGCCCATTAAGACTGCCCTTTATGTTTATCCTAACCTGCTATCACTCTATAAAACACTGGGAGAGGGAGAGAGGTGGGGGTGATTCTCCCTAAGGCCCTCTTAAAATGTTGGCTTCTTTGTTATGTTTTGGGGGTCACAGAGGCTTAGGATGACAAGCCTTTCCCGGGCTTAGATAGACACGCTTTTCACTTGGGCATCAAAGCCTTCGCCAACACCAGGCCCTGTGGAAATGGAGGGGGTCCCTCACTTCCTTCTAGGCAGGGGCTCTCTGGAGCCCTGACTGGATGAGAGACAGCACCTCTCAAGGGGCCAGGCCTCTCCCACCCCAGGATGCAGGGCTCCTGGCCCAGCCTCCTGATCCTCCAACCCCAACCCTCCAGGGGGGAAGCTGTTTGCACAAGTCTTGGGAATTCCCCTGAAGATGGCAGCTGCCTATTAACCCTGTGGTCCCCAAAGTATTGCCCCCACCCTTGGGCTGAGCCTGAGATGGATGTTTACTCCTCTAGGGAGTAAACTCGGGCATGGCCTGGCAAGAGACAGGGCTGCCTCTCAGACCGGGGCCCCCAGACCAGGCCCCGAAGTGACCTGTTCTCCACCCCTCCAGCCGCTCCTCACCTGCTCAGGTGAGAGCCACCTGGGGCCCTCACAGCACAGAGGAGGGGGACGCTCCCCGGCTTCAAAGCCATCAGGGTCTTTGTTCCCACCTTCTGCTCCTGGGAACCCCAGTAATTAGGGGAGTAGGTTTAACCCTTAAACGGTTGGGGGCGTCACCCCACCCCCGCTGAGGCTCTGGGGACACCAGCCTGGGCTTGTCCCATGGCGAGGGAGGGACAGAAAACTGGGGGAGGGGAAGAAGGGGGGCATTTGAAGTTTCCAGGGCTGGGGGCACCTCTTGCTCGCAGGTGCAGCCCAGATCAGCTGGGCGGAGGCAGGAAAGGGGGGGCCCTAAGGTAGGGGAGCAGGGACCCAGCTGCCTTGCCGGCAGTGCGCAGGTGGAAGTCAGAAGCACGGGGCCCCAGACGGGTGGCCAGACCCTACCCCGCGCGCGGCTCCGGGGGGAATTCCCGGAGAGGCCCCTCCCGGAGTCGTGAACTCGTCCCTTCCCGCCTCCGCTCGCCTCGGCCTGCCCCCCGCCCCCCAGCCCCGGCGGCGGCGCAGACCCGCCCCGTAAGGCTCACCGCGCTTGAGGATGGCGCTGTGGTGCGGCAGGCGGCCGCCGCCCTCGAGCGCCGAGCAGTTCCAGCGCTGGTCACGCAGCTGGTGCTGACACTCGTGGACCGCGATGTGCAGGCCCTGAAGCGCGGACGCCGTCACGTCGGGGCTGCGCAGGCACAGGCCTAACTGCCGCTTGCTCAGGCCCGACAGCGTCAAGCATACGGTGTTGGCGGTCAGCGGCGGCTCGCCGGGCAGCTTCAGACCCAGAATCTCATTGCTTAGGGCCCTGGGAACCGAGAAGGCATTTGAGGGTCTGTGGTCCAGGCCTCGCGCCCCCTCTGACTCCTCCCGCCCCGCCTCTAGCCCAGGGCTTTCTCTCGTGGGCTGGGTGACAGGGGAACTGCTCACCGACTGCACAAAGCCAGGAACAGGAGACCCGCGAGGCCCGAGGGCGGAGGCCGCGGCCGCGGCTCCTCCCGCATGTCGAATCCCGGGCCCGAAGGCCCCGGTGGGCAGATCGATCAGGGCCTGCGGGACAGGGAGACTTAAGGATGGCTCCGGAATAGGGTGGCTCGCCTGGGCAACCAAAGAATGCCCAACTTCGGGCTCCTAACTCACCAGTGCCACCCCACCGACCGTTCTCACCCCCCTCAAACAAAACAATAAAGATCACGCCTTGATTCCCAGAGTACCTGGGCCCTGGAGGAAGTCCCTGCCTAGAAGCTGGGACTTACGCTAGTGCTCTGGAGCCGATCTAGCCAGACACAATGCCTGGCACACAGGCACACTCACGTGCAAACAGATGTATAGACTCACAAACAGCTCTCCACTACCTTGCCCACCGCTCCCTTTTCAAGGGCCCCAAGACTGGCTTCCCCTGCCCAGCACAGCTTCACCCTCTCACTGGGATGCTGGGCAGGATTGGGAGGGGGTTCCCCACCACCCCCAGCTGGCAGGGCGGGGGTGGGGGAGTGTCGCCTCCAGGTGCCGTCTAAGGCCAGCAGCTTCTCTGAAAAGGGTGGAGAAATGGGCTCCCCATCCCACTCTGCCCCCTTCAGCCCCAGTAGGGAGCGAGGGGAGGCTCCAGGTGCGGCAAAGTCAGGGAGGGGACCTTGGTTCCCTCCTGAAAGGGACCATGGAGCAAGCTGAGACCTCTTCCTCATCTGCCACCTTCCCTAACTACATGTTCCCCTCCTCCTAGCATCGCCCGTCTGGTCCCCGCCAGGTCCCCAGTCTCAGTCCCCACCCCTTTGCTCCCGTTCATTGCCCTCCAAATCTGGGGCCACTCCTTTATTTGCTGTGTCTTTATCTCTGGCGATATCCCCGGCTCTCTCCGCATCTCTGTGCCCCCGTGGGCGGATGCGTGTCTGTCTGTCTGACTGCCACTGTGCCTGTCTCGTCCCCGTGTGCGAGTCCCTGCCCTCCCTGCTTTCCCGGTCCCGATTACCTCCAGCTGCTCTGGTGCGGAGTCCGCCACCGGCGCGGTTGGGTAGCCTGGGCTCGGGCTGTTCAAACCGTGGGGAGACTGCGTCGGGTTCTGCCCCCTCGGCAGAGCCGCATTCTTCCAGGGCAGGGCCACTCCTCTTCGCCGCTTCCCCAGCGCCGCCGCGGCCGCCGGGAGGAAGGGAGGGAGGAAGGGAGGGAGTGATCGAGAAAGCTAGCAGGCGGGCGAGCGAAGAACTGGGGGCTCTGGCTCTACTCGCGCCGAGCTCACCGGCGGCTCTGCCGCGGCTGACAGAGCTGCGGCCCCTCCCCGAGCCCGGGGCATCCCCACCCCACTCCTCGCACCCCCCGCCATGACCCGGGGAGCCCAGCCGCTCCCCCTCCTCCCAGCGAACACACACACCCTCTCCCCCGACGCCTGGGTTCAGGCTTGGCCCCGCTGAAGGGGGAGGTGGTCAGAGTTCCGCTCACCTGCTCTGGGACCGCCCAGGCTGCAAGGAGGGCGCAGTGACCCAGTCTAGGGAGCCAGGACCCTGGTCCCGAGTGGTCATTTCTCTTTGCCTCAGTTTCCCCACTGATAGCTGGATGGTTGCAAGGTGCCCTTGAGAAGATGAAGATGGAGCTGAGATGGAAGTTTTGTCGCTGGACAGACAGTCTTGGGTAGAGCCCTCAGAGAGAGCACACTGCAGGGCAATGGGAGCCGGCAGGAGCAGCTCCCTTCTGGGTGGCTTGGCTTCCGCCCACCTCCGAGCCCTACGCCTGCCTCTTGGGAGGGGTCAGCTCTGGCCTCAGAGCTTGGCTTTAGCAGCGGCTCGGGTAGCTCCAGAGATCTTCAGCCCGCCCCAGTGCTTCCCTTGGCTTACCTTCATCCTTGCCAGCAGAGGTCTCCTGCCCTTCCTAGGATCCCGGGTCTGCACTCCGGGTAGCCCATATTCCTGCTCCAGACTCTCAGACTTGCTTCACGTGGAATGAGGAGGGCCTCGGGATCCCAAGCTGAGCCCAGCCCAAGGACAGCCAGGGAAACAGCCTGATCCTGGGTTGCACATACAGAGGCAAACCACCTTAGGGAGCTCCAGCGGCAGCGAAGGGGTTAGGCGCCACTGCGCTCCTGCCTGACTCACCCTCCCAGCTATAACCACTGTGGGCTATTTTTGCCAGAGAGGGGCCCCCGGCTTCCCAGCCGCCCCCCGCCCCTGCCAGACCGCAGCCCAAGGCACCGCTGGCCCCGCGCGCCCAAGGCTGGCACGTTGACTCAGAGACAGGCCCCCCGGGGAAGCAGAGCCACGGGGCTGAAACCCACAGCCCCAGTCATCGCTTCCTTGGTAGTGGCCGTGCAGCTCGGCCGGGCAGCCAGCCTCCACTCTGTGTGGCTGCAGGTCCTGCCCCGTGCTGCAGGGGGCATTGCTGTCTAGGGGGCGAAGCTGTCTGAGAGAGATTAGTGACTTTCATCTGTTGGGATATGTATTAATCACCTTTATGTGCCAGGCCTCAAGCAGGCTAGGGAGGTGAAAGCGCCATGGTCCTGACACTGGACAGCTGTGACCACAGAGGGTTGCTTGCTTTTCTCTGCTTTCCTACCTCTGGGGGAGAGGGGAGTATAGGAGAAGGAGCCCTAGAGCTCTTGCCCCTCCTTCCTGTTTAGGGGCCAAGAACCAAACCGTGTGTGGCTTTTGAGGCCACCAGAATCTGCACCCTGTCTCAGTAGCTTTTGTCCTTACACCTGGATTCAGTGTCCTTGTCCTTCTCCCTGGATGTCAGCCTGGAAGTTTACCTAGGTCCCTGGAGGGGGGGACGAGGTTTCCTATGCCCCTCTTCTCCCACAGGGGGACCTCTTGGACACTCGTATTTCTCCATGCGTCTCCAGGTCTCCCTCAGGTTTCAGACTGTTCCTTCTTATTCTACCCTTGCTGGGCTGCAGTATAGTCAGGTGCCAAGGAAGGGCCAGGGTCAGAACTACTGCCACAGATTCCATCTTCTTAGTGACCCCAGGGCTCCCCAAGCTGGCCTAGCCCAAGTCCAAGGACGCATACTCCTGTTCCCTTTCCCTGCAGAAGCCCAGCTCTGGGACCTGAGTCCACAGGCAGGCAGACTGGGTGGCCTGAGCTGGCCCCCAGTGCCCTCGGCCCGACCGGCTGGCCTGAGCACTGACCCGCAGGCGGCTGGAGGGTGGTGTGGCAGGCGGGGCCTGGAGAGGGCTGCGGGTACACACCCATTGCCTAATACCCCAAGCACGCGGCCAGCTCCAGGAAAGGAGAGGGGCGGGAACCAGAGAGACCTTGACAAGGGTTGGGGCCATGACAGCAGGGGGAAAGTGAGGGACTGTCATTGCTTCAGGGAGGGAAATGGGAGCAAGCTGGTCCCCCTTCCCCTCAATGGGAAGGGTAGGGGGCTGCCTTCCCATCATGGGGACGGACGCACCGAGAGCAATCTGAGAAGAACACTGGGGCCCTATAGGGCGGGGGTCAAAGAAAAGAGAGATTGGGGGATCGAGCAACTGAGGCGTCGGCTAAAGCTGAGTACAGTCTCGAAAGCCTCCTCCTCTTCCTCCCCCTCCTCCCCCCACCCCGTGTTTGCTTTGGCCCAGGGTCCCGGGTGACTCATCTATTGCTGAGCCGCTGATAGGGGCGGCCAGGCCCGGGGAACCCAAATTATAGGCCCTGGAGGGATGGATGCGCCCGCGGCGGCGGTGAGCTCAGCTGCGCTGCCCACCCTCCGCCTCTCACGCCTTCTGCTGCAGCACCGTAGGCCACCACCCGGAGGCACCAGAGGTTCCGCAGCCCGACTACGCTGGACTCCCAAGAAACCCCCCCACATTCAGCAGTTGGCCCCAGCATATCTGTGAGATTACCCTCGACAGAACTTTGCCCCCTTCTCTACCAGAGACTGATGCCTTCCCAGCCCAAGGAGATAGTGCCACCTGCTGGTGCTTCAAAGGAAGGTAGGCTCCTCTGCCCATAACTCTCAGCCCTGGTCCCCTGCTTCCTCCCCAGACCCCATCTAGGTAAAGCCTCTCTCCCCTCTGACATATCTCTCTCATTTCTATTTCAAGGGGGGGCGGTGGCTTGCTATTAATTTTCTACTTTAAGCCTTTAAAGTTATCCATGGTCAAAAGTGATACAAAGAAAAATAAAGCAGGGTAAAGAAAATAGGTAGTGGGATTACATTTTATACAGGAGGAGGAAAAGGGAAGGAACAAATTCATGGAGATAGCTGAGGAAGGGCATTCCAGAAGACAGAAAAGCAGGTGCAAAGATCTTGGGACAGACACTTACTTGGTACATTCAAGGAATTAGCAAGGAGGCCGGTGTGGCTGGAGGGAGGAACCCACAGCGGAGAGAGTGGTAGGCAATGAAGTTAGAAGACAAGGAAGGAGCAGGGTCAGATTATATAGGGCCTTGTAGGCAAAATAAAGATTTTGCCTTTTCCTTTGAGTGAGATAGGGAATCACTGGAAAATTCTGAGCAGAGAATGAAACGATCTCACTTTGTTTTAGAAAGAATGGCTCTGGCTGCTGTGTGGAAAATAGATTATGGGGCCCAAGGACTGGGGCAGGGAGAACTGTTAGGAGGCTATTGCAGTAGTACAGGAGAGAGATATGATGATGGCTCTGACCAGTGTTGTAGAAGTGAAATAGTAAGAATGGATCAGGTTCTACATACATTTTGAAGACAGAAGGGCAGGACTTTTTTTTTTTCTTTTTTCTTTTCTTTTTTTACTGATTTGACACAGATTATAAGAAAACAGATGAGTCAAGGATGGCTCTAAGATTCTTGTCCTGAGCAACTGAAAGGATGGAGTTGCCATTTACTGGGATGGGGATGACTGAAAAAAGAGCAGGTGCAAGGGAAGAATTGGGAGTTCAGTTTTGGACATTGTACATTTTGAGGTGTTTATTCAAGTGTTAGATATGCAAGTCCAGAGTTCAGGGCCAGAGATAAAAGTAGGGAACATGAGACTGGATAGTTCACCAAAGGAGTGAGTGTAGACTGAGAAGAAGCTCCAGATTGAACTGGGGTGCAGTCCAATGAGTTATGTAGAAATTGGGTACAAAGGTGGAACCAGATAAAGAGACTGAGAAGGTGAGCAGCCAGGGAGGTAGGAACGGTGTTCCAGAAATCAAGAGAGAATATTTCAAGGAGGAAGTGTTCAACTTTGTCTGCTATTCCTAAAAAGTTTGTCAGGATGAGAACTGAGATTTGACTGTAGAGCAAAATGGAGGTCATGGATGATTGTGATAAGGAAATGTATTGGGTTAGACGGTGTGATTAGGGTGGTGGAAAGAGAGAATAAAGAAAAGAAACTGGTCCTGGTGATTAAAGCAACGCTTTTGAGTTCTGCAGTAAAAGACAGCAGAGAAACGGGGCAACCTTGGGTGGTAATGTGAAGTCAAACAAAGTTTTGGGGTTTTTTAGATGGGAGACATTACAGCATGTTTGTATGCTGATGGGTATGATCCAGTAGAGAGGTAAACTGATGATGCAGGAAAGAAAGAGAGGACAATTGATAGAGCGATGATTTGATCTAAATAGAAATTTGGGCCAGATCATACAGAGTGTGACCAGACCTAGAGCCCTCCCACTCTTCCCCACTATTCCTGGTGGGTGGAATGGTGAAACAAAGGATACTGAATCCTTCTTTCCTCTCTTCCCACCTCTGCTTGTCACCAGTGGCCACAGACAGGACTGCCTTGTCTTTGAGCCCAGCTCCCTCCTCCATGGGGTTTTATCAACCCACCAAGCCAAAAGATGTGACCCAGGCCCCAGTGGGAAGAAACTCCTAAGGGACAAAGGACAAGCTGCCTATGGTACACTGTTTACTTGAGCCATCTGTGCTGGGTGGCCTCTGCAGAGGCCACTGGCTTTTAGACCTGTGGAAGATGCTGGGCCAGTACACCTTGTCCCTCAGGGTCAAATCCTTGGAGGTGCCAAGCATGCTGGACTGGGCAAAGGGCCTGGAAAATATATTCCCCTCAAAAATAACCTCCATCAGGCTTCATTTGGGTTAATATGCATCTCTTTTAAAATGCAAGTGCCCCAGGAAGATTAATTAAACTTATCAGGCATTTATTTCTTAGAGTGATTTCCCTGCATTGGAGGGGAGGCCTGATCATTTCTGGGACTTGGAACCCTTTAGGAATAGGCCTGGGTACATTGCTCGGTCAAAAAGCATCCTAAAGGCAGAGGAGATGAAAAAGAGAGGATCAAAAAGGGAGGCAATCAGCTCGGTGCTTTGTGACCACCTAGAGGGGTGGGATAGGGAGGATGGGAGGGAGACGCAAGAGGGAGGAGATATGGGGATATAGGTATATGTATAGCTGATTCACTTTGTTATAAAGCAGAAACTAACACAACACTGTAAAGCAATTGTACTCCAATAAAGATGTTAAAAAATAAAGGGGAGGAGGCAGGGGACTTCCCTGGTGGTCCAGTGGTTAAGACTCCACGCTCCACATGCAGGGGCCCGGGTTTGATCCCTAGTCAGGGAACTAGATCCCGCATGCCGCAACTAAGACCTGATGCAGCCAGATAAATAAATAATTTTTTTTTAAAAAAAGGAGAGGCAGGAAGATCCTAAAGACCATTTTTATTTATCTGCCAATTTCGGGAAGAGCTCCCGGCCTGCTATTGCTGCATGGTCACAAGCAACCAGTAAGGTGGAAAGAGCATGGGCTTTGAGTCAAAACAGTCTGGGTTTTAACCTGGCTCTGCCATTTATTCCCTCGTTAGCTGTGTGGCCCTTGGATAACTGCCCAATGTAGTTTTTCCTCCGTAAAATGGAGAGAGAGGAGAGATGTAAAGGAGGAGATCCTCCCTCTTCCAGGGGCCATCTGTGTGTGGTGGTGGGGCATGATAACCAGGCTGGCAGTGCCCCCTATGCCCCATATAGGGAACAGCTGCCACTTCTTCGATAGGAGGCAGAGGTGGCCTTGAGGCTGAGATAGAGTCCTAGGAGGAGCGACTCCCAGGACTCGTAGAGATGGTCGCAGGTGCTCTAGGTATCCTGGCATGGTGAGAGTGAAGAGAGCCAGAGTTTTGGGGGAGAAGACAGAAACCTGGCAGAAAAATTCAGAAAGAAGCAGAAACTTGGAGACACAAGTTCCCTCTTCTGGGTTCAGTTTAGCCAGCAGCCCTTCTCTTCCCAGCGCCTCCATGCACACCCCTGACATCTGCTCCACTGCCCTTCCTTTCTGAGCCTAGTCCTCAGGGACGCTGCCACTCCAGGCCTCATCCATCTTGATACCACCTTGGTTACAGGCTTAGTCGCCCCTCCCCCAGTGACATGCACAGGCTGACACATGCCACAGGGTGACACACTATAGGATGACACAAGGTACACCGGGTGAGAGTGACACACCTATGCATATTTAATCTCCCACTCATCCGCCCACCTCCGCACACAGTTCCAGACACTCTCTGTTCCTCGGCCAACCTTCTGGGTCTCTCCTGACGTAGCTGCCACCTCCTTCCCGACACCTAGGAGATGATGCACTGCCCCAGGTGGTGACAAGACGACTAGATGACCCTTTCTGACCTGAGCTAAGTTCCAAGATTCCTGGGAAAGGCTCCTAACATCCCTCTTCAGAACATGGATTTTCTGTGCACGAGGACACCCGGGAGTGTGCGCTCTCAGAACACACTCACGCATATTCTCACCCTCAGTCTCATTTGCACTGTCCCACTTAGCGCGCACACACACAGCCACTTGTGCACTCCTTCCAGCCCACCCCACAAGCACAGACTGCCGCTGCCTCAGGCCCCTCTCCATGGTGGGGCTCTGTGTGGTCAGCGCATCCCCCAACCCACCCCTGGGATTTCCCTGACCACAGTCCCAGCCCCACCCCAGTCTCCCCCTTTTCCTTCCCTGTCCAGCCGTCGGGGGTTCCTGGGAGAGGAGGTGTCTCCCCAGAGCCGCTGCCCAGAACCACAGCTTTCCTTCTTCCACTCAGGATGGGGGAGAGAGGAGACGCCGGCGGGGACCGGGGTGACGTCGAGGGGACAGCCCCACAGCGGGCAGCGAAGCGGTTGAGCTCCTGGCGGTTTGTCCCTGCAGCACACTGGTCGCCGCGCCCCCTGGCGGACGCTGGTCCCCGACGGGCTCCGGACGCGGAGAGGAGTGAGGCGGGCGCGCGTGGGAGGGCGTCCCAAGGGGAGGGGTCGGCGGCCAGTGCAGGTCCGGAGGCGGGAGCCAGCGGGTAGGGGGCGGGGGTGAGCCCCGACGGCCAGCCCGTCAGCTCTCGGCTCAGACGGGCGGGAGCCACGGCCCCGCTCGCTGCCCATTGTCTGCGCCCCTGACCGGTGTGCCCTGGTGCCACAGTGCGGTCCGGCGGGGCAGCCTCCTATCGTCACTTCAGCCAGCGCCGCAACTATAAGAGGCGGTGCCGCCCGCCGTGGCTGCCTCAGCCCACCAGCTGGGACCGCGAGCCATGCAGCCCGTCGCCCGCCCCCGGGGCTGTTAGAGCCAGACTGCGGACTCTCGCCACAGCCGCCACCGCCGCGTCCCGTCCCACCGCCGCGGGCAGCAGCCAAAGCCGCCCCAACTGCAGCACAGAGCGGGCAAGGCCGGGCAGGCCATGGGGCACTGGGCGCTGCTGCCTGGCTGGGTTTCCGCTACGCTGTTGCTGGCGCTGGCCGCTCTGCCTGCAGCCCTGGCCGCCAACAGCAGTGGCCGATGGTGGTAAGTGAGCTGGTGCGGGGTCGCCACTTGTCTCGGGGCACAGAGCCAGGGGCCAGCCCCATCCAGCTCCCACGCTCTGGGATCCGTCCGCAGACAGGCTCCCTCCAGCGCTCTGACTTCCCTTGGAGACACCGAGGGGCGCTCTGGGGCGGAGCTGCTCCAGAGTATCCAGCTCTGCTTAAGTGGGGTGAATGGTCCGCCCGGTGGCCCACGATACCCCAGCCAGGGAGCCCACTCCCATCTAGCACCGCCCTTCTTCCAAGAGCCCCAAACCGAGCCTCACGGCGGTAGTCACACCACAGGTTTCCCAGCCTCGGGAGAAAAAGGGCAGGCGTGCACTCAGAAAGAAGCCAAGTAGAGGGCGGAACTCCCAAGCATTTCACGCCTTGTGTGGGCATGGATGGCAGGTCAGGGTTTGCTCGCCAGGCTGCCCGGGAGCAGGCTCTGAGAGCCAAGGTGACTATCTAGTCTCCGGTTCTCCATGCCTCTGCTGTCCAGCTCCGGGCGCAGGGCCCCCGAGCAGCCCTAAGATTCCTGGGAACACAAAACTCTGGACGCCAAGTCCTTTCAAACTAGTGAGCCCAGGAGCGTGGAACTGTTAACCTTACTATTGATCTCCCGCCGCTCTCGCCGGCAAATGGCTCCAGGAAGAGGACAGGGTGGGCATGACCTTTCTGGTTAGGGTGCAGGTCCCCTTCCAGAGCTTGAGCTCCTATCATGCGTCTCACCAGGGGCATCGTGAACGTAGCCTCCTCCACGAACCTGCTGACCGACTCCAAGAGTCTGCAACTGGTACTCGAGCCCAGTCTGCAGCTGCTGAGCCGCAAACAGCGGCGGCTGATCCGCCAGAACCCGGGGATCCTGCACAGTGTGAGCGGGGGACTGCAGAGCGCTGTGCGAGAGTGCAAGTGGCAGTTCCGGAACCGCCGCTGGAACTGTCCCACAGCTTCGGGGCCCCACCTCTTCGGCAAGATCGTCAACCGAGGTGGGTACCCAGGAAGATGACGCTTCCTGGACCAGGGCAATGCACGGTCACCCTCAGGGCAGGGGCGGGCAAGTGCAGGGAAGATGTGCGGGGCGCCTGCAGGGTCACACGATCCACCCGCCAGCCCTAGCTCTGGGCCAGACTCGTTCTACCAGGGGCTTTCAAGCCGTGCACCTCGGGTACGAAGCTAACTTTTCTGAGCCACTGCCCCAGAGAAAGGGAGTTCTGAGTCGTGGACGCTGGCTGGCCACTGCTGTCCCTCAGCCCCTCTCAAAGCTGGTCTCTGCGGGCGTCTCTTACCTCCAGCCCAGCAAGTCTTGCATCGCTGACGAGGGCCGGGCCGAAAGTTTGGGCTGCGGAGAAGTCTTGGCGGTGCAGAATTCTTCCACTCCCCTCTTTTCGGCTTCTCCCTCTGGGGCTGCCCCACTTCCACCGAGAAGCCAAAATGCTCCCTGAGTCTCAGTAACGTGTGATTACAAGCGTGGACGTGGTTGCGTGCCCACGCACTTGCTTTCTCCGTGAGACCAGCTTCCCAACACAGCCGGTCGCCGGGCTTTCAGGAATCTAAGGAAGGATTTGGGGCGTGGGACTCAAGGGTCCCAAGCCCTCCACTGAAGCTGCCTGCTGCACCCCCGCGTGCCCACTAGCTGATCCCCGCTCCCTTCCCCAACAGGCTGTCGGGAAACAGCATTTATCTTCGCCATCACCTCGGCCGGGGTCACCCATTCGGTGGCGCGCTCCTGCTCGGAGGGCTCCATCGAGTCCTGCACGTGCGACTACCGGCGGCGCGGTCCTGGGGGCCCCGATTGGCACTGGGGGGGCTGCAGCGACAACATCGACTTCGGCCGCCTCTTTGGCCGGGAGTTTGTGGACTCCGGGGAGAAGGGGCGGGACCTGCGCTTCCTCATGAACCTTCACAACAACGAGGCGGGCCGCACGGTGAGCGGGCTTGAGGGTAACCGCACCCGAAACAGAATGGCAGGGTTCTCGGAGTCCCTCGCAGAGGCTAACCTCGAACTTGGGAAGTAACGGTCGGTGATAAGGTCAGGGGTTAGGGTAAGGAGCCAGGCGAGGGCGTTCGGAGGGCGCGGAGGCTTGGAAGGAAGCCAGAGAATGAAAGAGATAGTGGCTGACAACGGAGACGTTAGAGGTCATGTAACCCATAGACTGTATTGCCTACAGCCACTCCACTGTACAGGTTCAAAAAACCAGGTTGAGAGGCAGAGACAGATTCGCCGGGTGGAGCAGAGTTGGGCTTAGTGTCCAAATCTCTGCAAGACATTTCGCGCCTCCCTTCCTCTGTGCGCGGCTAGGCCTGGGCCTTTGCTGAGGTTCCGGCGACGTCCGGGAGGGGGCGGTATCTGGGAAGGTGGCCCTGACTCTGACAGTGCCCTGGAACACCCTTTCTTCTCCGTTTCCCCCAGACCGTGTTCTCCGAGATGCGCCAGGAGTGCAAGTGCCACGGGATGTCCGGCTCGTGCACGGTGCGCACGTGCTGGATGCGGCTGCCCACGCTGCGCGCCGTGGGCGACGTGCTGCGGGACCGCTTCGACGGCGCCTCGCGCGTCCTGTACGGCAATCGCGGCAACAACCGTGCCTCGCGGGCGGAACTGCTGCGCCTCGAGCCCGAGGACCCCGCTCACAAGCCTCCCTCCCCCCACGATCTCGTCTACTTCGAGAAATCGCCCAACTTCTGCACATACAGCGGACGGCTGGGTACAGCGGGCACGGCAGGGCGCGCCTGCAACAGCTCGTCGCCCGCGCTGGACGGCTGCGAGCTGCTCTGCTGTGGCCGGGGCCACCGCACGCGCACGCAGCGCGTCACCGAGCGCTGCAACTGCACCTTCCACTGGTGCTGCCACGTCAGCTGCCGCAACTGCACGCACACTCGCGTACTGCACGAGTGCCTGTGAGGCACTGCGCGGACTCATCCCTAGGAGCGTTCTCGGCAAGCCCACCCCCAAACAGATTCGCTGGCACCTAAGACCCAGATCCTCGCCCACCCAGCCCCTTCAGCCACACTCCGCGACTGCTACGTATCCGATCATTTCTCCCACCTCCTCCTACCTGGGGACTCCTGAAACCACTTGCCTGGGGCGGCATGAACCCTCTTGCCATCCTGACTGACCTGCCCCGGACCTACCTCCCTCCATCTCCGCAGGAGACCCCTTGTTGCACTGCCCCCTGCTTGGCCAGGAGGTGGGAGAAGGATTCGTCCCCTCCTCCATCAGGGTCAGCTCCTGACGTGTAGCTCTGTCTCCTCCACCGCGCCAGCAATCTGCCTGCCTCTCTCCCTCTCCTTTATCCTCCGTTTTTTCCAGGTCCCCACATGCCCTTCCCATTCTCCTGCCAAGGGTGCAGACCCTGAACACACACCTGAGCACCAGGGCCTTTGTCCTCCCCACCTACAGCTGAAGCGGGAGGTTCAGGGTGAAAGGGCAGCTGTGGTGATGTGGAACATGAGGTTGGGGGACCCCGCAGAAATATCCCCATTCTTCCAGCCTCTGTCTTGGAGCCATTGAACAGCTGCCAGCCATGCCTCCCTCAGCCACCTCCTACCCCCTTCCTGTCCTGCCTCCTCATCAGTGTGTAAATAATTTGCACTGAAACGTGGATAAAAAGCCACAAGTTTGGTTGTTGTAAATAAAACTATTTATTGTGCTGGGTTCCAGCCTGGTTTGCAGAGACCACCTCCACCCAACCCAATCCTCTCCATTCTTCTCTCCTTTTGCCCTCCAGCCTTTTCTGACCCCTCTTTTCCTCTCCCCACTTTCTCAAAGATGCCTTTGCATACCGGAATCAGTATTTCCTTCCACTGTAGCTATTAGTGGCTCCTCGCCCCCACCCATGTAGTATCTTCCTCTGCAGAATAAAATCTCTATTTTTATCAATGACTTGGTGGCTTTTCCTTGAATCCAGAACACACTATTGCTTACCTCCTTTAAACAAATAGGATACATTGTTGGGGAACTGGTTTCCTGACCCTAGAAGAGGACTCTGAGATTCTGTCCCTTGGATGACCCTAATGAGGCCACTGGGGATCCAGATCCCCAGAAGAACCCGGTCAGGAATCAAAAGATGCTGCGAGGTCCTTCTTCCTCTTTGAACACCAACTGGCTCTGTGATATTAGGCAAGTCCATAACTTCCTCAGTTTCTTCCCTTGCTGAGAGGGGATGAAACAAACAAACTTGGAGCCTGCCTTTCCTATGCAGATGAGCTGCTGTGAAAATCGCTCTAACTGAGTGACAGCTATGATGGTGTTCTGAAAAGAAACCAAAGAAGAAAGAGAAAGAGAAACCCCAAACAGAAAGGGTGCTGCTGCTCCTGGTGTACAGCTTTTGGACCCCAAAGCCTATCTGGGCCAGCTGTGGTCAGGGTGTTGGGCAATGGGGAAGCCACTCCCCTTCCCAAGACAAGGAAATGCCATATTAGGAGGCCAGCTTCCAAACCTTGGGCTAAGTAGGATCCAGGTAACAGGTGATAGGCTCTATTCCTGGACCCAAAAGCTCAGAGATGATGATGGGGGAGAAGAAAGGAGCAGTAGGGTTAGAATTCAAATAGAGGCTAGACTTAAACCAGTGTTACCGAAAGGAAACCCAAGTGTGGTCCATAACCAAACCATGAAGCTAGCCATTCCCATAAAGAGCCCAAATGAGGATTCTGTTAGTAACAACACCAGTATGAGACCTCTGTGTGCATTTCACCAGATTGGAGGGGAGTACTAATCCTGCCCACAGCCTGAAACCTACCTCTAACTCTAATCCACTCCCTTTCCCTAGGTCTAGGTCCACCCTTAGCCTTAACCTTACTTCAGACAAACACCAACCGCTTCCTAAGCTCTAATGCCTGTCCCTCATCCTAACACTTCCCCCTAGGGGAGGACCCAAAGAGCAGGGGGGAGCTATGAAGCACCGCACCCCCAAGGGCAACAACTGATCCCAGCCTACTAGAGCATTTCCCCCTCTCCCCAGGACTCTTGCTGTTGTTGCTGCCTCCCACCTCTCCCTGGCTGTGTGAACTCTGACCCCTGTTGGCCTTTGGGATATGTGTGGGGGTAGGGAAGTGGAGCCAGGAGCTGCTCAACCCTGCAATGACATCCCTTTTCCTTTCTCTCCATCCAGCAAGCTAGCATCAGCTCAGCTCTGATGGGCAGCTGAGGGGGAGGAATAGAAATCTTATTGATCCTGGGTAGAAGGCACCTGACAGGGCTTGGTTTCCAGGAAAGAACCCCCTGCAAAGAATGTCCAGTCTATAATCCAACGAGTTATTAGATCGCCCAGATCCCAAAGCATGAAGTTAATGGGCTGCCAGAGGCAGGAGGGGGGCTTGGGACCCTGCTAGACAATACCCAGATTCGGGGAGGAGCAGCATGGTGGGGAGTCGAAAGGTTCGCGGCTGTACCCAACCACTCTTGCCTAATTTCTAACTCTAAAAACTAGAATCAATATCTGCTTTCAGGCCTGGAAGCTGGGAGGCTCTGAGCTGAGCTGACACATAGGAGCTGGAAGAAGAGCAAGGGAAAAAGTGAATCCTGTTCTGGTCCTAACTGGACTTTCAAAAATTCCGTTCTTTTCTCAGCCTCAGTGGCTTTGTCTATTCAACAGGGATGGTTATTAGGTACTTAGTCTTCTTCAGGAAGGTGATAAAGTTCAGACGAGACCATGTATGTGAAACCTCGTGTCGTTTGAGCACTTGCTGACACCTCTTCTGTGCCAGGCATATATGCCAAATGCTGGGGATATAGTGATATATGAGCCATAGAGCCTGCCTGGAGAAGTTTACAGTCTGGCCAGGGAATCAAGCACATCAACAGATGTTGTCACAATAATGGGAGCAGTGCAGTGAGAGCTCAGTGAAGTGTAAAGCCCTCTGAACATGCATGAGGTTGAAGGACAGACTCCCATACTCAAGTCCTCAGCATGGAGGCCCTTCACTTCCAGGCACTGGGACTTCAAGGGAGGGGGTAGGGAAGTACAGAATGGGGCTGGGCCCTCAAGGGGGCGTGCAATGATAAAAAGGAAAAAAGCAAGCAAAAGGGCTGTAGGATCTGCAAAGCACTACATAGGAGCTAATTATTTATTATGATCATCTGTGCCATCCTCACACCGGGCAGGTAAATCCTGGGGAGGAAAGCAGCTGTGCCTAGAGAGAGGCCTCACAAAGGTCTTAGGGCCCAGAGCGGGCTCAGGGGGGTCACCATAGGCTAGTGCTATCAGGAATGGGCCTAATGCCCCAGCTAGCCCTATCTACCCAGGCTATCCTCCCGCCCACCTCTGATCTTCAGGTGGGATCTGAGACTGGCAGGGACCCCGGACACAGGGTCGGCCTCAATGAGTGAGGGAGGCACTCGTCCTGAAATATCCTGGGCGGGGGGAGGGCGGAAAAGCTGAGAGGACTGAGCCTGCACAGTCCCCGGAGGGTCAGCAAGCTGGCACCACACACACCCTGCCACACGCACCCTGGAAAAATCCTGTCAGTGGGGCTGCAAATACCCCAGGGTCTAGCACCCACCCCCCAACCTCAGGCTGGCTCAGTCCTCCTCTCCAGGCCAGAGGGAGAAAAATAACAAAATGAGGAGAAAATAAGCTGTTTGGCTGTGGTGTGAGCAGGAATATCCATGCAGAGCTGCCCACCACTCACCCTTACTCACTCTTTCCACACCCAGCCAGGGCGCCCAGCATGAGACAGACCACCCCCCTGCCCCCTCCCCCGTCTGGGCTAAAAGCAGACGCTGGTGAGCGAGCAGCAGGTTATAAATATGCCCAGGGAACTGCCGCCAACTCGCTCCCTTGTCATCCCCTGGGAGGGTATAGGGTGGGGTGGCTCCTAGGGAGGAGCCAGGGCTGCCCTGTTCCCTGGGGCCCAGGAGGAAGTGGGGCTTCCAAGAGGCTACTGCTTTTTTTTTTTTTTTTTTTTTTTTTTTTTGCCCTTTTCAAAGGGAAGGAGCCACTGCCACTTCATTTTTCCTGGACATTTGCTCATCTGCTCAGAGGTGGGGTCCCCATCCTCCTTGGGCCATGGCTGGAAGCTCAGAATGAAAGGGCCCAAGTCCATTCACTGTGTGTCACGGTGGAGCCCAGCGCCACTTCTCCTCCTCACACCCAACACCAAAATTCATTCATTCACTCAACAGACATTAACAGAGGGCCTGCTGAATGCCCTGTGCACAAGCATGTCTGCACATACAAGCACATGCCCGTGTATGTACACGCACACAGCAGCCCCTACTCCCATGCGCTCACACCAGCTCCAGCCCCTCCTACAGATTTCTTGGCTTTAACCTGGCAGCCTCATCAGGAACGGTAAATCTTCAGGCTCCTGGTCCTGTCTCAGAGTAGGTTGGGCAGGGGGCAGGGGGGACATTGAGAACAGGGCCCCTAAACATTCCTGCTTCTACTACTTCCCTGATAAATGAGAGGGTCCTTTCTCTCCTCCCTGTCCAATCATCCTACCAACGTGGGTGCCACACAAGGAAGAAAGAGCCACTCTGTAGGATGCTGGGGGGCACCTGCCCAGGCTGCCAGAGCCTCCTGCTTCCCAGCCACTTGCCAAGTAGGTAGCAAGCTGGGCAAGAGGGGGCAGTGCCATCCTGGAAAACTCCCAGCTCTCCTCCCCCAGAGCCAAACCCCTCCCTTTTCTCTCCTCCCTATTAATCCTCGGAAGTGAAGGGGCCGGCCCTGGCGGACCCTCAGCCCTATTGTGGCCCCTCGCCCTCCTCGGCTGGCGTCTAATTAACTCCTCCTGCCCCCGGTTTTGTGCGCCCCCCTTACCCCACCTTGTCGGCCCCGCCCCTCCGCTCGGCCGGCTCCCCCCCACGGACATTCCAGCCCGGCCGGGCTGGTGTGCCAGGGCAACCAAGGCCGGACCGAGGCCTAATCCCCCCGCCGCCTGGCCCGGCTCGGGGAGCCCCACTCACCTCCCCGCTCTCTGGGGGCTGCCCGGCTCTGCTGTGGCGGAGACACACAATCGGGACAAAGGCGCAGCCCCCAGGGGGCTAACTCAGCCTTCACGCCCAGGTTGTGCGGCATTTGGGGAGTTTAATGAATTGTCCATCACGCCTTTCAGGGCCCGCCCGTCAGCCTGGATTAATCTTTGGAGCCCTGGTGGGGTAGGAGACACTAAGCCTGTATTTATTACTCTCCCATTGTCACTAATTGAGGTAATTATCTGTGACTCTGGCCTGGCCAACAATGCGGCATTCACTCCCGGGACCTCGATGGGCCTGGCTCCCACTCTCAGCACCAACCCTCCCTCCTCTCCTCTCCCAAACCCGCCAAGGGCTGAGTGGAGCCCTGGAGCATGATGGGAAAGTGGACAATGTCCCATAATGCTTCACCTCCCCACCAGTATGGAGTTGCAGCCAGGGAGAGGCCTGGTGCCTCCAAAGCAGGTGAGAAGAGAAGGCTGCCTGTCTGGGGACAGGTTTGGCAGGCAGAGCCCTCAAGCCACGGAGGGGCATGTCTTGAGGTATTTGGTTTTCTGGACTCTCCAACGCCCCATCTCTGGGTTTGTGGTGCCAGGGTCTCCCAGGGCCCTTCTGTGGATCCACCTTCATGTCCCTGTAGCCTCCTGAGCTCTAGGGTATTAGGAGGCCGCATCCCATACCAGGTGTACTTTAGGGAGGTCCCTAAAGCTTTCAGGGCTGGCAGAGTAGTGTGGGTATGATGGGGGAGGTGGGGAGAAAGAATAGGAAAGGGCTCGTGAGGGAGCTCAGGGGAAGAGCCAGAGGAGCCATCCCAGGAAGGAGCATCCAGGGCTCACGCTAATGTGGCCATGCAGTAACCATAGGGAGAAACTTGGATTTGAAGGGGTGAGCAGTGCCGAAGAGTAGATTTCACATGGAGATGGCTTCCCAGGTCAAGGGGATTGGCCCTGGGGAACAGGTGTGTGTGTGTCTGTGTGTGTGTAAAAGAGAGAGATAGAGAAAGATAGCAAAGGAAGATTTGGACAGGACTGGATGGTGAGCTCCTGGAGGGCAGAGACTGTGTCTTCGTCACTGTTGTTTTCCAAGAGCCTAACATTGTACCTGGCACATAGTAGATCCTGTCAGATGAATGGATGGGTGAGGCCTGTACTTTCATTGGGGTTAAGATCTGTCGACTCGTCTCTTGCAGAGCTGCACGCAGACTCTTCATTCTGCCTCAGGACTTGCTGAAAAGAAGTTCTGACCATCCCCGGACAGTTCTTGAACAGGCAGTTCACCAGCTGCCGGTGTCAAGGACCTTGGCAGAACTCAGTGCTACAGTTGGAACAGCGCCACCTTGTGGTGCCTCTTGGGAGAGCTCCTGCGAGACCCCAGCAAAGGAAACAGGGTCATCCCTCCCAGCAGGGGGTGGTCACATCAGGCAGCAGCCACCCCTCCCTCTATATGTTGACCCTGAATTGCTGTGCCAGTGTTCCTGTGGCACAGTTTTATCATTTGTTCCTTCCTTCTGCCAGCATTTGCTGAGAGCCTGCTCCAGGCCAAGCTCGTAGGTGATATGAAGCTAAATCAAAGGCACTACTCTTGAGTAGCTCATGGTCCAGTAGGGAATTCTACAAAAACTCTCTGCCCCTCACCTCTCCGTCAATTCCTCTCACTAAAGCTCAAATGTTTTATCCTTGCTTCCCAGGGACACTTCATGATTTGGCTCCCACACATCATTCCAGGATCCCATCCCTCTGCAGCTCTGCCTTCCCCAGTGCCTTTGCTCCCAGTGAAATCTGTGCGCTTTCCCACCTCTCCACCTTCACTCACACCTTGGAATGAACCTCTTCCCCATCTCCCCCTGCTGAAATCCACCTCAAAGCTTCCTTCCTCTTGAAGCTCTTCTAATTTCCCTTGGCAAAGTGGCCCTGCCTCCTGAAGCACCTTCTTGGCAGGACTTTCATTAACAGCACATACTGGCTGTTCCACGGGTGGTGATCTGTGTATGTTATTCAGTTTCCTATTGGCTTCTAGCTTTCTGAGGACATGGACTCTGTGTTTTGTTCATCTTGGCATCTCTTGCAACACTGAGCTAGGCACATCATATGCCCTCGTTAAGATAGATGGATGGATGGATGAATGAATGGATAGATGGATAAATGGATGGAAGGATGACAGATGAGTTGGTGGCTGAATGGATAAATGGACGGGTGGGATGTATAGATGGACGCATGCATGCACGGATGCATGGATGAATGAACAAAAGGATGGATGCATGCGTGCATAGATAGATGGATGGATGAAGCAAGTCTTCTCTAAAAAAGATTCACAAAGGCTATGTAGTACCAGGGGCTTCAAGGGAGGGAGCCTACCCCATGCCAGGACACACAGAAGAGAGAAGAGTGTCCAGGCCGAGCCTTCCTTCACTAACCGGTGCACCCTCAGTGACTGGTCTCCCAGAGGCCTGGGTATATTTTGACTCCCCAGAAGTCATAGTTTGGGAGCTGTTCCTTCCTTCATGCTCACGTAGACCCTCTGGAATGTCTTCATCAACATATATTATATTGTACCGCCTGCACGGTGATGACTCTGTAGTTTCCTCTTCCACATCCCTTACTTACCCTGTCTCACACACACCCTAGATTTGTGAGCTCCCTGAAGATAGGTAACATGTCTGAGTCTCTTGTGTGTCACTAGGGCCTGGCATGCAGGTTTAATGGGTGTGTGAACAAATGAATAACTGAGTGAATGCCGACTCTCTTCCCCACAGACACATTTTGCACACTACCACTACTATTCATGTTCAGCCATCTTGGCTTGTCCTCTCCTCCTCACACACTTCCACACACGCCAGAGTTATGGCCTGGTTCTTTGTTTCATTACCCATTTGTGGCCGATCTAGGGAAGTCCCAGGGCTCTCCTGAAAGTCTGAAGGGGGAGGGGGCTCTTAGCTCCTCTAAGGCCACATTAACCGGGACCCATTCAGAAAAGGGCTTCCCTGAGAAGAACCTGGCTATTGGGAGGGTAGGAGCATCCTGCGCTGACCTGAGGGCTGCCGCCCCCACCTGACCACACCCTCCAGCTTTGCCGTCCTACTCCTGACCTGTGAGGCTGTCCCAAGGTGGGGGTGGGAGGAGAGAGGTAGTTGTGGCCTCTGTCTTGAGGCTGGCTGGCTGGCAGACACAGCCAGATTTAGAAGTCATTTTCACAGCAGGGAGTCTCCAGCCTCCCACCCACAGGGCCCTGCAGGGCCAGTCTGAGATATGGCTCACCAAGGGCTGGCCCGGAGACCTGCACTAGCTCCTCCTCTTCTCCTCTCTCTCCCTTTCTCCCCAGATCTTTAGCAGCTGGTGCTGATTCCACCCTTAGGCAAAGATAAAGGAAGTCCTGGGTTGGGGTGGGGGGGGCTAGTGCACTGGCATCTTAACCACCCAAGTGCTCCCAGTACACCATTCACCCGTTCAAGGGGCTGTTTGTCTCCACCCCAGGGATCCCCTCTACTCTCCGCCTCTGCTGCCTGTTCCTCCTCTTCCCTTACCTCTACTTCTCTCTTCCCATCTCCTAGCCCGATACCCCAACACTAATGACATAGCCCTAGAGAGAAATAAATAATCAGAGCTTAACACATATATCACTTACTATGTACCAGGCGTTGTTCCAAGTGCTTTACATATTGAATCATTTCATCCTCCCAACAAGCCTATGAAAAAGCACTATTAATAACCTCATTTTATAACTGAGGATACCAAGGCACAGAGAGGTTGAGTAATTGCCCAAGGTCATACAGCTAGCATGAGGTAGGTACAAGATTTAAACCCAGGCTGCCAGGTCCCAGAGTCCGTGTTCTGAACACAACACTACCATAGTTCTCTAACAATGATAGCAGTGTGGGTAAGCTCTTAGAAACTGGCCTCCTGTGTGCTCAGCCTCAAAGAGGCCCAGGCAGCATAGTGGAGCCCACCTCCACAAGGCCAGCCCCTCCACTTTCCCATGCAGCTCACCTCTCCTGCCAGCCCCAGAGCCCTGGAGCCCCTGGGCTACAGCAAATTCCAGGCAGATGCTCTCGCCACTGCCCTGGTCTTCCTCAGTCTTCCTCCTAGCCTGAAGTCCATCTTCTTCTCAGGCCCAGAGGTCAAAGGCACACACCCCTCAGCTGGACCAGGCTCACCCCAGCCTGGCCTCAGGTTTCACTCCTGCCTTTATCTTCCACAACTCCTCTGAATGTATCCTCAACTCCAGTCAAACCAGACCATTTGATAATTTCCTAAACATACCCTGTTCCCCTATGTCCATGCCTCTATTTTTGCTCTTCCCTCCACCTGGAACCTCTTTCCCCGAATTCTATCTCAGATGCCACCTCCTCCACGGAGCCTTTCCTGATCTCATAAAATCCATACAATCTGCCTTGTTTGATTCCTTAGAGTACTTAACACCCACTGCTCAATCTATCATTATTTGTGTGTTTTCCTCTTCACCCCATTGTCAGGCAGGTGTTACTCATCTCTTTCCTGGAACCCAGCTTAGTGCCTGGTTCCCCTCAGGTGCTCAGTAAATGCTCAGTAGTTATAATCGGTAGAAGTTAGAATTGTAGGTGGAAGGGAGACAGAACTCAGGAACCTCTGATCTCTGCCCAAGGTGAACCCCAATTACTTTACTTCCTCCAGCAAGAGCTAACTTGAAACCTGGCAGTGTGGGTTCCAGGTAGCTTCTGGGATGGAAGGACCTTCCTGGGTGACTCTGACCGAGGTTCTCCAATTAGGTTCAAAGCCCAAAGAGGACACCCTCCCCCCGCCCCATTCCACTGAACCAAGGCCCGGCTTAGGGTCCGGTCCAGCGGCCTCCCTACCCTGCCCCCTCCCCGTCCTGCCCAGCCTCTCCTGGTGCGGGTGGGGAGTGACACTGAGATAATTGGAGACCAAAACTATACGCGGTTTGAGAGCGGGGCTTGGGATCTGAACGCTGAGCCTGAGTTGGAGTTGGCAGGACTCCGTGGGGGTGGGGGGCAGAGGCGGGGCCGAGGGCCGGGCCAGGACTCGGAGACTGAGTCTGAGCGAAGCCCCCGCGCCTGCCTGCCGAGTCGGCGGCTAAATTTACCCAGGCTGACTCAGCCCTTGCCCGGAATGGGGGGTGGGGGGAGGGCATCGGGGCAATGGGAAGAGCCAGCGGGGGTGGGGTGGGGGGCAAGGAACAGAGAGTCCGGCCTGGGGGAGACAGGGGTGGGCAGGGAGTTTCCATCCAATAAAGGAGTCTCCTCCACCGCCCACCAGGCGGGAAGAAGCGCAGGAGCCCTGGGGGAGGGACACTATGGGGAATAGGTCGGTGAAAGGAAGAAGATGTCAAGGCTGGACAAAGGGAAGCTTAGATTTATTGAGCGCCTACTGTGTACCAGGCACTGTGCAAGGCGCTTTACATACATTATCGCATTAAGTCCTCACAACAACCCTGCGAGGTAGGTGTTTATAAACCCCCATTTGACGGATGAGGAAACTGAGGCTCAGGGAGGTGAAGTGATTTGACCAAGTTCACATGGCTAGTAAATAGAGACAGAAGAGGTGCCCGAGATCGAAGAAAAAAAAAATACTTCAATGTCTGGGTCCCAAGCCGTTTGGTGTGGATAGTACAAAGAGGGGCTCCGCGCGCTCCAGAGGTCTGCAAGGCCAGAGGCCTGCTCCCGATCTCGCAAGACTGGAGACAGCAAGGCGGGGGACACGCGCGCAGTAACTCGGGAGCAATTGATTAACTGGCAGTGCCGGGGTTGGAGGGACTCGCGGACTAGCTACCAGGGAAATCCGCGACCTGCGCGCGCCCCGTAGTGGCTACAGCGAGTATCACACCCCACACCTACAGGCTTTTGGGGACCAGCCTCCCTCTTCCTTCCCTGGCTGGTTTCTGGAAGAGGCAGACGTGCAAGACATTCTCAGGGTTCTTTCAGATGGGTGATACCACCTGAGTGGGAAATCGTGGTAACTATTCAGAGCATCGCTAAGGAACGCCGGGGAGGAGGAAAAGGGGAAGGCCTAAAAAAGTCCCAAGCCGCTCAGCTCAGACCACCACAAGCCAGGGACAGTGACAAGGCCACCACCCTGCACTGCCTTGGGGGTCCTACGCCTAAACCCGAGACTGGAATAGAAGCCCTTGCCCACTTACTCGGCTCTTCTGCAAACACTGCACAGTCTCTTGAATTGAGAGTGAATGCAGGTGTCAAAGAAGCCACCCAGGGACCCTCAGACTCTGTTCACTTATTCCTAACTGTCTTGGCTTGTGGAGGCGAGGAGTAGATAAACGCCTCCCCAAGGACTCCAAAACATCAGGGATGGACGTTAGAACTCCCCTGTTTTACATACTATAGGGCCTGGAGAGGGGAGGCGACTTGCCTAAGGTCACCCAGCAAACCAGTGTCAGAGTTGGGATTGGGAGCCAAAACCTGTGACACCAAAGTGAGTCCTCTTTCTGCTTTGCTGGTGGCTTCTGCCAAGAGCCCCTCCTCTTCTGCCAAGGGCCTCTCCATCACCTGGTCACCTCAGTCCGAATCCTCTCCATCACTTTCCCCCTCCTGCCCAGAGGCCCTGCCCTGAAGTTGCCCTATGACTATCTCATCCCTGTTCTCCTGCCTTATCCTGGCTAGGCCTCTCTGCTCAACTCCATGCCTAGTGCGTCGGCCCCTGCTGAAGACCTTACCCGAGTGCCCTGAATGGAGCAAAAGTTAAAGTCTACTGCGCACCCTCATCTCTCCTGAAAAAAAAAAAAAAATCATGAATTGACATATGCTCCCTTTCCTTTCATCTGTGCGCCTTCTATTTTGAGTATGGGAACGGGTATAGGTAAGAGGTACAAGGAAGTCTGTGAGGAAGAAAGGGGACACAAATACAATAAAGGGCCTCTCACTGTCGCTCCCTATTTCCCTGTGGGGTCCGCTTAGTGTCCCTCGCCCCCGAAGAGGACCTCCTCGGTTCGGCTGATGACATCCAGAATCTCTCGGATATTGTCGCTCAGCTCGGCTGCCTTCCCGCCTTCCGGGGGCCCGGTCCGCTCGTTCCGCCAGGAGGCGCCCGAGGCTTCTGTGTCGCTTCCATCAGAAGAGCTGCTATGGACGCTGAGCTCCGCAGCTTCGTCGGAGTCGGAGTCCGGGGCGGTGTGGCGGCGGATGCGGGACACGGCTTCCCGCAGGGCCCCGGCATAGGGCCCCGGGGTCCGCGCCCAGCCCCGGCCTGCGCGCCGCGGGACCGCCGCCACTTCCTCCGAGCCCTCGGCACCGCGCGCGCCTCCCGAAGCCGCTGGGCCTAAGGCTGAATGCTCTGGGCTACCTGGCTGCGTGGGGGCATCCTGCAGGTTTACTTCGCCGACCGGGAGCCCCAAGATGCGGGAGGCGCGCTCCTCCAGTGAGGAGTCCGCGGACTTCCCGCCCTCAGCTTCGAGCCCACGTCCCCCACCGGGCTGGTGTGAAGGGCGACTGCTCAACAGCAGCTTTCGGCAAGGGGAGGGAAGGACCGCGGCCCCCTCTCCCTCCTCCTTGTTGGGCTTCAGTTGGGTGGGGGCATTCCCCACAAGGCGCGGCACCCCAGCGGGCAAAAGCTGCACATGCTGGGTTCGAGGGGTCGGAACATACTGGGACCGTATCACCACGCAAGTGGCGTCAATGACAAAGACGCCTTCCCCACGAGCCGGGCCACGGGAACTTCGGGGCAGGGTGTGGGGGCGGCGGGTCGCCTTCCAACCCTCCAAGGTCTCGGGTCCTGCCTCCTCTCTATGACCCAGGGACTCCCTCCATCCCGTGCCTCCCGGAGCCCAGGGTCTGGGGAGGGTCTGGCTATGTCGGGGCGGCTGCTTTTTAACGGAGGGCATCCAGCACTTGGGGAGCCAGCTCTGTTCTCTCCCTTCTCTCCCTTCCCCGGAGCCCTTGGGATGGGGCCTGGACCTGGGAGCAGGGCGCGGGGGGCTGGGAGTGGCAGGTGCAGACCCCGCAGGAACTGTCTCCGTGCCTGGGTTCCCAGTAGCTTTGGCTTGGGGATGGCCGTCGCTACCACTCTTCAGGCCAGCAGCAGCAGCCAGCCTCAGGCTTCTCTCCGCGGCCCCCTTACCGGACTCCAGCCTTGGCCTGGCTGTTCCACAGCCTGGGGATCCCCCCAGGAGACCCCGGCCCTGACGGAGACCCCAGGCCCCTAGGACGTCCCGGTAGATCCGAGGATCTAGCCTCTTCTTTGCGCACCCTCCCTCTGTCCTGGTCGGAGCAGGGGTTGAAGAGGCGGGCGCCTGCGAGGGCTCGGGTCCTCGCTTAGTCCCCAGGGTCCTGTGGGGGCCTTCGTAAGAGGGTGGAGCCACGTAGGGTGGCGGCCGGTCCCAGCGGCGTCGCGGGGCCATTCCGGCAGCACCTCTCAGCAGCAGGTGAGCTTCGTAGCTGGGGGGCCCTGGCCGCCGACCTCCCCAGGGCCCCGCCCACGCCGCCCCTGGATTGCTCTGCGGCTGCGCGGATGGACGGGGCGGTCGCCCCACGGACCCCAGGCGCTCCGGCCGTGAGAGAGCTGGGAGCCCTGCAGGCTGGGCCACCCGAGGGGCGTTCCGAGGCTCCGGGCGGGGCCGACCAGGGGGACTCCTTCGGGCCCCACCAGCCTTGCGCCTTTTTCGCTCAGTCTCCTTGGCCTCCCGCTCCTGCGATGCCGCTTTCCTTTTCTCTTGCTCCCGGGCTCGGGCCTCGGCCGGGGGCCCCGCCCGCCAGTTGGTCGCCTCCTGCAGCACCCTGGAGGCCCAGGGCCGGCGGGGCGGCGGCTCAGGGGATCCCGGGCGCGGCCCACACCTGGGACAATGAGCAGGAACCCAGGTGAGCAGTTTGTGGGGGAAGGGAGCCGAGGTCCGGGGAGCTGGGAGCGCTGCAGACCACTTGGGGCCGCCTTGTGGAGGGGAGTGTGTGAGTGGGTGCGCGTGTGCACGTGCGTATATGTTAGGGTTGAAGTCGAAGCGGGACTCCTCACCATCTCTCCATACACACTTTAACAGCGTCTGCCCCATCTCACCTGCCCTTTCTCACGCCCACTCCTGTCCCCCCAAACAAACGGGATGAGTCAAGCCCCAGCCCTCGGGATGGGGTGGGGGGAGGCGTGGGAAAGAGAAGGGGGAACAGCAGCCCTGGCTAGTGCCCACGGGAAGGTCCAGACCCCAATCCCTGCCCCACCACTCTCTTCCCCTTACCCCTCCTTCACTCACGTGCGGCTCTGGGGCCCGCGGGCCCAGTGGCTGGCCTGGAAGTCCATGAGCTGTCGAGGAGGGGCGCGGCGACTATAATGACAGGAAATAGTCTTCACTTCGATCACCAGCAGCTTTGATTTCTGCACCCAGAGGCAGCTGCCAGACTCCTCATCCTGGAGCTCCCGGGGGCTATCGGGCCCCTCGGAGAATAGCTGGCCATCCAGCATCCTGCCCCACCCCACCCCGGCCCCCCACCCTCCCACCCGCCCCGAAAGCCCCCTCCCAGCCCGGGGAGCCGGCGCCCACTGCAGAGCGGCGGGCCCAGCGCCTGGGGACTATATATACCCAGGCACACGTGTGTGCCTGTCTGTGTGTGTGCGCGCGCATGTGACACGGCGAGGACGGCTCCTCGCTGCTACCTCCCCCACGTGCACGACCGCCTCCTAGGGCCCGGGATTGGGCGCCCCTTCCCACTGCTCTTGTCCCCCAAGCCTGATGGGACCTGCACGAGTGGGCAGGGGATTTCTTGTTCTCGCCAAGCTGACAGCGCCCGCCCCCATTTCTTCAACCTTCCCGCCGTTTTAACCCTTCATTCTCCTGCTTGTCAGGGTGCCTGACCAGCAGCGTTCTGCCCCTGACTTCCTGCCTCGGACTTTGTTTTCTCCGACAGGGAGGTGATCGGAATGGAACGCAAGGTCTCCGCCTGCCACTCTCTGCTGGTTTCCATGGGGTTGGGGTGCAGGAGGGGCTGGCCCACGGCTGGGGGGGTTATTTTTAGCGGCAGTGGCGTTCGGGCGCAGAGAGGAGATGAGTAACCAGCTTCCACGCGGTGGAGGGAGGAGGCGGTGGCTTTCACGCAGCCTTTGTGCGACTCTGGGGGAGAGCTGCCTCCAAGCTCAAAAAGGGTCACCCCCCCAACACACACACCATTAACTCCTTACCCTCTCAGTGCTGTGCTCAGGGCTGCTGGTGCAGCATGACAGGAGTCTGTCTTAGCCATCGAAGCTGCCCACACTCTCATTCTAAGATGTTTGTCCTTGGGCACCCATGGAGCCCTCTCCCTGAGGCAGGCTCTCTCCCCCAGTCCAGAAGCCTGGATTTAGCGGTCATAATGTTCTCAGCCTGAGCTCTGCTCAGCTTTATGGAGGACAGACTAGGGTGCATACCCACTTGCACCCTCTCAGAGGGTATAGAGGAGGAATGGCGTGCTCCCTTGGCAAAACTAATCCCCTAGCAACTGAAATGATAAAAGTGGCCCCTATTTCCCAGTGTAGATCTCTCCATCACCACTACCACAATGCCTGGCTGACTCAACCCCCACCTGAAGTTGTGCTCAAGACCATCACCTTTTAGGCTCATTCTGTCCCAGGGGGGTTGTTGCTTACATCTACATGATCCCTCCCCCCAAGCCTATACCAGGTGTCCCCTGATTCACCATGGTAATGTTAGTGGCAGCACAGCCCACGCCAACCCTTCCATGCAGAGACTTAGCAACCGTGCCTGGCAACCACGCAGCAGTTCCAGTGGGGAGGAGGGGTGCGGGGGGTGGGAGAGAAGGGCGTGTACGGCGATGGCTCCTGAGGAAGGGATAATTCGCCTCTCCTGAGAGGAACAGGTAAGAATAGGAGGCTATGAAGCTCCCAAATTTGGTCCCTTGTCTTTCTTTCTGCTCCATCCTCAGACTCTGAGACTGACTGGTTGGGTTTTAGGGGGCAACGGCAGAAGCAGATCCCAATTTGTTTTCCACCAAAGTATATGCAGCCCTTGGGCACAGACCCTTCATTTTAAGGTGATGAGCCAGGAGGGTTGTTTTAGGACAGAGACTGACTTACTGAGAACCAGAGAAACAAAACCCAGGCCTCCTGCTCCCTAACATGGACCTTTAGAGAGAACCCAAACATCCCCTATCCCATCCAGTCGACCCCACTTTACACCTACCAGGTGCACCGATGTCTCTCTGCTTGAAGGTGCTTCCTTCCACCCAGGTCCCAACAGAGCCCTAAGGCTTTAAAGGTCCTTGCCTCCTCCCTAGACATGATGGAATGTGACATAAGGAGACATCTGTCCTTTCCATCATTCACCCTCGCCCACACAAACATACCCTGATTCTAATAACTTGGAAGCCTCCCTCCCTCAAGTCTGGGAATGTGCTATGAGAGCTGTGAAGGGATGAATGCAGAAGCAGGGGCTTCTCCAAAGCCATGATGCAGCACTGAAAGCTGACCTCTGACCAGTGCCCTGATGCTTCTCTGTGTTCCATCAAGAAGCCTGGTTTGGAGGAACCAGTATGGTATGGCTGGGTTCATCCCAGTTCTTAGGCACAGTGTGGGTAGGGATACACACAGGAGTTACTCTGAAATTCTTTCAAATCTTGGATAGGAAATGGTTATCATACCTGTAAGGCAGTGGTGAGATGGTACCCAGAATGTGGTTCATAGCGAACAATCTAGCAGTCCTTATGGTGCTCGGTGCTGACTACTGTTTTGGTCCACGTGGTTTCAGCACAGGGAAAGGGTCTGATGGGGTGACCATAATCCTGCTGCTCCCCACCCCCCACTCTCCAGCTCGTATCTACCTTGGAAGAAAGGGATTTGTGAGTTCAAAGACAGTGCCAGCTCAGCAAAATCCAAAGAGTCCCACCTTCTCTAAGAAAAGTTGATAGTGGCAGGTCTCTCTGCCTACCTAAAGGAGATCCTCGGTCTGTTATGGGATTTTCCTTGGGTGCCAGCTATGGTCCAGGCAGAGGAGAAAGTGAGGTGATAAGGAGACTGCAGGGAATAGGGTGGGGAATAGTTATTAACAGAGAATTAGAAAGGCAGTAAATCTAGTGTAGTGGTGAAGTGCATGAGCTCTAAGGCAAGACTATTTCGGCTCAAATCCTAGCTCTACTTTTTATTAACGGTGTGGCCCTAGGCTAGTTACTTGGCCTCTCTGTGCCTCAGTTAAAAGAAAAAAAGATCTGTAAAACTGAAATAGTATCTACTATTGTTCTGAGGATTAGTTGAATATATGTAAAGCACTGAGAATGGTGCCTGGCACACAGCTTTATATATATGTGTGTGTGCTATTATTGTTGTTATTAATGATGAGCTGAAGAAGCCATATGAAGTAGGAGGGTTGGAGTAGTAGTGTCTATCAGCTACAAAAATCAAACACTGAAATACCATGAAGAGGCTCCTGTCATTTTAATTAGGTTTGCCACAAAAAGCAATAACCTCAGCTAACCACTCTGCCCTCCCCCTCCACCTACGTCTCATCTCCCTTCACATGCATACAGCACAGGAACCCAAAGGCCCTCCTCCCCATGATCCTCCCCACTCCCATTATGGGAAGAAATGCCATTAAATGGACTCAGCCTCCTCCATACAGCAGGAAACAGGATGAATAAAAATATCTTTATGAAGAGTCTTGTTGTGTCCATTATCTTAGGGTGGAGTCAGGGGCAGAGATAGAGGCAAAGGCTGGGTGAGGTCTGGGGATCTCTCAGAGATCAGAATTTGCCTGAGGAGCACAGAAGGGGGGCTATGTCTAAGCGGACAGGGACTAGGCGGAAAGTTTTCCTCAAGGGTGAGGATAAGGACAGCTAAAAATCCATTCTCCTTCCCCCCAACACCTTCCCTCACTCCCATGTAGAAGGGTAGGGGGCTCCCGGGCAGGGAACAGAGTCACAATTCTCTAAAGTTCTCGTCTCTGGTTCCCAGAGCTTTGGGCAGGCAGTGAGTGGGGCATAACCCCTGGTGCTGCATGACCCCTTCCCCCGGCTCAGGGCTTCTCTCCGCCTGTGAGCACCAGGGCCTGCAAGATGTCAGACAGTGATACAATTCCCTTGACCACATCATTCTCATCCACCACTACAAGTCGGTGAACCTGCACAGAGCAATAAGGGAGAAAGGGATGTTTAGTGCCAGCCTCAGTTAAGGTGAGCCCTCAGCCCCTACCCTCCATGCCAAACCAAAGCTGCTACCCCCAGCACCTTTTGGGTTGCTGGCTCCCCTACCTCTGCTTCTACCAGCCTGTTGATGATGGTTTCCAGAGTCTCATGCAGGTAGCACTTGAGGACACCCTCAAAGTAATGTGATCGATGTTGCAGGGCTTTGGTCACTGACACATCTAGGTTGTTGTAGGTCTTTTCTGCTGCCAGATTCTGGGGAGAGAGAGAAACATTCATGCAGGGAAGCAAGGGAGCCAGCCCGCAAACTCCGAGCCCACCCAACCTCACCAGAGTGATTTAGGGTAGCTGTCAGCCATGCCCACAAGCCACACCCAGCTCATTCAATTCCTTTTCAAGTAGGATTTGAAAGCTTGGAAGCTTCTAAAACCCTCAGGTCCCAGAAGAGACTCTCTTCTTCTCCCTCTCCACATCCAACACCCCACCCCTCTCCCTGCCTCCCAGCACCTCCACAATCACTCACGATAACATCAAACTTGGAGTAGATGTCCACCACACGCCCTAGGGGGACAGAGGCAGCTCAGCAAGGAGGATCTGGTATCCAAGGCTCCCCCTGCCTATAGAATCACCCTCCGGGCTGAGCTGAGGGGACAGCAGATTTTCCCACAGCCTCCCTGGCTTCCCTGGAGCCCTCCCTCTCCTTTTGCCCAATCTCTCACCTTTCTCATCCACCACTGGCAGGGCTGAGACTCGGTGCTGTACAAAGATGCCCAGAGCCACGTAGACGGGGGTAGTAGTGCGGACCATAGCAATGTTAGCATAGGTGCCAATCTGTAGTACTTCCAGAGACTTAGACATGAACGCTGGCTTGGGGAACTCAGTGATCTGAGGAAATTACCATCATCTTGATTTTTTTCAAGGCCCCTCAAACCACCTTTGGATACCCCTCCGACAAGTATGTAAGAAGTAAAAACTGGGCTGAGGAGCACTTACAAACAACTTGAGGAATTTGAGGATGCGCTTGTGCGTGAGGATGTACAAGGTGTTGCCTGATTCCGGGTCAATAACTGGCAGCCTGTGGATCTTGTTTCGAATTAATGAAGAGACAGCATCAAACAAGCTGTGGGAAGGTAGGGGATAATGGTAAGTTCCACAGTGCTGGGCCTGAGGGTGGTTAAATAGCTCCTTAGAGTTTGTTTATAAAAAGGTGGTTGGGGGAGAGGAGCAGTGTTCAGACTAGACCTAAATGCGTGTGTCTCTGTGTGTGTGTGTGTGTGTGTGACAGAGAGAGAGGAGTGTCTTGCCTCTCTTCTGCCCTCGGATCTTTGTGTATCTAGGGCCTTAGCTATGATAATGGCAAGGCTCTTTCCCCTCTGGACAAATGGTTAGCTGGAACTCACCTGGCATTAGGAGAAATGCAGACAAGTGGTTTAAAGGAATCCTGTAGGTACACCTCTGAAGGGAAAAGGGAGGTTCACAAAATACCACCATGAAAAACTGTTTCCCAGGAAACTTTCCATCCCTTTATCCTTTTACAACCCCCAGTTCTCTACATACCTCTCCAGGTTTCTATCTTGTGTTCTTCCAGCTCATAGATCTGTACCTGAAAGCAGAAGCAACAGAACTTGAGACTTGATCTCCCTGCTTCATTAACCCCCTGTAGTTTGTTTGGAAGAAAGGAAATGAGAATGAGGGACTCTGGGCAGGGAAAGTGGTTTTGGTCATTGAGCTAAGGCTCCTTACCAGGGCTGATTTATAGTAGCGGTGCAGAATATTGATGAAATCAGTGATGGTCAGCATGCCTAGAGGCCAAGATAAGAGCCCTCAGCACTGCTCAAAGCTTCTCTCCCTGCCCAGCACAAGATGCCAGTAAAACTGTGTTCCAACAACTTCTGCTTACCCACAAAACTTTGCTTCTTACTATCCCACAAAGGGGCAGCTCGGACACCATTAGTCACCAAAGCAAAGAAAGCTTTCTTCACCTGTAGTGAAAGAGTAACAGTCACAAAGGAAAATTTGCAGGGGGCAGGACTTTAAAAGAATAGGAATTGGGTATGCTGGGAAAACACGAGCCTAACCCCATAGAAGGACAAGGGTATTACCCTTGGGATGAGGTAGGATGAGAGGTATTGAACCAGAGGCTCCAAGGAAGGGGGAAGGGAAAAGAGGATTTCACCTACCTGAAGGGAAGTATCAAATACAACCAATTTTGAGCTTGTGGGAATCAGGTCATAGCAGCGATGAGACTTCATGAAGGAAGTATACACGCTATTGTTGGATTCTGGAGTCTCTGCATAGGGTGGGATAGTTAGTAGCTTCCTTCCAATGCAACAACTCACAATCAAAAGAGGCAGAAAATAAAAGTGTTGTAGTTGCTCAAATATTTACAGCATGATTTTATAATGCCCCCTATTCTGTTTTGTTCCTATTGTTCCCACAAAACCTGGATAAACCCCTTAGAAACCATTTCATCCAACCCCACCCCCAGGTAGAACTATATCTATTGGCTCCTTAGCCAAAAGATGGCTGACTAAAACAGAAAGTCTGTAATACTTTCACTAACCTATTCTAGTCTAAAAGCTTTTTTTCTCATCTTTAACTCATTGTCCTTTTCATATATTTAGCACATTTTCACTTGTTCTCTTTTCTCAATTAAGATGTAATTAAGCTTCTTAAAATCCAAGTAAACTTCTTAAAATTCTTCTAAGACCCACAGATGAGAAAGTCATGGTCCAAGTTGGGCCATTTCAGAACAACACTAAGTTCAAGCCCAGTGCTCAATCAACCTGGCCCAAAACAACCTGAGAGTCCATCTTGGGATGACCCTGTGATTCAGAAATCATCCCACCTACTCTAGACAAATGAGAGACCCTGGCTGGGTTTACCTTTCCATTCCCCTGATTTTAACTGCTTGCTCTCAACTGGAGAAGCAAGCCCCAAAATAATAGCCCAAATGTGCTACATAGTATGCTATGTGTACTTAAAAATATTACACCATTTAATCTGCAAGGCAAATAAATATTGCCCTCATTTTTTCAGCTGAGAAAACAGGTGGAAAGCAGCGAAAAAAACCCAAAAAAACAAAAAAACAACCTGCTCAAGGTCATACCATTAGTAACAAGAAAGACTCAAACATGGATCTACCTGATTCCAAAGTTCACGCTCTTAAATCCTACGCCAGTTGTTTGTTTTTAATTTTTTACCAAAGTTATACAGGTACACAGTTTAAAGAGTCAAACAGTTCTACAAATTTTGTTAAGAAAAACTGCAGTCCCTAGCACCCACCTCCCTGTACTACCCCTCCCCAGAGATGAGACCTCTTTTAGCTGAGTATTTTGGTACTTATTTCTATGTCTATAAATAACATGCTTATATTGCTACATTTTTTGTTCACTTTTAGGCATTAACTATTATCATGCAAGGAAGATGAGAGGCATTATCTATTATCATGCAAGGAAGATGAGCATTTTCAATTCTCTTTCCTACCAGGACCCCATTATAAACATGCACCTCCCATCACTCCGTTCTCCCAGAAGTTAAACTGTAAGGTTGGTTACATCAGTATTTAAATAATTTTGACTAAATATTCATTATTCAGAGCTAAGTCAAGTAGTAAAGTCTGATTTTTTTTTTTTTCTTTCACAACTTTTTGTTTTCCTTGGAGTTAATAATTGTCTTGTCTTTTTGTTTGCTTAGTTCTCTATGCATAGTACTTATAACTAATTCAATCCCCAAACTCTTTACCAATTGTTTAAATCTCCTTTCAAGAAGTTCAGAAGCATGAGACAGTCTAACAATTTAAACTACCCAAAGAAGTCTCTCTGGAGCCTTCTGACCTGCTCAGATCTGGGCTGGTATGCCTGGTGTGCACTGCTGTCATCCTTAGATCTTCCTTCATCACCATCCAGGGGAGCCCTTTCACGTCTCTCCTGTATTGGCACTCCTGTGTCCTGTATCCCATGTTTTCATCTTTTTTGATTACTCCCTTGTTTTGGTGGAGCACATCTTCCAGTAGCTTCCTGAGAAAGGGTGCATGGGAAGTAAATTTTTTGAGACCTTGTAGCCTGCAGATATCTTTATTTTACCCTCATCTTTGAATTATAATTTGGCTGGATATAGAATTCTAGGTTGGAATTTATTTTCCTGCAGAATATTGAAGGCACTGCTTCATTGCCTTCCAGCTTCTGGTGTTGTTGAGAGTCCGGAGTCCCAGGCAATTCTGATTCTTTATGTGACTTGTTTTTTTCTCTTTGGAAACTCAGGATCTTCTCTTTGTTCCCAGTGTTCTGAAATCTCATGATGATTGTGCTTTGGGTGGGACAATTTCACCCATTGTGCTGAATATTCAATGAGTCCTTTCAACATGAAAACGAATGTTCTTCAGTTCCAGGAAATGTTCTTGAATTACTTCCTTGATTGTTTCCTTCCCTCTGTGTTGTCATTTTTCTCTTTCTGTAACTCCTATTATTTAGATATTATTTAGATATTTAGATATTATTCCAAAACTGACCCTTTAAGGTTTGTTTTTGTTATTGTTGTTGTTTTTAAAATACAGTAGTCCCCCCCTTATCCAAGGTTTCACTTTCCACGGTCTCAGTTACTCGTGGTCAACCCTAGTCTGAATATTAAATGGAAAATTCCAGAAATAAACAATTCATAAGTTTTAAATTGCACGGCATTCTGAGCAACATGATGAAATCTCTTGCCATTAAGCTCAGTTCCAGCCCTGGGCGTCAATCGTCCCTTTGTCCAGCATATCCCGCCCGTTAGTCACTTAGTAGCCCTCTCAGTTATCAGATTGACTGTCACTGTATCACAGTGTTTGTGTTCAAGTAACCCTTATTTTACTTAATAATGGCCACAGAGCACAAGAATAGTGAGGCTGGCAATTTGGATATGTAAAACTGAAGCCCCAAAGTGCTTCCTATAAGTGAAAAGGTGAAAGCTCTTGACTTAATAAGGGAAAGAAAAAAAATCATATGCTGAGATCTATGATAAGAATGAACCTCTGGACGCCCCTGGTGGCGCAGTGGTTAAGAATCCGCCTGCCAAGGCCGGGACATGGGTTCAATCCCTGGTCTGGGAAGACCCCGCATGCCACGGAGCAACTAAGCCTGTGTGCCACAACTACTGAGCCTGCGCTCTAGAGCCCGTGAGCCACAACTACTGAGCTCATGCACCGCAATGGGCTGAAGCCTGCAATGAAGTCCGCACACCTAGAGCCTGTGCTCAGCACCAAGACAAGCCACCGCAATGAGAAGCCCACATACTGCAACGAAGAGTAGCCCCCGCTCACCGCAACTAGAGAAAGCCTGCATGCAGCAACGAAGACCCAACGCAGCCAAAAATAAATAAATAAAGATAAAATGTTAAATTAAAAAAAAAAAGAATCAGCATAAACACAATTCACTGATTAAAAAAAAAAAAGAATGAATCTTCTGTGAAACTGTGAAGAATGAAAAAGGAATTCATGCTAGTTTTGCTGTTGCACCTCCAATTGCAAAAGTTATGGGGTCAGTGTGTGATAAGGGCTTAGTCAAGATGGAAAAGGCATTAAATTTGTACAATAAGATATTTAGAGGCAGACAGACCGACCAACCCCATTCACATAACTCTTAATATATGTTATGGGCTTCCCTGGTGGCGCAGTGGTTGAGAATCTGCCTGCTAATGCAGGGGACACGAGTTCGAGCCCTGGTCTGGGAAGATCCCACATGCCGCGGAGCAGCTGGGCCCGTGAGCCACAATTACTGAGCCTGCGTGTCTGGAGCCTGTGCTCCGCAACAAGAGAGGCCGCGATAGTGAGAGGCCCACGCACAGCGATGAAGAGTGGCTCCCACTTGCCACAACTAGAGAAAGCCCTCGCACAGAAACGAAGACCCAACATAGCCATAAATTAAAAATAAATAAATAAATAAAAATTAAAAAAAAAAAAAAAAAAAAAAAAAAAAAAATATATGTTATAACTGTTCTATTTTATTATTAGTTACTGTTGTTAACCTCTTACTGTGCCTAATTTGTAAATTAAACTTTCATAGGTATGTATGTATGTATAGGAAAAAACCATAATATATACAGGGTTTCATAGTATCTGCGGTTTCAGGCATCCACTGGGAGTCTTAGAATGTATCCCCCGAGGATAAGGAGGTACTAACTACTGTATCTTTTCTCTCCTACTTTCCTCTTATGATTTTTTTTTCTTTTCTGTTATAGTTTGTTACAAGATATTGAATACAGTTCCTTGTGCTATACAGTAGGACTCTGTTGTTTATCTATTTTATATATAGTAGTTTATATCTGTTAATCCCATACTCCTAATTTATCCCCCTCCTTTCTCCTTTGGTAACCATAAGTTTGTTTTCTATGTCTGTGAGTCCACTTCTTTGATTTTTAATTCTACTTTATGAGAGATTTCTTCAACTTGATTTTCCACACCTCCTACTTAGTTTAAAATTTTTGCTATTATATTTTTAATTTCCAAGAGCTCCTTTTTTGTTTTCTGAAAACTGCTTTTCTTAAAAAAATTACTTCCTATACTTGTTTCATGGTGGAAATATTCTTTATCTGAGTATGCATTAATATTTTTAAATTTTATTTTTAATAAATTTATTTATTTATTTTTGGCTGCATTGGGTCTTTGTTGCTGCGCGCGGGCTTTCTCTAGTCGTGGTGAGCAAGGGCTACTCTTCATTGCGCTGCGCGGGCTTCTCACTGTAGTGGCTTCTCTTGTTGCGAAGCATGGGCTCTAGGCACGCAGGCTTCAGTAGTTGCGGTGCACTGGCTCAGTAGTTGTGACTCACAGGCTCTAGAGCACAGGCTCAGTAGTTGTGGCGCACGGGCTTATCTGCTCTGCGGCATGTGGGATCTTCCCGGACCAGGGATCGAACCCGTGTCCCCTGCACTGGCAGGCGGATTCTTAATCACTGTGCCACCAGGGAAGTCCATTAACGTTAATTTTTAAAGTTCTCTTCTCTATGCATTGACTTTTCCCCTCTGTTGCTTTTTTTCCTGTTTGTTTGTTTTTTTCCATTTGTGGGGGGCAGTTTGGATCACTTTTTTCATGTTACAGGCTTTCTTTAGATGTCTGGTAATCCTTGGTTTAAAAGAGGATTCAAACCATATTTTAAGAGTGGAGTCTTTAAAGCTGATTAGAAGCTTTACGTCTGTAAATGAACCTTGTTGATGGTGAACCATTTAGATGGGGAACACTCAATACTTACATTTTTAGGGCTTTCCCCTCAATGGGATTCTGAAGAGAAGGATTATTCATGCAATTTTGTGCTTGGAGGATGAAGTCTTTTCTATTAGCACTCTGAAAACCGAATGGGGGAAAAGGGCTGGGGTCTCAGCATCCAGTATAGTTCACTTCATGCTCCTGTTTTTAGCACAGTACCTCTGCCTTCAACTGGGCCGGCGCCCCTTTCCATACCTCCAGTCTCTGCCAAAGTTGGGATAGGAGTTTCCCAGCTGCACTCAGTGGGGTAGGGAGTCTTGGGATCTGACTGCTTCTTAGACCTTCAATGCTTTTGGACTTTCCTCACTGCTAGTTTATAATTCAGTTTTCTCAGGTCTGCTAAGTCACTTACCACACTTCTGTCTGCGTTCCAGCTTCCAAAAATTCATTGCTATTATCTCCTCTCTTGTTCTCCCTATTCTGGTGGTTTTGTACCTTTTAAAAAAAATTCCTTCATGGTTTTAGTGGCTTTTTGTGAAGGAGCGAAAGTAGATGCATGTATTCAATCCACCATCTTTAACTGGAAGGCCACCATTGTTCTTCAAATTTGAAAACTCACAGATTCCCAAGAACATGTCTTTTGACACCAGTTTAAGACATGCTACACTGATAGTTAAATACTATCATTCCAGGCTACAGGACTACAAACATATTTGACTTGGTTTTCCCAGGATTTTTAAAATAATTTTAAAATCAGTTGCCCAATTAAAAAAATCTGGAGATTTACATAAAAATCCAAACTCTCGGTTTCTTTTCATAATCAGAAGATCTGACAAAAGTAGGTTGTGAATTCCCGAATAGTAGCAATTGACCAGACCTGGATAGTTGCTGCCTCCTTTTAGATGCAACGAGATCTACAGGTTATTGTAGTCATATGCAGCTCATGTCACTGCTTGATCCATGGAGACAATTTGAGTTTCTTACCCCTGCCTCAGTTGGTGCTAATGCGAAAGCACTCAGAAACACAAAATAAGCACTGATATCATGGGGCAGTACTCAATTATGAAGAATCATCTAGGTAATTCAAAATATGACTATATTAACTTTTTTGGATACCAACAACATGAAAACAGAACATTTAAAAAATTCTTGTGGAGAACTCACGGACATTTAATAATATGTTCTAGGATCTCATCCCATATTTCAATCCTCTGAGAAAGTGTGTACTCCTAATGCCATAAACATGTCCTAGGAAGACTAGGAGTGTTCCTGGGCAAAATTCTTTACCAGAGATGCCTATAAATTTTGCTTCTTTCTAGATGACCTAGGGTTGGACCATTCCATTCTAACCAAGTATTTGGGCAGGTGCTGGAATTGCCTTCTCCTGTGCCCTGAATTTTAGGGTTTAGTGCCTCTATTTCTAGATTAGTTCTAAGGGTTTCAAGTCCTTTCTATAATTTCTTGTGTATACTCAGTGGTTTTAGTGAGATCGCTGTATGATAAAATCCTAGTGGCTTTGTTTCTGGGCTACTCAGAACATACCAGGGACTTTTTTTTTTTTTTGCAGTATCAACTCATTTATTCATTCACTATTCTTTCTTTTTTGGCCACACAGCATGTGGGACCTTAGTTCCCCAACCAGGGATGGAACCTGCACCCCCTGCATTGGAAGCACAGAGTCTTAATCACTGGACCACCAGGGAAGTCCCTACCAGGGACTTCTAAACCATGGTTAGCCAGCCCAGAGTTGCCTATGGAAGTTTTCCCTGTACCTCAAAAGTTTCTCTCAAGTGGTTTGACAACTGAAGATATTAATCATCCTCACCCTGCCCAAGATTTATTCCTAGGTGATCTTGCCAAATCTTTGTTCCTGATTTATGTGGTTTGGCACATTATCTGGCCCAGCTTTGATCTTCCCAGGGAAGACTCCGGGAGAAATTCAAAAGCACTGCTGAAGACAAATCAGGATCGGGCTACTGGTATGAAACTGGTTTTTCATACCAGTTTCCTTTCTTCAGTAAACTTACCTTGAGGATGCTCATTTTCCAGAGCTGAGTAGTTATCTGAAGAAGTGACCTGGAGAGACAGAGGAACAAAGATTCAGCCTATCTTAGGCTCCATCCATTTGAGCTTAGCAACATTAGGGAAAGGGCTGGTTAACGAATGACTTCCTTGTCCTTCAGAAATACTATCTCATTTAATCTTTATAATAACCCTGAGGTGAATACTATTATTAGCCTTATTTTCACAGATTAGGAAACTTAGGTTCAAGAAATATTAAGCAACCTGCCCAAGGTCGCATGGCTGGCAAAGGGTGGAATGGGGATTTGAATACAGACCTGTGCTGTTCCAAAGCTCATGCCCTTATATACTACCTTGCCTAATGAAACATTAGGTCTTAAAAGCTGAGACTAGAAAATATGAGCTTAAGGTTGGCCCCACAAGACTCTCACAGACCTATTTTATAAAAATATGGAAGCCAGAGAGACAATACTGCTTTCACCCAAACAGTCACTAAGCGTAGTTGTGGGCACCTGAGTCACTGACGTACCCCTTACCATGAGAGGGGGCCACATCTGGGGCGGATCCCAGAAGCTGACTACCAGAGAGAGTCAAAGTTTGAATGACTGAGGGGTAGATGAGAAGGATAAATGTTCTGAAACTAGGGAACCGAGTCCTCTCAGCACCCTTGTGAGTCAAAGGCTGCTACAGCCCAGAGGGTGCTGGTTTTCCAAGCTTCCTTGTTCATGACAGTCTGAGATTAGAAAGTGCTTTGAATATAGAGAAACCTTCAGAACCATCTCTGTGCTCCCTCAAGTGGGAACATTTGGAAATTTCATTGTTATCTAGGAACCCAGGAGAGATAGTGATAATTTCTGTCGGCTGGAATCAACAGTTTTGGCTCTATTTTGCTCTGTCTGGGTAATATCCCCAAACTAACTTAAAGTCATACTTCACCTCCACAGCTGCTGTAGTAACATCAAGTTAAAGGCCTTGGCTTGAACCTGGGAGGTTGGCTGGTAAACAGGGTCAAGTTGGCAGGACAGCGCTAAACTTCCCTCCTCTAACGGGCCAGGGTGTAGGCAGGGGATAATCTCCCTCTCTTCTGTCTGGGCAGCATGAGGCTATCAGCACGGCCTGGCATTCTGGCAAAACTATCGGAAAAACAGCCTCCTCACTTCTAAGTGGGAAAGAGGTCTGTTTAGCAGTAAAGCAGCCTTACACAGATCTATACAAAGACACAGCAACAGCTACTTCTGTAGAAATTATCGTACCCAGCGTATGATACTTATTTACTGCACTGTGCTACAGTTATGTTGTTCATTATCTATCCAAACAGACTGTAAATTCCTGGAAGCCTGGAACTATCATATACTTCTTTGTATCACTCCCTCATACCACCTAGCATGGGGGTTTGCATAGAACTCTCAACTGTTTTGTTTTTTAACTCTCAAATTGATAATGATACACACTGATGTGAACAGAGAGACCTAAGATGAAGTTAGAGAGAGAGAAAAGAGACACACAGCTAAACAGAGACACAGATACCTACATAAGAGAGTCAGACACAATTGAATATGACTTTATCTTTCTGCCTGTTTCTCCACACAGGAGTGGGGTAATTATGTCCACTCTCTCTACATTTAATAACATAGGGGACTTGTGCAAAATACTATTTTCAGAGACACACCCTAGATCTGACACATAGACTCACAATTTCTTCCAAACTCCTGATCCACATTTTCAGTTGTTTGCTGGACCACCACAGATGTCACAGAGACTCCTCAAATGCTTCAATACAAAACAGAACAGCATCTGTCCCTCCAATCCTATTATTCTTACGGGGGGTCCCACCTTTGTTTTTGCATTGCTGTCTTCCCTGATGCCTAGAACTGTGGTCTTGATTCCTCCAAGAACGAGCTATGCCAACATGTCTGCTTAGAATGACAGAGCAGGGCATGACCTAAACTTGTCCTTAACATCTCTCAGCTAAGCTGCTATGTTAGAAATGCCTCAAAGCCATCTCTCTCCTTTCCACTTTCACAGCTTTAACTTAGCCTTTTACATCCCACTTCTACAGCATTCTCTAAGCTGGTCTCCCTGCCAGTTTAGAGAAGAGGAAGTCTATTTCCTCTTCAATTTGTCTTTCATGCTGTCACCAAGTTCTCTCACCAAGCATCTCAGGTTTGGAAGGGACTTTCAACTCCAGCAACCAAGAACTCACTACTTTCTGAAGCAGCTTCATCCATTTACAGAAAGCCGTTAGGAATATTCCTAAAGTACACTCACTACCTTGCTCATGAATCTTCCATGGGTCCTCTTATTACAAAACAAAGTTCAAACTTAATGTGGTATGCAATATCTTCAACCTGACCCCAGCCTACTCTTCCATTTTCCAGTCATTTCTCCAACTGTGACCAAAATCCAAAGCTCCAGCAACATCAAGCCACTGGCTCACCCCAATTAATCTCTACATGCCCCAGTTTCTATGCCCTTGCTCTCACTGTTCTCTCAACCTGCAATGCCCTCTCGTGGGCTGACAGCAATTTCTCCCTCCTCTATGCTGTCACGGTCCTTTTTCTGCATCTTGATGCTAGCATTTATTACAGTCTACCTTAAATAACAGCTGTCTCTGACTTGCCCTCACCCTCACCCCCACTCCAGTTAGGCTAAGCATTTTCAAAGCAGGAGTTTTCTTTTTTCTTTATTTTATTCAATTAACTAGTTTATTTATTGGCCAAGATGCGTGGCCTGTGGTATCTTAGTCCCCCCACCAGGGATCAAACCCAGGCCTGGCAGTGAAAAGGCTGAGTCCTAACCACTGGACCGCCAGGGAACTCCCTTTTTTTTCTTTTCAAAACTATTTCTATTCCAAAAACCTAATCCAGTACATAAAGTATGAGGGCTAAATTAGAAAACCTATATTAAAATGCTTTGTAAACCATAATACATTTATAAGTAAGTAAAAAATAATGTTACTTTGAATTTAATGAAATCAGATCTTTTATTCTTGCTCAAAATTCTCTTAATCTGTAAGAACTTACTCCCTTGCCTGGGTGACCAGCTGCAAATCATTTTACCACTTTGGTCTGGTTTCTTCTTTATAACCTTAGGGACATGACCTCTCTGCAGGCAAACAAAGGGTACAGTAAGGGAATGACCCTGGGCATGTAACTGATCCAAAGAAAGGTGAACCTGCAGCCCTCACACAACTACAGTAGCAGATGATAAAAACCAAGGTAGTTAGAGTTACTCTGCCTGACAAAGGATACATGGAGGGAAGTGAATGGGAAGGGTTCCAGAGTACTAGACAAAGGCTCCTGAGAGTGAGGATGGGTCCAAACAGGTAGTAGGCAACCTGCAGCAACTCTGGGAGGATGACAGGGACCTGCCACAATCCGTCAATGCCTGCCTGCCAAGAAGGAGCTATGCCAACACACCTGCTTAGAATCGCAGAGCAGGGCATGTCCTAAACTAGATCAGGGACACAGTGGCCTCTAACACTGAAAGATTCCCTCCTTCAGGGAAACCCCACTTTTCAGTCTCATTAAGGGTATGTTACCTCGCTGGACACCTCAATGCAGTATAAAAGTCTTTCAGACGTCCCTCCTGCCAAGGAGTGCATGAATCACACTCACACAACTGGGGACCAGGTGCTACCTGCAAGCGGGGGTCCCTCGGAACCCCCTGCTTCACCCAGGAAAGCTGGCTCACAACCCTTCTCTCTCAGGCAAACCTCTGAAGGGCTCGAGGCGCTAAAAGGAAAGGAGGCCCGACATCGCCAAGGCGTGCGTAGGTTCCAAGGAGGGAGCTAGGAGTCATTGCCCGCTCGGGCTAAAAGTACCACGGACCGAAGGCAGGCACGGGCGCGGCCCAGTCCTAGGAGATGCACTCAGCGAAGGAGCGGAGGGGCAGGGTCACGGGATAGGACAGACACCCTGCTTCTCGTTTACTGGGCACCAGCGCCGGCCCCCGCCTCCCCATCCCCTGACGGGGGTCTCAAGCTCCACAGCGCCCTCCCGCAGCCCTCCCGCAGCCCTCCCGCGCTCCTCACCGCCTCCATCGCGAGAGACGCCGGCTGGGTTCGTTCGCTTTAGGAAGCTTGCCCGGGGCGGGAGGCAGGGAAGGTCCCGCCCCACGTCCGGTACCGCGACGCCACTTCCGGCTACGTCAGGACTGACGCAAGCCAAGGGCGGAAGGCGGGGAGCTGACCCTTCCGGCGTGGCCTGGCCTCCGAAACCGCCCTCCCCCCGGTCCTCCCGCACCTCACGGATCCCACCGACGGCGAGGGTGACGGGACGGAGCCGCTTGTATTTAAAATGTTCTTTTTTTATTTGTCGTTTAAAAACAAACTTGGAAGAAGCAAAATCCAAAACTTGCCCTTTGCCTCTTGCAACATAAATTATGTACAGTTCAGAATGATCGCTGATACAAAACATGCCAAGGACGGGGGCGCTGGGGGTGGAGGGAGAGAGGGCGCTTTAAAAAAGGGAATCATTTCATCCGTTGTTACGAAGGACCAACCTTGCTGTACAGGATACACACAACACAAAATAAAGTCTTCACGGGATTCACACTTGTCAGAGATTTATTTTTTAAAAAGGGGGAGGGAGGGTCCTGGAGGTGAGGGGAGAAGACTGTAAAGGGGAAAAACTGAAAATTGAATATGTGCAAGTGTAAACCAACCCAAAATACAAACATGGGGCACGGGGAAGGGCGGGGCGGGGGAGAGGGAATTCTGATGCAATTATACAGGCGGGGTACTTTAAAAAAAAAAAAACAAAAAAAAAAACCAACAACCAAAATTCCAACCTTGTAGCTTGGGTCTGAGTTAGTTTATATAAAAATTAAAAACTGTATAAGGTTTCTTCACTAAATTCTACAGGACTATCAGATACCTAGCATATGCTTACAAAGTCTGCCCCATCCCCTTTTCCCAATCCCAGGGCCCAAGCCCCAACCAGAGCCTGACTCGCAGGAGCCAATCTCCCCCTCCCTGTAGCCTAGACCTTTTTTGCTCTTGGAAAAGGAACATCCAATGGCTTTGGGGGCAGCAGCCCAGTCTCCGCACTGTCTGATTTAATTACAGTGGTTTCTGTGGGGGTGAGGGGATGTTATTTCTCTTAAACATTTGCAGCTTGAAACAGTTGAGGAAGCAGCTTAAAAAAAAAAAAAAAATCTCCCTACCCCCATCAATCCGCAACCCCCCAAATTCGAAAACAAACAAAAACAAACCTAAAATCACAACAGCAACCGTGCTCCCCCTCCAGCAGGCCCGCCCATACACCACCACCAAGCCCACCCCTACACTCCAGACATTTGATTCTTGAAAATATTAATTACAAAATGCCCTTTGCCCACAGCCCCTAGGAGAGAACTGCATATAAGCTTCATCTTCATCCCCATGGCTCCCTACCAGAGAGGGGTCTGGGGCCTCACCCACCCCCTGACCTAACCCTACCCCCAGGAAGAGGTTCAACTGCAGCACAAGCTTGGGCAGAAAGGGGAAGGACAAGGGAGGAGGCAGGGGAACCCATTACCCTCTGGCTCCCCCTGGGGCCAGCTCACTTTTGTGCGTTATAACATAGTCCAACTATACAAAAGGGGGTGGGAATCGCCCAGCCTCTATACCCCCCCCTTACAGCAGTCACAGCCAGGGGGTGGGGAGGAGGGGGTGAGGAAAAGGGCGGTAGGTTGGGTAATGGAGGGGGCTCCCCCACAAGGGGAGCTCCATGTGTCCGCCCCACGCCCCCCTACCATTTATAAACTGGTTTTGTAAAAAGAAAATAGATATATTTATATAGAATATATAAAGCACAAAAATTAGTAGTTTTACATTTGCTCTCCCCGGGGGTGGGGGGAGAGGGGAGGGTTCTCACCTCCAGCCGGCTCCCCCATGCCCCACAAGACTATGTACAATCCCATGTATAAATAGATAAATACCCCCCACCCTCCCCGCGCTGACACTAAGCTCCCCCAGCCCCACATCACCACCCCTTCCCACCAGACCAGCAGCAGTTTGGTGACGGAGGGAAAGTGGGAGCTCCGGGCCACACCCTGCCTCACTGGGTATGGGCATGCCACTCAGGGATAGCCCTCACCCTACCACCCACCCACCCTATCCAGGGGCTGGAGGGCAAATGGGCTCATGATGGGGTTGGGAAAACCGGAGGGAGATATCCTGGTCCTAAGTTTAGCACACCCCTCCCGCCCCCATGTCCAGATGGAGAAGGAAGTCCTAGAGCAACTAGGGGCCAGTCATCCCCAATCTTCATCATCATTAGCCTCAACCACCATCCCATGCCCGTAATTAAAAACAAAGATGGATTTTTTGTTGTTGTTTTTTCTTCTTCCTCCTACCCCCCTTCCACCCACTCAGAAGAGGGCAGTGAGGTGGGGGAGAGGGTTGGGGCAGTAGGGGGCTTGGAGAGGGTCTCACATTTCAAAACAGCAAAAAATCCAACACTTAAATGAGGTAGGTGTGGGTGCGGGGTCTCCTTGCCCGGCTTGCCTGGCTTGCCCTCCTGGGCAGCGGGGCGCCTCTTTCCCGTTCATGTTGCATTTGTCAGAGTGGAAAACAAGGAAACACAACCCATAGAGAGACAGAAACACAGAGGAGAAGAGGGAGACAGAGACAGATTGAGAGGGAAGGGGATGGGGGTGAGGGTGGGGGCAGGACCCGGCAGGCAGGGCCAGGTGTGGGACCCGGCCTTTGGGATTGTCAAGCTTAGTCAAGTCTCTTTGCAGCCTCGAGTTGGGCCAGAGAGGTCGGTGGGAGCAGCAGGGCTGTGAGGCCCGGCCACACATCCTCCTCCCCCCTCCCTGCTGCCTCCCAGATGCTTCTGGGTAGTTCCCAGCCCATATCCCCCTCAAACCTGAGATGCCCAATGGCTGCTTCTGTCTGACCCCTCCTGGAGCTGGGGGCAGAGATGCCAGCCTGGGGGCCAGTGGCGGGGAAGAGGGTCATCCCTGGTGCCCAGGGTGGGCTTGGCCTAGGGCCCTCTGCCCCAGCCTCCTGCTCCAGGGGCTCCGGTCAGCCGGCAGCCCCAGCCCTGGGTCCTGGCTCTGGCTGCTACCTCTCTTCCCCCTCATCCCTTTCAGGGAAGAGGTTGGGGTGGGGGACTCCCCTGCCTGGTAGCCTCAAAGCTTCTTAGTTCATCCATTTCCGACAATTCCAGGCTCCACAGTGGCAGGGGATCTTGTGCTGATCGTCCTCAAAATCAAACTGATAGTCATATGTCAGCTGGAAAGAGAAGAGGGCAGAATCAATGCCAGCCCCCCAGAGGAAGTGGGGGAGGGCAGTGGCCTTGGATTTTGACTTCCGGCAAATGGCAGAGAAGAGGGAGCTGCTTTGTCACTCACTGAGGGATGCTTCCTCTTACCTCCTCTCCTTTGGGGATTCGCCGGCTGGAGATGATGATGATTTTGTCCTCCTTGTCAAATGTCACAACTTCTGCCACACAGTTAGGGGCACAGGAATGGTTAATGTACCTAGGCAGTGGGACAAAGTCAGAAACGCCGAGCAACTGGGTTGGATGATTCTGGTTCCTTGTTGGCCCACCCCCAGAATGCCACCCTCAGGGACTCTTAAATCCCTTCTTACTCGTCCCTCTCTCACCTGGCAGGGCCTCCGGTCAACGTAGCATCAATGACATGTTCGTTGTTTATTCGAAACATGTAGATGCCTCGATTCTAGAAAGGCAGAGGTTGCAGAGGAAGGGGCAAGAATATCAGAGAATGGCAGCGGTGGTGGCGAGATCAAGGAGTGGACTTGGGCAGTGGGCTTATCTTCATTTCTTATTCTTCCGTTCTCCTGCCTCTCCCCTCCTCTTCCCACAGCTTTCCACCTGCTCCTCTGGCCCCAATCCTGCCCCTTGCCCCTTGGCTAAGTGTGGACCACACACCATGATGGCCCCTCTGCCAGCCCATACCTGCTCCTCATAGATTTTCTCCCGCCGGTTGGCCACCTCATTGCGAATGATGGTGCCAATGTACTCAATGACCATTGTGTGCTTTTCTAGGTCCTTGGCTGCATAGAGCCCCAGGCCCTGGATACGGGAGCGAGCCAGATATACATTGTTCTTCCACTCAGTGCGGAGCCGCCGGTACTGAGATGACTTCGAGTGCACAAACTGCTTGCTGTACGGGGTGTTGGTCTCGCCTGTGAAGGTGCTCTGATATGCCTTGGACATGCTGGTGCTGTTCAGAGTGTGGGGCCTGGGAGGTGATATAGTCCATGACAAGACAGCTCTCCCCCAGACCAGGCACACGCCACCCGCTTCCTCCCTGGGATGTGCAACGCTCCAGTTAGGGGCATGTGCTGCCTTGGGAATGGAGTAGAGGCATCTGAGTCTTGGCTTTGGTGAGGCAGCAACTAGCTATGGGGACCCTTCCAACAGCCTGGGTGGCAAAGAAAGCCCAGGATGGGGGGGGTGGGGCATGGAGGAAGGGAAGGGGCACTGATTCCCCTACACTGAGCCTGCTCTCCCATCTCCCCACCTTCTACCACCCTCCTGCCAAACCAGACTCAAGGCCATGCTCAAGACCTCTGGGAGGTCTTCCCCAAGCAGCCCAGGCCTGGAATTTAAGCTCATGGTTTGTTCAAATATCTGAGCCCTACTTCCTGCTCATACTGGAAGCTCTGAAAATGGGGGCCATGTCTACCACATTGGGCTGGATTTTAATTAAAATTGGCTCTGAATTCATAGCCAAAAGGTAGTATCCTTTCCTTTCTTTAGACTGTCCTCTTCTCTGATGTAACATTGGGCTCTGTGCAGGTGGCTCAGTGCAGGGGAATGACTGCTGCCTAGGAGGATGCCTTTTCACCACCCTAGGGCACCAGCCAAATTCTTGCCCATCCCAGAGCAGTGGTTTTCAAACTGATTCTTTTTTATACAGCAGAAATCTTTTTGTTTTTTTCTTTAACAAAACATTACCGGAACTCCCATACATAAACTAGATGGAAACGGAACTCTTCTGGTTGAATCCAATTTGGGGAAGGGGGAGTTATGCATGGAGAGGGCCAAGTTCTGCCTACTCAGTTTATGCATTCCAGGGCTTTCTGGAACACACACAGTTTGAAAACCACTGTTGTAGAGCATCAGGGACCAGGGCTGGCTGGGGTAGAGTTTGACGCTCTACGACAGCCTGAGGAGCAACCGAAGGCCTTCAAGAAAGCCCTCCTAGCGTGGATTTTGCCTCCCTCTACCCAGGGACCAAGGTCAGCCTACTGTGGTACACAGCAAGAACAGTGGACCACAAGTCAAGAGATAAGGCTCTGGTCCCAGCTGTGACCTTTGTCTAGTGACTTAATCTTTCTGGGTCTCAGTTTTCTCAGCTGTAAAATGGGGATCATACCACCTGCCCTACCTACCTCATAAGGTTGTTGTGAGGATCAAATGAGATAATGGATGTGAAAACGCTTTGAAAAAAAAAGTATAAAGTGCTATACAAATGTAAGGTTTTATTATTTTTCCTATTATATTCCTAATTATATATTTTTGACACCAACTCAGCCTGGGGAAGGGAAGGTGAACCTAGCACTCAGGGGGCGTCTGTCTGAGGTTTGGGAGAATCACAGGCCCCCTAGAAGCAAAACAGGAAAGGAAGGTGGTGACTGGGTCCTTTATACATTTCATATGACTTCACCACTGTCTACCCAGAACCTCCCCAATGGCCATCCCCCGGGTGCCCAAGATAAGTCTATCTCTAGACGGCAGGTCAACCCAGAATACCTGAGCAGGCTGGGGGAGGAAAGGGACACCCTAGTGATACCTGCACACCCTCTAATCAGGAGGCCTAGAGTGAACCCCCAGTCTCTCCAAGGGAACTCTGATCTGTAACCCCAAACACTTGTAATTGGCCAGAGGGTCCCTACCAACCCCCACAAGCTCACCGTTTGTAGTGTGTGAGGATTTTAGGCTCTGATCGAGCACAACCAGTGGGGTTGATCATGAGTGGCAGCTCCATCAGGGGGTGGCGTCCATAGCGGAATAAATAATTTTGACAGCTTTCCACTCCAGGCAGCTGTGGGCACAGGTCATGCTCACTTTAGCCTGAGCACTTCCGGGGCAGAACCAACCTTCCCCGTGCCCACCTGGCCCCACCCCTGGCCCCTTCCTTACTGATTCAGCTATGCGCAGCACGGCGTGCACCGTCAGCCCAAAGAGCTCCTCGCCTTTCAGGTACTCAGGGAAGAGCCGCAGCATGTCAGCCTCTTTTCTCATGGCAGCCACAGGCTCAATGATGCGATTCCACACAGCTAAGAGGCAAGGAAAGAGAGCAGCCCTCAGAGGCAACTTCTGCTCACTGACCTCAGCCCTAACCTCCATCTGAAGCTACATTTGTATTCTGTAGCCTGCCCACCTTGCTGTCAAGAGGGTGTGTGGTTCTTCAGGAGCCCCTCTTGGCCTCCCAATCTCAGTCTCCCCCAACAAGCCAGGAGGCTTCCCACCCTGGAGGGGCATCAGAGAGCCTTGTGACACAGAAACATGAACCCAGGGCCCAGGATACCCAGCACAGGCATGTTTTGGAGTTGAGAAGACTTGGGTTCAAGTTCTAATACTGGCCATGGGACCTTAAGGCAAATACCTAAATCTCTCCACTACTCAGTTTCTCTATGTGTAAAACTTGGCATAGTAATAGTACTCAGCTTGCAGGGTTTTGTGTGAACAAAATAACTTATATAAATCACTCAGCTTAGTTTGTGGCACATAGCATATGCTCACTACAATGTAACTCTTACTGTTACTTTTATCAGTAACACTGAAACTAAGATCAAGATTTTATCCAGGGAAAAGCAACCATAAGGAACTCAAGGCTAGAATCAGATTGGGTGAGCTGGAAGACGAAGTCTCAGAACTGTATCCTTGTGCTGGATGAAAGGAGAGAAGGTTAGCACTCCCCTTGACAAGGATGGAAGAGGCCTTCGGGCCTAACAACACGCATACGGTTAAGGCATTGCCACTTACTTCGTGGCATCTAACCACTGTTTTTAGATGCAAGAGGGAAGAGATATGGGAACATATGTATATGTATAACTGATTCACTTTGTTGTGGAGCAGAAACTAACACACCATTGTAAAGCAATTATACTCCAATAAAGATGTTTAAAAAAAAAAAAAAAGAACTGTATCCTTTAGATCCACTGAGTTAGGAAAAGGAGCTGACATATGTGTCGTCAGACAAGCAAAATATCCTCAATTACAAGGGAATTCAAGGTGACTGAGCGGTCAAAACACTTTCTCTGGAGATCTTCAAGAGACCTCTGCCTGCCCTAAGTGGGGAAGAAAGATCACCCATGAGGAGCCTGCAGGTCTCTTCTCAACATCGTAAAGGGGACGCTGGGAGACGCTTGCCCAATTCCGTATTACCACTTCAAGGGCCCCGTGCTCACCCTGGGGAGAGGCGTCAGTGAAGACCAGGTCCTCCAGGCCCTGCTCCATGACTTTGATCACAAACTCCGGCCGCCCGTTGTTCTCGCCGATGGAGCAGCGGTAGCAGCAGCGGCGGTTGTTAGTACGGAGGCTCCAGTAGATGCGCGTGGCCTCGTAGCCCACGGGATAGAGAGCGGTGGCACTGTGGAAGTCGGCCATCTGGTGGGGGAGCAGCTGTCCGATGGCGTGGAACACAAGGCCCCCCACACGGAACATGTGCAGCCGCTCTCCCCGCTGGATGATGCTGGCGATTTGCTTCACCTCATCTCGCTCAATGTAGACCCGCCGGAAGACAGCAAAAGAGCTCAGCTCCTGCTCGCAGGGCCCCTTGATCTTATGCATCGGACACAGCATGGTCTTGTCTTTGAAGAACATGCACTTGGCGCGGATGGCGCAGGCAAAATGGTAGACGTTGGGGCAACGCATGCGATTGCAGCTGCTGGTGGCACCAGTGCGCTGGCACAGGGAGCACTTGGTGAGCAGTCCTCGGTGCAGGGCAACCTCCACGTTCATCAGTGCCCCACCCTGGGTCTCATATACCTCCGTGGACCACAGGGCACAGTTGAGGTGCACCCACAAGTCCAGGTCCAGGTTCAGCAGGCGAGCGGGCCCATCCGTGGCCCCATCCCCCTCCTCATGACAGAAGCAGCAGCGCCGCATGTCTCGAGGCACCTTGTCAGGTCGCAGGGCTGTGCCAAGCTGCTCCATAAACTCTGCCACTTCCCGCTCATCCTCCTGCCGCACACCACCCTTCTGGATGGTCAGCAGCAGCCGGAGACGCTTCCAGCGCACCCCCTTCCACTTCTTGAGGCGAGGGGGCCGGGAATCTTCACCTTCTTCAGAAGGCCGGGCTCGGGGCTTGGGCCGGGCTGATTCAGGGGACGAGGCAAGTGGCAGAGGCGAGGGGACTGGTGGCTCAGCTGAGGGTTCAGCTGGAAGTTCAGCCAAGGGTTCAGCAGGGGGGCTGGCAGGAGAGGGTGCCAAAGGGGAAGGGGGTGGGGAGGGTGCTTCAGGAGGCGGTGCCGAGAGCTGCCGCACGTCCAGGTTGGAGACGTTGTAGGTGTAGCCATGCTGGATGGGTGGCTCTGGGGCGGGGCTCTCCTATGGGAAGACGCCCTGTACCATTAGTGCCAGCTCCTCGCTGAACTAGTCACCTCTCTCCTCCCACCCAGATTCCACTTGCCCAAAAGCCCTGTGCCTTCTCGGTCCTAGCCAGATACCCACCCCTTTCCCGCCAACAGACCCACCTGTTTGAGGAGACTCAAGATGTCTAACTGGCTCTTGAGGGTATAGCCGGGCAACACAGCATCAAACTGCTTCAGCCAATCAGGGCCAGCTTCTGGGCTCTTGCCTCCCAAACCCTTTTCTTTCCCACCTGCAGGAAGGAAGGGGTCAGAGCCTCCCACCAGAATCATTCCCTGCAGGTCCCAAGGAGTTTTCCTGCCAAACTCACCAGGGCCCTCAGCTTCCCCCTTCTTAGGCTCAATGCCTGCCCGGGCAGGGCTCTCTGGGAACAGCACCTCATAGGAGTTGGGGATCTTCATGCTTAGTAGCTCTGCCACTGCCACCATCACACCATTCAGGTTCTGCCAGGGCAGGAAAGGGGATGGAACAGCCGTGTCAGCAGAGTGCGTGGAGTGAGAACTACCACCAGCTTGGTAGGGACAAGGACACTCAGAAGGCAACTCCCCAAGTGGCCATGTGCCATCAGTCTTGCCCCTGTGCCGTCCAGCTTTCTCACGCATTTCCTTTATGGGCAGCCTTTCCCAAGCCGCTGTGGGCATTAACGGGAGCTCCACAGAAAGAGACCTGTGTCTACTGGGTTTGGGAAATGACACACACTACATCCACTACTTGGAAATTCACAATACACATTAGCAAAGTAAAGGATCTGAAGAGTCTTGTAATAAACAAACCTGTTTTGCTATTTTAACTGGGATTTCCAGTTTCCTTTGACCACAAAACCCTGATAACATTTTCAAAAAATCAGAATTCCACCCAGCGTGACTGGGGACATGCTGTTTTGTAGCACTCGTCACATTATACACACTCTCCTATTTGTTGACTTGTGTCTTTACCACTGAACTGTGAGCCCCTTGAGGGCAGGGACCCCTTGTGCTACATTTTTCCTAATCCCACAGTCCAGCTCAGGCTTTCATACACAGTAGGTCCTCAATACCTAGTTTTAAATGATTGGATTTATCCAGAGAAGCTCCCGGGACTGCCCACTGACCAGCATCCCCTTGGCCTCCGAGGCACCCCCAGGAACATACCTTGGCAGCAGCGGCAGAAACTGTCAGCATGACTGACACCTCGCTTCCTTTGCCCTTTTCCCAAGTTGTGGCAGGCAGCTTCCCAGGGGCCTCCAGATCCAGGGCCCCATAAGGTTTGCTATCTGGGAAGACTGAATGAGAAAGAGGGACCTGTGTAAGCTCCAGCTGCCTCTCTCCCCAACCTCTGACAATGCAGCCCAGCCTGGCCAGGACTGGTCCATGCCCAGAGCAACCTCTACCTGGGATGCTGGCCCGAGGAATGATGGGGATGACGGGGGAGAGAGCCCGGTCGTCCTGCTCCCACCGGCCTGAGCCCAGCTGAGGGAAACGAGGGGCTTCCTCCCCCAGGATGCTCTCGGGGGACGAAGCTGGCACAATGCTGTCAGGAGAATCGCTGTCCTCGTCACTCTCCATCCTGTGGGCCAAAAGTAGACATCCATTGCTAAGGCCCTACAGATGCCACCTCCCAAATCTAGAGATTAGTAGATGTCACAGCCCTGCTTGAAATCTGCCGCCGTCCAAGGGAAAAATAAGGCGACCTGCCCGCACCCCAATTCCTCATCCCCATTTCTGGCCCCACCCGCACCTGACATCCTCAGTCTGATTGTGAGGGGGCGTAGGCAAGGCGGCCAGCAGGTCTAGACTCTTCACCTCTGAAGCATCTGAGGGGTAGGTGGGAGAAGAAAAGTCAGGCTGAGGGTGGCCAGAGCCAATGGTGCTTTCTCCCATATGTTTCAGGCCTAACTAGTACAAGACCTAGCTTAGCTATCATGACCACTGTCTACCCATCCACCCACCTACCAGTTTAGGGCAGACAACCTATATTTATTGAGCCTTTCTAAAGAGGTACTCTGTAAGTACATTCTTTGTTTATAGTTTTTTAGCGACTCCATTAGGCGAGCACTATTTTTATTCCACAGTGAGAAAACTGAGGCTCACACAAGTCAATCAATTTGGCTGCAGTAACACAGCTAAATAAATGCAGGAGCCAGAATTCAAATCCAGATCTGACTGTAGTTCGTACCCACTGGGTAAGGAAGCTGGGCTATTCCCTGTAAGCGAAAGCTTCATAAATACTCTCCCTGTCCTGTTGCCTTTGCTCTAGACTCCAGAAGCCAACCCTTGCCTCCAACAAATCAGTCCTAAAGAGGCCCTTCTTATCTCAAGGACCCTGTCGTGTATGCACACAGAGCAACACGCAACCCACTCCTATCTTAAACTGTACCACATGACCCCAGCCACCAAGACCTAGCGGAGAAGGAGAAGTTCACTCCGTTCCTGACTTACCCCTCAGCGTCCCTTCAGCATCCCGGGCAGAGGTGGCATCCTTGGGGTGCTCCCCCAGCTCTTCAGATGGAGTGACGCCATTCACCATCTTCTGCTGCACCGATGGGGGTGGGGTGGGGGGCAGCGACGAGGGTGGTGTCGGCGGGTTACTCAGGTTATTCTGGGGGTGGGGTGGGGTGTTGTGTGCAAGATGGCATAGGGAGACTGACATGATCTCCTGGCCCTACACTATACCAGCAATTTCCACAAGTCTGCCACCCCCATCTCCACCCCCCCCAGGAACCTCATCGTCCCCAAAAGGTATTGCCATTTTTCTGACCTTGGTAAGCAGCTGGGAATAGTAGTCAGGGCCCGTGGGCAGCGCCCCACTTCCAAAGGCCCCCCTCAGCTGGCACTGCCCATTGATTGGGCAGCCGCTGCCAAAGGGAGCAAAGAGGCTAAAATTGGCGGTGATGGTAGGCTCCGTGAGGGGCAGCAGGGACAGCTCCTAGGAGGGGCAAGATGACAAGGTTGGAAACCTGCAGCGTGTACATCTCTGCTACTGCACAGTTGGGGGCCAGGCTGCCCCCTAACCTGGGATGGGACCAGGGGACTGGCTCCTGGGGGTCACCTGTTTCAGCTGTTTCAGCAAGGCCTCGCTGGCCCTGACCCCGTCCTCCTTCCGCAGCTTCTTTCGGGAGCTCACCAACCTGTCGCTTGCCTTCTGTACCCTCTTGGGCTTCGGTGTCAAAGGCTTCCTTGCTGCTGTATCCTAAGCCAGATAAACCCACAGTGAAGGCTGCTGTCCCCCTCGGAGCCCTCACCTCATTTCACCCAGACCTGTTCACTCTGCCCCCGGGCTCCAGGCCCCGCACTGTCTGCTCCACTCCAGCTAGAGTACTCACCTCCTTGTTGCTGGGGGTACCCTGTAGTTTCTGCTCCAGCCCAGCCAGCTTGCTGTCAATGTGCCCGTTGATCTCAGCTCGCAGCCCCTCGGGCCCCCGCCCAGTGCTGAGTTGCACATTCTTTGCTCGTAGAAGCTTCTGCAAGAGCAGATGCCCGGCCTCTGAGCGAGGGCCTGCCAGCAGGAGGTGGTTGCTGGTACCTGGTGCCCCTATTGGCTCCCCGTTGGCCTCCCTCTTCACTGCCTGGGCTCCCAGGGCACATGGCTCTTCCCGAGGCTCCTGCTTGATGCTGAGATGGGGTGGCTCGGGTACCACCTGCCCATTCACCTGCTCCAGATGCCCAGGTACCAGGCTGCTTTGGTCCGGCTTCTGGGCTTCCGCTAGGTTGTCTGGGGGGTCCCAAGGTCCCAGCCCCTTGCCAAAGAAGGTATCTGCAAGCTGGGCAGCAGCAGGTGAGACCCTCCCAGGAGGCAGCTCCAAGGGTGGCCCCTGGGGTTTTGGGGTTCCTGGTTGTGTGGTAGGGAGCTGGGCCTCAGAGGGAAGCTGGGAGCTGGGGGAAGGTAACTGTGAAGAAGGTCTCTTTGGCTCTTGGGGGCTGGATGGTGGAGGTGTGGGAAGGACAGGGCCAAGGACTGGTCCTGTGGATAAGGCTCCTTGTGGGGCGGGGAGCCGGGGTGGGCCCTGAGGTCGAAGCCCTGCCCCCAGCTCCTGAAGAGGGCCTGTCTGGGATCCAGGGAAGCCCCCAAGTTGGGGTTGGCGGCCCAGGAGGCCCTGGAGGGGAGAGGGCTGGGTCCCAGGCTCCTGGTAGGGTGGGGCCTGGCGTACTGCCTGACTCTGCTGTAGCTGCCGCTGCATGAGGAGTGCCTGTAGCTGCTGCTGCTGCTGAGGACTCAAGTGCCGCAGCTGTGGGTTTTTGGCCAGGACTCCTTGAAGCTGTGCTCGAAGCTGACCCACTGTAGGCATGACCCCAGCTCCAGGCAGGCTCTGCCCAGACTGGGGGATAGATCCTGGTTTGGCAGGCTGTGGCCCTGCATTATTTTGCATGGGCCGCTCTAGTCCAGGGGGCTGTTGGGAGCTCAGAAGATTCTGGGTCATGGGTCCAGGCTGCTCCCCTAAGGAAACAGAGGATTGGGCCAGCACGTGGGGCACAGATGAGGCCTCAGAAGATGATCCACTGCCTGGTTGCCCATGGCTTCCCACACCCGCTGTGTGGAGCAAGTTAACTTGCTGCTGCTGTTGTCCTGGGAGCCTCAGAGGTGGCTGCAGCTGCACAGAGCTGGGCTGAGCCTGGGCCTGGGGTTGGACAAGGAGGAGTTGTGAGTCCCCGGAGAGTGAGGGCTTTACCTCCCCTGGTTCAGTGGCCACTGACTCTGGTACAGTCCCTACAGCTAACGGCCCTCCCTGATGCGTGGAGGGCCCCTCAGTGGCCTCTGGAGGAAGAGCCGCCTCTACAATGTTTTGTTCCTTGCCCGTTAGGATGAGGGTTGGGCCCAGGGCTCCGGGGCTAGAAAAGTGTTGCAGAGGCTTGGCTGGCATGCCAGGGCCGAGTGTCACTTGCTGCTGTTGCTGTTGCTGCTGCTGCTGTTGCTGCTGCTGCTGCTGCTGCTGCTGCTGCTGCTGCTGCTGCTGCTGCTGCTGCTGCTGTTGAGGAGACAGTAAAGTTCGACTCTGGCTCAAGAGGCCCATCTGCTGCTGCTGTTGTTGAAGCTGCTGCTGCTGCTGCTGCTGTTGTAGCTGCTGCTGCTGCTGCTGTTGTAGCTGCTGCTGCTGCTGCTGTTGTAGCTGCTGCTGCTGCTGTTGTTGTAGCTGCTGCTGCTGCTGCTGTTGTTGAAGCTGCTGCTGCTGCTGCTGCTGTTGTAGCTGCTGCTGCTGCTGCTGTTGTAGCTGCTGCTGCTGCTGCTGTTGTAGCTGCTGCTGCTGCTGCTGTTGTAGCTGCTGCTGCTGCAGCTGTTGCTGCTGCAAGGAGGCCATGGGCTGAGCACTCAGTTTGGGCTGCCCACTGTGTGGCATCAGACCCTGCTGAAGATGGGAAAGCCCTGCCATGGATCCCTGCTGTTGGTGCTGCTGCTGCTGCTGCTGCTGCTGCTGCTGGGATGTGACCAGCCGGTGTCCCATAAGGCCCTGACCCTGCTGTGCCAGCTGGGGGGAACTTAGCACCCGGGGCTGGGTCAGGATCACCTGTCTGTGAGGGCCCTGGGGGCCCAGAGCTCCAGGGTGCTGCTGCTGCTGCTGCTGCTGCTGCTGCTGCAACACTGCCACCTGGGCAGGGCCCAGCATGCCCTGGGGCCCCTGGGGTGGCTGGGGGGACAGCTGCTGGACCAAGAGGCCCTGATGGCTGCTGGGAGGCAGAAGCCCTTGGGGCTTGGGACCCAGACCCTGGTTTGCCGGTACCCCTGGGCCCTGTTGCTGTTGCTGCTGGATTGCCACCTGTCCTAGGAGGTGCTGCTGCTGCTGTTGCAGTTTCTGGGCAAGCTGCAGGCGTTGCTGCTGTAGCTGCAGCTGCCTCTCCTGTAAAAGCCTCGAGTCAGGTCCTAGGCCTCGAAGAGCAAGGTTGCCAGGGAAAAAGCTCCCTGAGGGGCCAGCCAGGGCCCCAGCCCCACCAGAATGTTGCTGTTGCTGCTGCTGGGCCAGGGTGGTGTTGAGGAAGGGGCCACCAGGCTGTCCAGGTAGTGCCATGCCCCCGGGGGGCAGGCGAAGACCTGCAGCTTGCCCACCGGGGGGCCCCTGCGGTGGCTGCAGCCCATGGCCGGGGAGCAGCTGACCAGGAAGCTTGGTGAGTAGCCGGGGGCTCTGGGAAGGGCTAAGGGCCAATACAGCTGAGTGCTGCTGCTGTTGCTGCTGCTGCTGCTGCTGCTTATTCCGATATTCTGCCATGAGATTAGTGTGCTCCTTCTGCTGCTTCCGGACCTAACATGGAAGGGTCAGGGAGGTCAGCCTGGAGCCTGCCCACCCATGCCATCCCTCTTCCCAGGCTCCTGGTTGCTAGGCTGAAGTCTGCCTTCCCCACCTGATCCAGCTGTTTCTGGATCTTGCTCTGTTGTTCTGTAACCAGCTTGAGCTTCTCAGCATCAGCCTCTGGGAACTCACGGCCAGCCTTTTTGGCAGTGCGCTGCTTGGCGCACAGAGCTTTCCGGGACTTGCGGTGCACCCCGATCTGCTCCTCTAGCACCTTCAGTTGCATCTGTAGGAGCTGCTGGGTATGGAACAGCCACTCCTCATACTGCCGCTGGTCAGCTTCATCTGGGAAAGGAAGCGGGCGGGTGTCAGGTGATCCAAATCCCTCTTTCCCCACATACCCCAAGCCACTTCCTTGCACACTCCCCCCCATCCCCATACTCACTGATCACTCCCTGGGCAAAAGTGGGTGGATTGGGACGAGGCTGGGAGGGGTCACCGGCACTCCGCTCCTGTGACGAGAGAGACTGCTAAAGGGTCACTGTTCTGTACCAGGCCCTAAGAAGGGTGGCCTGATGCCATAGGACCCAAGCTCCCACTCCCACCTGACCATTTATTTACCTGGCCACTCCCAGCTGCCACGTGGTTCTGCAGATCACTGCCGGGCCCCCCTGAGAGTCTCTGGGCTAGCAGGGACACTTGCTGCCTGGAGTCCGCCAAAGCAAAGAGGATGTGTCGGTGATGGGGAAAGTTGAAGGGCAAAGAGGTGGGACAAGAAGGAAGTAGGATGAGGAAGAACAGGGGAAGGACTGGAAAAAGAAAGGGCCAACCCTCCCACCCTGCAAGTCTTACCTGTTCATACCAGGTGCCACTCCAATGCTGCCCTGAGCCATCACCTTCTTGATGCCTTTCAAAGCAACCATCTTGGCCTTTGCAATAGGATCAATGATATCTTCTGCAGCAAATTTGTCCAGGTCTGGAGAGGGAGGAGCCAAGTGAGCTGGGCATTGAGGTCAATGTCCCATTCCATGTCTACTGTTCCAACACCTTGACCTCCACTAAGCCAAGCAGAACAATGGCATGGCATGGTGGAAAGACCACTGGACTAGGAGCCAGGCAGCATAGGTGACTCAGTTCTATTATTCACAGGACATGTGGCTCCGTTTTTACTTGCACAGTGCTAGGAAAAGGTACTCAGTAAATATCTGTTGAGCCAATATATCAATGTCATTTCACCTCTATGGGCCTCAGTTTACTCTTCTATTTGACAGAGATCATGATTCCTTATTCTGCTCACCTCATGGAGCTATTGAGAGGATCAAATGTGACCAGAATACGAGTACACTTTATGACCTAGAAAGCATTCTTCAAAAGTAGTGTTCTTAGGGCAACTAAGTGCAGCCCAAGAACCCAAGATGTGGGCACTGTGCCAAAGCCCAACGCCAGAGCTGTTTTGGGCACAACACGCATCACCTACAGACCACTCTTCTGCCTGTCCAGGATGCTGGGTAGGAAAAGAGAAACTAGCAGCCACCAAAAACTTAAATCTTCCTAAAATCCTGTACATTGTATATTTCTCCACTGCTCAGAAAGCTTAACTGACTCCCTACTTTTTTTTCTTTTTTTGGCTCCGCCGAGCTGCATGTGGGATCTTAGTTCCCCAATCAGGGATCGAACCCTCGCACCCTGGATTGGAAGCAGTCTTCACCACTGCACTGCCAGGGAAGTCCCCTGACCCCCTACTTTTAAGAGGACTAACCAAACTCCCTCTCCTGGTTATTTTGAGGCAGTAAAACAGTTAAGAGGATATGAGGGCCAGGGTTCAAATTCCAGCTCTGTTAGTTGTGCTGGGCAAGTTAACTTAACCTTGGGCAAGTTAACTTAACCTCTCTGCCTCAGTTTCCTTTTCTATAATCCAAGATAATAATAGTACCTATTTAATGTGTTTGTTGTGATGATTAAATTATACAATGAATGTAAAGCGCTCAGCACAGTGTCTGGCATAGCAAACAACCGTTATTCAATAGACGCTATTATAATTTGAGGTCTTCTTCAATCTGAGCCCTCTTCTTACCTCTCCAAAGCTACGGTGGCGCCCCCTCACTTCCCTCCGCAAAGCCTGCTCCAGCCTAACCACTCCACTCATTGTCTCCAAATATACCCCATGGGCTTTCCTGCTGCTAAGTCTCACTAAGTCTTTTCACCAACCCGGTTGCTTTTTCTTGCACCACTTCTCTCCAAGTCCTAATCTTTGGGTCTCACCGTAGCTACAAAGCCTTTGCTAATCAGACTTCATGCGTCTATTCCATTCATTCATTCAACATTTGAATGCCTGCTGTACGCCAGGCACTATTCTCCCTTAAAAGCTACAGTGCTTCTGCTTACACCACTCGTATGGAATCTGGCCAAAGCTCTTTGTGTCCCATCCCCTTTAACTAGGGAGGATCTTGGGTCTGCAGCCTCAGTGAGCATTTAGTGGTCACAGTGATAAGCCAGCGCCCCCAGCTGAGGTTACCTGTATCCGGGAAGAAGCTGTTAGCCAGCTGCTGCTGCATTGCCAGCTGCTGCGGTTTCATGCACATGGAAGGTGGCATGGTACCCATGGGCTTCTGTGCCAGCACTGGCTGCGGGCTCTGCTGGGGCACCAAGCCTGCCTGTCCCCCATGCTGCCCACTTAGCATATGCCCTTGGTTGGACACCATGGTCATGGATGGGGCCAGGCGCTGCTGGAGGGCATGAGCTGGTGGCTGGGTGGGCATCAGTGGCTGGGCCAAGCCTGGCTGTCGGGAACCTCCAAGTCCCAGGGCAAGCTGCTGCTGGGCGCCAGCCAAACTGGGAGAAGAGCCCTCATGTGGCAAAGGCACAGGCTGGGCAGGGCCTGGGGTGGACAGCAGGGAATGCTGCTGTTGCTGCTGCTGCTGGGCAGGCTGCAGCTGTGCTGAGAGCTGCTGTTTCTTCTGCAGCTCCTTCTTCTCATGTTCCAACAGGTCCTCGATGAGCAGGGGCAACTCACTGGCTACCAGTGAGCTCTCCATCTTGTCCAGCTCATCCCCAGATGCATGTCCACCGGGCAAGGTCAGGGCCCCACTCTCTAGCTCAAACTTTTCCAGCAGGGAGGACCCTCCTGGGCCACTCAGTGGGCTGGGGGTCAGCAGGTGAGCTGGTGGTCCTCCTGTGGTCCCAAAGGGGACCTTCTCAGCTGGGTGCCCACTACTGGAAAAAGGTCCTGGGCCCATTCGAGTGTCCCGGCTGCCCACCACACTCTGTCCTGGCTTCAGCCCCAGGCCTAGGGAAGTGGTGGCTGGAGCTGGCTCTACCTTGGGGGTGGTAATGGTAAACTGGCAAGGGGAAGGGTGGCGCCCACCCTCCTCCAACTTGGGCTTCACCTCGGGGAGCACGGATGCCAGACGGGGCTCAGAGGCATCAGCAGCGGGGGGAGGGCGCTCCTCAGGGCCCAAGGGTCCTGCCTCCACCCCCCGCAACAGAGCCTCCCGCTCAGCCTTTTCATTGGCCGACTCCACCAGCCTCAGATGCTCATTGAAGATGTCCTTCTTGTCCCCGGTGTCCAGCTCAGGGTCAGTATAGGCCAGCAGGTCAAACTCATCCCCGTTGAGCAGGTCGTCCAGGTGGGGATCATTGGTCTCCAGGTTTTCCAGGGTGCCCAGCTCATCATCTCCCTTGGCCACATCCACACCCAGGCCCAGGTGAGCAAGCTCCTCATCATCCTCCAGGGCCTTGTGGGCATCAAAGTCATCGTCCAACTCAGGATCCTCACAGGGTAACTTCCCAGCTTCCAGGGCCAGAGGAGGGCGGCCAAGCTCAGTGCCTGAGGGGGGCCGGCTGACTAGCTCCAAGCCAGCGGGCGCGTTGGGACCCTTGGTATGGGGCGTTGGATGCAGGCCGTTGTTCAGTTCAGGGGCCGGCGGGGCTGAGGGTTTCTGGGGAGGAAGGCCTGACACTGCTAGGCCACGAAGCCCTTCAGGGGCCAGTCGGTGAGAATCCTCAGTTACAGGGAAAAAACGGGGTCTCTGAGGGGGGCCCTGACCAGGAAACGGAGGCACCCCCGGTCCCAGTCCTTTCTGTACATTGTGCCGCAACTCAATGAACTGGGCAGGACCAGCTGGACCAGGCACTGGCTCACCAGGGCCAGGCAGGCGGGTGGGAATTCCCGCCAAGGGGGAACCTATGGCTTGGCGGCCAAGTTCAGGCCCAGGAGTTGACGGAAAGCGTGTCGACATGGCAAGTCGCATGGAAGTTGCTGCTGTTGCCTGTTGCTGCTGCTGCTGCTGCTGCCACAGTTGCTGCTGCTGCTGCTGCAAGGGCAGGGACCCAGGATACGGTGCTCGCTGATAGAAGGCTTGGGAGCCTCCCACCAATTGCCTGGAAGAATATGCAGTAGTCAGTAAGACGGAAGCAGGATGAAAAAGAGCTAGAACACGGGCTGCCCTAAGGAAGGAAGGCTGGAGTTAATGCAGTGAGGGGGAAGGAATGGGGAAGAGAAGTTAAGTGATACTGAAGAAGGATTAGAGAGACAGGAAAATCAGAGGCAGCACACAATGGTGGTACAATATGTTCCCTTGATTTTCCCCCAGGGCACCCCCTGGAGCCTCACCGGCTGTTCACATCCATAGCGGAAGGGGTGGCTGGTGGAGGTGGCCGGGAGAGTCGGTCATCACTGGGGAAAGCCCCCGGCCCCAGGATGGGGCCACCCAGCTTGCTTGGGGGCAGCCCCACAAGGCTGCTCTTGTCCTAGGAGAGATGAGGGTAGATGAAGGTGGGGCCACCTTCAGCATCTTGGATCCACTACCCCTTGCCACTCCACCTACCTGGGTGCCAGCAAAGGGGGTCTGGCCTCGACCCAGCTGCTCAAAGGCAGGGCTACTAGGCTCAGCACCCCAGCTGCCCGGGGGCCCCACTGCTCCGGCAGCTGCCGCAGTTTCCTTCTCCTGCCGAAGGGTGTTGCGCTGGATCTGCTGCCGAATCAGCAGCTCCCGTAGTCGTTGGCGCTGCGCAGAGAACAGAGAAGAGGGGTAAGTCCATTCTACTCGAACCAAAGGGCTGGCACAGAAACAGAGGAGACGTGGGGGGCTCAGGTCCAGGATGTCGACTCACCTGTCGTTGCTTCTCCAGCTCTGTCTGACTGAGGCTGGACATGCCTGGGTCCTGGGTACCTGGAAGTTCAGGTGCTGCCAAAGAGCTGCCCATCCCAGCCCCTGGGTCTTCTCGCTTCTCAGCTGGAGAGGTGATGCCTGCCCGCTGTGAGGCTCCATGGGACAGGTAGGGGAGGGATCCATCGGGTGCAGGTGGTGGAAGGACTGATGGGGGGCGCAGTGGGGACAGCCCATAGCCCTCTCCTGTGGACCCACTGCTGGGTCCCAGAGGGCTGCCCGATGGGTGGAAGTTCCCTGTGGCTACTGTGTAGTTTGTGCTTTGAGGCTTGCCCAAGGTAGGGCCGGGCCCAAAATGGCTGTTGATCCCATGGGGTGGAGGGAGACCAGGCTGAGGGACAGGGGGCTTTAGCGAAGGCTCCCCTACTGCCTGAGGGAAAGTGAAACGCATGGGAGAAGGGGTGCCTACAAATGCACCAGTCCCAGGAGACCGGGCAAAATTGGGGGGCTGCACACTTGGGACCTTGGCATGGAGCTCACCTGCCGGCCCTGAGGGCAGGGCTGCTGGGAAACCCCCAGCCCCCAACGGAGTGTGGGCTAGAGGCCCAGCCTTGAAGGCAACTTCAGGGGGCTGGGGGCGGGGTGGCTTATGCAGTGGGGCAAACGGGTCCCGGGACTGAGGGCGTGACGGTGGGCGGGAATAGGGGTCAGGGGACTGGAAGCGAGGGGTAACAGGGGACGGGCAGAAAGCCTCAGCAGACAGAGGACGGGGTGTCAGCGGGGACTGGGAGCTGGACTGGGACTGGGGACTGGCGGGCACTCGGGAGAAAGGGTCAGAGGGCAGCGAGCGAGGAGGCAGGGCACAGCAGCTCTCAGGGGGCGGGGGCGGGGGCCGAGGGGTCAACGGCGGTTGGGCATAGGGGTCAGGGTAGGAGCCAGGGCGAAAGATGTCCGAGTGGCTGGGAGGGGAAGGGGCCAAAGCCTGGGCAGGGGGCGGCTCCTGGGGCCTTAGGCCCAAGCCTGGGCTCTGGGGCTCTACCTGAGATGCCCGAGGGGTCAGGGGGGCTTTGAAGACGTCGGGTGCCTTTAACTCCAGGCCACCCAGATGGGGGCCTGAGGAGGGTGAATCAACAAAGCCCAGGTTTGGGGGCCCATAGCTGGGAGAGGATGCCCCAAGCTCTTCCTTCTTCACCTCTAGGGCCTTCCGAGACTCCCCGAAAGGCAGGGGCGACAGCAGAGGCTCAGAAGCCTTGCCTCCCCCTACCCCTGGGCTCTCAGGCACAGCCAGGTTGTCCAGTGAGGGGCAGCGGGGTTTGAGGAAGGGGTCAGGTGTGGAGGGCTGGTGTCGGGGGGTGCCAGGTGGGGTGGTGTGGAACTCCCCTGGCTGGCCGGTCCCAGGACGAGATGAGGCGCCCAGCGTCGCGGGCTGCGCGGGGGCCCCGGTAGGACTAGGATAGGGAGGATAGGTGGGTGGTGCCGTGGGGAAGCGGGGCTCCAGAGCGTAGGCGGGGGCCAGTCCAAAGGGGTCCTGCGAAGGCACTTGGGCGGGCACCTGGGGTGGGAGCTTGAGGAAGAGCTCACCGGGCGAGTCGGGGCCGGGCACCGTGCCCGCCGGCGGCTTCAGGAACCCATCCGCAGAGGTAGACAAGCCGGCGGGGGGAGTGGGGCTGCCAATGAAAATGGTGGGGGCAGCAGCAGGAGGCGGGCTGCCCAGTGCCCCTGGCTGGGGGGGAATGCGGAGATGAAGGGCCGGTCGGTCAGTCTTACGGGCCATGTCGCCCACCTTGGTCTGCTTGTTGATCTGGCTCTCAGCCTGCTACAGGGGGAGACCAGGCACAGAGCAGTCAGGCTGCTGTGGGCAGGCCCTATGTCCCCCCTACCCTTAGAGAGCCCGCCCCACTACAGGCCTTGGATGGCACGACCCAGCCTGGCCCCCACTCACCTTTTGCACCTTGCTGATGCGGTGAGCTGCCCGGTTATCTTTGGCCTTTTGCTGAGGAATAGAGGACACAACCTTAGGCTAGGACGCAATCTCACGCTCAGCCCCCAGCCCTCGCAATGTCACTCACACTGCCTACCCAGAAGCCGATCCCTACTGGCCCAGCTGCTTTGGGAGTGGGGAATGGAAAGAACTGAGGCGACCTTCCCAAAGTCACCCCGCACCCTCAGTTCCCATGCTGACCCAGGCTCCCTCTGTCTCACCAGGTAGGGGGCTTTATCAGCAGCTGGAACTTTTCTCCAGAGCTTCATGATTTGTTTGCAGCGGCTAGACCAGTCTGGAGGGCAGAGAGAATGTGTTAGAGGAGACCTGGCAGGTGACCCCTGCACGTGCCATGTTACAGGTTGTCTCCCTTGCCCTCATCCCACGGGTACCTGGGTAATCTTGCTTGAGATTGGGAAAGTTAATGTTGGCATAGAGCACAGGTGAGATGGTAGAGAGCTGGCCCAACTCCTCGTCCTTCTCCCAGCGCTGAAGACTCCGCTGGTTGTAGGAGAGCCCGTCGCCCTCACCCTCTGTGGTGGGCGTGGTCGGAGTGGAGGGCGTGGTGCCCCCCGAGCCTGTCCAGGGGCTGTCTGGCTCACCGGGCTCCGGGCTAAAGAAGCCCCCGCGCTCCCTGGGGCGCAGGGGCGGAGAGTCACAGAGGGCAGGGACGCCAAGCCCCACCCCAGACAAACTGCCCAGAGTCCCCAGGCCACTGCCCTGCCCCAACAGAGGACAGTCACTAACAAAGGAGCAGAGGGAGGTGTTGCTACAGCAGCACCCAAGAGTCCAAGGTTCCCTCCCTTGGCATGGCCCCAGTTGGAGGGAAGGGACTGCCCACGGGGGTTAAGCATAAATACCAACCTAGAATCCAGGAATGGGGACTGGCAAAGGCCCGGGTAGGAGTCCATTGGGCTGCTGGAGGGGAGACTGCCCAAAGGGAGTCCACCTACAAGAGGCACAGGATCAGCGAAAGGAGTAAGTGGCCCATCCTGGAGGCAGGCTTGGCCATACCTGCCCACCCAGTTTTCAAACCACTCCTATCCGGATCACCTTGAAGAAAGGGCCTCTGTAGCGGTGTACGGCTGCCGTCGAGGCCAGGGGTTCCACAACCCAGATGTTGCTCTCGTTCAGAACCCAGAACATCCTTGAAAAGCTGCTGCAGGTCCTTGGATTCCATCTTGGGCAGTTCTGTGAGGGATCGATGAAGGATGCTGCTGAGGAAGACTGGGGAGTTGAAGGGACACCACAGGGCTACAAACGGTCACGGCCAGGGAAGGGGCCCACGACTCCCCACTAGAGAAGCTGTACAGATGAGAGTCTCAAAGGTAGGATGCTCTCCTTCTCCCACAGAGGACCCTTATACGCAAGGAGTGAGGGTCACAGCCTCACCTTCTGTGGGAATCCTGTCTAAGTCAGAGCTAAGCATCCCTTCACCCGGGGTGCCTGGCTTCTCAGGGTCACTAGGCACTGGGGATGCCTTTACGCCGCCATCCTCAGGTCCTGCAATTGCCAGGAGAAACCCATCAGCCAAGGCCAGTATGGAGGTACCACACTGGCCACCCTGAACCACAGAAGGCACGGAACGCTTTCTAGCCTCCAACCCTGATAGTGCTCAGGGGCAGAACAGGTTGACAGAAGCAAAACCAAGATGGCACACAGTCCCAGCAGCCCTCACCTGACGTATCAGCCTTGCCCTCAGGACCACGGGATTCTTCATCTGCAACATCCGGACCATCATCTCCTACGAGCAACAGTCGCCATTCCAATCAGAGATGCCCTACATGTGATGCCCCGAATAGGACCCCAGCTCCAAGGCCAGGGCCCTTGGCCCACCCTCAACTCCTGGAGACCAGCCCATTTCCCACTAAAATCTCTTACCAGCTTCTAAGCACAGAGTGAAGTTGGACCCCTTCAGACCACCTTACCCCCACACGACTGACCTTTCTGTGAGGTCGGGAGCTCCTTCCTATCTGAGCCTCCATCCCCCTTGGCTTTTGGGGTTCCTAGTCCAAAGCTTGGCCGGCCCACCCCAACTGCAAAAAGGGCCTTCCGGCTCAGGTCCAGCAGCTCCTTCCCAAAGAAGGCTTCCTGTGGGAGGAGTCAGGGAGAAACAGGCTTCTTCATGCCCTGCAGGACCGACACTGCCCTTGCCCCTCGGAGCCTAAGACCCACCTGCAGATAAGCAGGGAACATGTCCTCTAGTTTGCTCTTCTTGCGCCCTCGCCGCTGCTGCTTCTTCTTCTCATCCCCATCAGCTAAGCTCTGGTCCACAGAGCCCTCTGCAGGCAGGTCGGCAGGCAACACTGGGGACCGAATGGGAGGTGTCTGCCTCTCTGGGGACAGCGGGCATGCTGCTCCCAACTTGGCCTGGGGACGCTTTCTGCCTACTCTCTCCCCAGCACCAGTTGGGCCCACTACTCTCTTGGCCCTCTGAGTGAACTCCCCTGCCCCAGGCCTCCCTGGCAGTGTCCCACAGGTCCTGTGATCCCCACCTTCTCCCAGGCCCCACTGGAGCCCTCACCCGTCTCACCCTCGTCGGGCTGCCCATCCCCACTCAACACCTCCGCCTGTGCAGCAGGCCCCTTTTTCACACGTGTGTGGGATTTCCGCTGTCGCACCATGAAACCACCGATGCCTACAAGGAGACAGAGCTGAGGCTGAGAAGCCGCTGGGGACCTGGTGAGCTGCCCTTCACCACCCCACCTCTGCATCCCAGGGCCTCACCAGGCCGATAGGGTTTGCGTTTGCGTTTTTTGCTTTCCTCGGTCTCCTCTTTGCCAGGCTCTCCATCAGGGCTGACGGGGCCCTCTAGTTTAATTTCGCATTCCATGTGCTCCACACCACCTGTGTACGGGGACAGACGAGATGGAAGCAGGTCAGAGGCAAGGACCCTTTTAACCCTGTCATCCTGCCACCTAAGAACAGAGCTGAGTGCCCTGCCACAGAGCCATCTGGACAAGACCAACAGTGGCTTGAGGGTGACTGGGAGTGATAATGCAGCTCCTACCCAACATTCAACTCTCACAGGCACGCTCCCATTACTCTGGCACTCCCTGAGATTCCTCAGCCTGACCTTCACCCTTGAGCAGCTCATCAGTGTCCAGGTCTCCATCCTTCTTGTCATCAGGGCCAAGGGCATCTGAAGGCTCAGAACCCTCCAGCCCTGCCTCGCCTGGGAGGCCAAGCCGTCCTCGCCGCTGGCGCCGCTTGTGCAGGGGCGACATGGTCAGGTTACGCAGCACAGCCATGCCAGTTTCTGTCAGCCACACACCCTCGAAGCGGAAGTACTGGGGCTCTGCACAAGGGGGAAGAGCGTGTGACCCCTGATGGAGGCCCCAAGGAGGGCAGAACTCCAAGTTTCGGCCTAAGTCCCTAGCTGGGACTAAAGCTCTGTGAAGAGCGAGAGAGAGACAGACTGAAGTCCAGACTGGGGTCTGAGGGCTGGAGAGGAGAGACCACCAATGGGCGCCAGCTAAGGCCCGAGTGCTCCCTCAGTTAACCAGGGGGATCAGAGAGACCGCTCCTGCTGAAGCCAGACTTTGCTCACGATTAACCCGCAGTTCACCAAATATATTCTCTAGCTGTCTGGGGCCAGGAAGGCCCCTCCTTGCCGAATGCCAGCTCACAGTGCCCCAGATGCCAGGAGCAGTGCCCACATTACAATGGAGGTGGGAGAGCCCCAGCTCCTTCATTAAGGAGAAAGAGCTGTGTTCTGTGCTCTCTGGAGATGAGATTCTAGCCGTACAAAGGCCGTGTTGCCTGGCGGAAGGAACTCTGCCTGGGAAACTGGATGCCTTGGTTCTCGTCATAACTTCATCACTGACCTATGGGGTGACCTTGGGCAGGCCACTCAACCCCCCTGGGTGTTAGTTTCCTTCTCTGAAAATAACGAGATAAAGTTGGGGGGCTGGAGCTGGACTAAGTGTCTAAGGTCTCCTCTGGCTTTGGCATTCAGAATTTCTGTGACTCACCCGGCTCTTTCACCTTCATAGGCACCAACTCTGGAGGCGCAACAGGCACTGTGGAGAGGACAAACCAAGGCAGCTAGAGGCCCTGTCCCAAAGCAAGGCACCCCTGCCCCGACTCCTCCTCCCCTCTCCCCAGCTCCTGGTACTCACCAGCAGGCTTTACCACGTAAGGCTGGCAGGAGACACAGTCAAAGCCCTCGTCAGCCGCCTGCTCCACGTCATCCTCTGTGAAGAGGCTCTCGCAACCAGCATGCATCCACCTGGGAGAAGGGAGACAGGAGGGGATAAACTGAGACAACGCAAGGCTGAGAACAGGGAAGAGGGGGCTTACATGAGGGGCAAGGGGCACCCTCACCGTTCACAGTGACGGCACTGGATCAGGAGGTCCTCTTCCACATACGGGGCATGACAGATCGGGCAGGTCACCAGGCTGGCGCAGGGCCCGCAGTGCGTGTAACTATTCTGCCATTCACAGTGGAAGCCAGGGGAGGCGGCCCCACACTGCATACAGGACACACACCTGGTGGGGGCAGAAAGACAGGCCCTCAGCACCTAACCTACCCAAAGCACCCAAAGCCTCCCGGCCTTCTAAACCCCGCCTCTGCCATGTATTCAACATGACACCCACTCAAACATTTCAGACCCCTCTGAAGATCCCAGTCTCCTTACCACTTGCACTTCCAGCCACCCTTGGGCACGGTGAGCAGTGGGGGGTCCAGGCAGTACGTGTGGTAGCTAATGTCACAGTCATCGCAGAGCAGCAGGCGGGAGGGGTCTGAGGCCTGGCCGCATACCTCACACACGATGCACTCCACGCAACGCCAGCCCTTCAGCAGCATCACCTTGGTGATCTGGTGCAGAAGATGGCAATTCCTCAGGAGGTGATGCGGGGGGCAGGGCAGACCTCTCAGGGGAGGGTGGGACTTACACAGGTGAGGCTGGAGGACCCCAGGACCCAGGCCAGACCTCCATTTGAGCACAGGGAAGCGACACAGAGCACCCTCACCCCAAAAATAGTGGATCTTAAACAGGCTTCCAGGGATCTCTGCTGATCAGAGAACAGCCTCACCCGGCCACTGCCTCATTACGACCTTACACTAGCGAAGTCTCCAAAAAGACCGTGGATAGAATTAGGTCGTATTTCCCCCAGTTTTTCCTGAACATGCAGAACCTGCTACTGCTGCAAGTTAGTGAGTGTTAGCAGTGGACAAGTTCTAAATTAACATTAATGAAAACCCCAAAATGACTGATCATACTTGAGTCAAAAACACTGCTTTCTCTTTGTGGACATGTGTTTGATTCTGATTTTACATTTTATATCCAGACCATATCATGCTTTCTACTAGTAAAGTTCTCATAGTTTATATGATGGACTGAATTATACCAGCAAGTCATGGTCTACCACAAAGAAACTCGTAAAGACCACTATGGTTTCCAAAGTATTTTTTCCCCGAGATGAATTTGACAACCACTGGAAACTAATGAACAACACCCATGACCAATGGCCACTTTAAGTAGAGTGGCCAGGACAGGGAACTAGGATAAGCAGTAATGACCCCATCCCCCAGGCCAGACCTCTTGGGCCCTGAACTCACCTTGCTGTTGACACAGTAAGGGTGATAGCACTGAGAGCACTGGGAACAGGCAAGGAGGTGGCCCTCTGCCCCCCGGCCAAAGCTGCCACATACCACACACATGTCCTGGGGAAACACACAGAAACCCAAATGTCCAACCTCACATCCTCAGTACCACTCAGTCCCAGTAACCGACTACACCACTAATCTGAGAGGAGGGAGTCAAAGAACCAGAAGCCTATCCCCAGCATTAGGACACGGTGAGCCATCACGGGACCCCGTTCCTTCCTAGCATGCCTTGCTCATCGGATCAGGTAATTTGAAATGATACAGCCTGACATGGGTAATGGTAATGAGAAGTAAAAGATAAGATGGGTAAAGACTGGTCAGGATGAGACAGTAATATATGCGACAAAATTCTACAGCTTCGAGATTACTCGTGTTCCCTAGACTCTAAGCCTCAATAGGGCAGAAACCATTTCTGCCTTTTTCACTGCTACACCCCTAGCTGCTAGCTCAGTGTCAAGCTCATTCTCTGGAATGCCAGAAGTAGGTCCCTGGTTCTCCCCATTTACCCTCCCACCGAAACACACATATCCAACTGTTCAGTCTGCCAGATCTCACTGCTGAAGATGGGACTACAAAAGTCAAGTATGGTACCTGCATTAGGACAAACTTGTCTGTGTTGGAGAAGAGAACCACAGTATTTTGCATGGTGTCATCATCATCATCTTCTTCCTCCTTGCTGGGAGAGCTATCGATATCAGCAACCTTATAGGCAGAGAGTTGTGGAAAGTGAGGCAGCTAAATCTGCCCCAACTAAGCTGCTTTCCTCTTTGGTGTTGGGGGAAGGCGGCATAAACCTCTGGCTAAGATGAAAGCCAGGAGCCAGGACTAAGAAGCAGAAGAACACCCCAGCTCCCAAACTGGGCCTCAGCCCGACATCAGATTTCAGAGAAGCCTGAGGGCCAAGAGGACAGAAGGAGCACAGACATAGCTGGACAGGCCCTAGGCTAGCAGGCAGGCAGGTGAGCGTGCAGGGGACTGGCAAGATTTAAAGGGTGTTTAATCTTGAAGGGGCCAGCTGAAGCATGTTTGGGGGATGGGAGGCCTCTCCTTACTACCAGAGTCTCAATGGAAGAAGTAGTTGATTTTAGCCGGGCCCGTCCTCTGCCACGTCCTCCGTGTGCTCCTCCGCGTGGCCGGCGTCTTCCTGGGAAACTACTGCTGCGACCCTGAGTGAGGAAAAGGGACGATTACAGGAAAAGTCGAGGGCTAATATGCTGGATCCACAGGCTTGGAGGGAAGAGAAGAGACGAAGGGACAGAGTATGGCAGGTACCAAAGCCCAAAAGTCCCAGTCAGGGCCAGGGAAAAAGCCAAGCTCTCATATAGCAACAGGTAGGTAACTGGTCCAAACCACTCACCATCTTCCAAGAAGAGTGGTCAACGTGGTACAACAAGAAAAAATACTGGCTTGAGAGACCTGAGTTTCTAGTCCCGATTCTATGGCTGAGTTACCATGAACCTGGGCAAGTCACGTCCCCCTGTGAATCAGTATTCTCCTTGATAAAATAAGAAGATGCACTCAAGGATCTCTGACAGTCCAGGATTCAATAAGCCAGGTAGGAAGGTATCAGTGACACAGGACTATATCTCTGACAGTGGCATGACACCAAGCACATCCAGTGGCTGGATAGCCCCTTACCTGTTTGATGCGGGAACGAGCCGGGGAGCTGCGCCGCCTCCCCTTGTCCCCCTCCGCTTTGCCTCCTCCGATAGCCGTCCCGGCATCACACAACAGCGAGTCATCTGTCTCTGGCAGCGAATCCGTACAAAGCCGCAGGGAGCCCTCATCTCGGGCTGGACTAACGTCTGTAGATACCCCCAGCTCCATGGACAAGGAGCCACCCCCCTCGGGGTCGGGAGAGCCCAGCAGGGGCTCTGAACCAGGAAAACTGGCACTGGCATCGCCCTGGCTCAGATTGGAGATCTCATTAACGATGTCAGATTTGATGAGAGTAGGTGGGGTAGGAGCCACTGGTGCACGTGGCTCCTCTTGCTCTTCACAGGGTGAGCCCTGCTCTGCCTGCTTGCATTCTGGGCCATAGACCTCCATAGGGGTCACAGGGGCCAGCTCCTCGGGGTCCAGGAGCACAGGGGAACCCTTAAGTTCACTAGCCAAACTGCCAGGGGTCTGTCCGGCCTCTGGCTGTGATCCAGGAGTGTCAGTCCCATCCAGAGGGGCTGTATCTTCCCCCAGGCCAGAGAAGTCATCCAGGGCTGGGGCAGGGCTGGGTGCAGGGCAGGAAAGGTTCCCCATGGGAGAGGGGAGAGGACTAGTAGGGCTGGGTTCCAAGGCTGGGCACTCAGGTTCTGGGGCTTTCTCAGTCTCCATCTCATGTGGCTCAGCCTCATCTGAGACCTGCACTGCCTTCTGCATGGGACTCAGTGGGGAAGGAATAGACAGTGGCAGAGCAGGGGGAGAGCAATGGGAAGGAGGGGAGTTTGGGGGAGGCAGGGAATGCTGGAGGAGTGGGGAACAACGAGGGGGAAGGGGCTCCATCAGCATGGGAGAGGCCAGTCCTACCGGGGAGCCTGGAGATGGGGGAAGGATCATAGGGGGTACAGGCTCAGGGTCAGTGCAGTTAGCTTCTGGTGGAGGGCTGATAGGTGTCTCTAGGATGGGGGCAGCCAATGGCGACTCAGGGTCACTGTCCCCTTTGGCACCAAAGGGGTACTCTAACTCTCCCAAAGGAGACAGGGCCGGCGGGGCCACAGCTGTGATAATGGGTGAGAGCGGAGGAGGAAGAGGATCTGGAGAGAAAGAAAAAAAGAGAGGCTCTTAGATTAGATGTGCCATAAAGAGTTAAGACTGTCCCAGAGTAAGAGGGTACTAACGTCCCCGTACCTGGTGGCATCAGCTGAGGTGACAAAGATGGCTCCCCAGATGGGGACAACGGCAGCTCCTCCGGCAGAGGGGACAGAGGTGGCTCCCCAGGCTCAGACAGGGCCGGCTCTCCAAGCAAAGGGGATAAGGGTGGCTCCCCAGGTGGGAGGAACGAGGGCAATTCCTCAGGTGCCGGGCACAGGCCTGGCTCCTCAGGGTGCTCTTCAGGGCGAGGGGACAGGTGCGGCTCCTCAGGTCGAGGGGACAGGCGCGGCTCCTCGGGCACTGGGGACAACTGCGGCTCCTCGGCCGTGGGGGCCAGGCGTGGCTCCTCAGGCTGGGAGGACAGATGCAGCTCCTCAGGTGCAGGGGACGGGCGCGGCTCCTGGGGCGCAGGGGACAGACGAGGCTCCGCGGACACAGGGGACGGGCGCGGCTCCTGGGGCGCAGGGGACAGGCGCGGCTCCTCGGACACAGGGGACAGGCGCGGCTCCTCGGGCGCAGGAGACAAGCGAGGCTCCTCGGGCACAGGGGACAAACGAGGCTCCTGGGGCGCAGGGGACAGATGTGGCTCCTCGGGCCGGGGGCAGGGTCGCAGTTCCTCAGGCAGTGGCGACAGGGGTGACTCCTCCAGGGGTAGGGACATAAGCAAGTCCTCCGGTGGCGGGGAAGCAGGTGAGTCTTCAGGTGGCGGGGACGCGGGTGAGTCCTCAGGCGGTGGGGACAGGCGTGAAGCCTCAGGTGGCGGGGATGTGGGAGACTCCTCAGGTGGTGGGGACAGGGGAGATTCCTCAGGTGGTGGGGACAGGCGTGACACCTCAGGCAGGGGAGACAGGCGTGATACCTCAGGCGGGGGGGACATGGGCGAGTCTTCAGGTGGCGGGGACATGGGTGAGTCCTCAGGCGGTGGGGACAGGCGTGACGCCTCAGGTGGTGGGGAGAGAGGAGACTCCTCTGGTGGAGGGGACAGGGGCGATTCTTCAAATGGTGGGAACAGACAAGATGCCTCAGGTGGTGGAGACATGGGTGACTCTTCAGGTGGAGGGGACATGGGTGACTCCTCAGGCGGTGGGAACAGGCGCGATGCTTCGGGTGGTGGGGAGGTAGGCAATTCCTCCGGTGGGGGGGACAGGGGAGACTCCTCAAATGGCGGTGACAGAGGTGATGCTTCAGGCGGTGGGGATAAGGGTGTCTCAAGCGGGGGAGATGGGGGGGACTCCTCTGGGGGAGAGAAGGGTGACTCCTCCAGTGGAGAAAAAGGTGATGCCTCAGGTGGGGGAGACAGAGGAGACTCCTCAGGCGGTGGAGAGAGGGGCGAGTCCTCAGGCGGTGGGGACAGGCGCGATGCCTCAGGCGGCGGGGATGTGGGCGATTCCTCAGGCGGTGGGGACAGGGGCGACTCCTCAGGTGGGGGCAGCAGTGGCATCTCCTCATTTAGGGAGGCCTCCAACTGGGGCTCAAGTTGGGCCCCTTCTCTACCTGCAGACATAACACACCATGCTCCTACCTAGTTCAGCTGCACTCCACAGAAAGTACAGGGTCTGGGGCAAAGCAGAAACTGTCCCTTGCCACACGACAGAAGGGGATTACTTTCAGGGACCCTCACACCCTACTCACCTAGTGGTTTGGCTTCACATTGCAGGGGCCCCGGTTCCTTGGGTTGCATAGAGGTCACGTGCCCACCCTTTGGCTGCCCTTGGCATGCAACGTACAGAGCATCGGGCTCATCAGTGGGGGTATCGCCGGGCTCTGGGGATGAGAATCTGCAGAGGGTACAGGGGAGCAGGCACCACGGCTCTCATCAGCTATCAGCTCCTCACGAGAGCACACTGGGGCGAGGCACGAATGCTACGGATTGTACTGCCCGCCTGAGGGCCCTCCTCTCAAAGTCAGCTTGCTTTAACACGAGCCCTGCCAATCTCAGTACTTCCGATCCCCCAGCCCGATCTCTGCCAGTCCACACCACTTACCTGCCACAGACCGCGGGGTGCTGCTCAGCAACAGAACTGACAGGCTGTCCTCCCTGGGCTTTGTGACAGCGGTGACAGAGCGAGTAGTTCTCAAACCACTCAGAGTTGGGGTTCAGCTCTGCTGAGCCGGCCCCACAGGCCCGGCATACCCGGCATGCCTAGGGGAAGGGAACGGGCAAAACGGGCACTTGTCAGACAGCCAGAGACTGGAGGAGAGCACGGGACTCGTCACAACAGAGAAACTCGGGACGCTGTAGGAGGCAGACTCAGGGAGAGTAAGGCAGGAGGATGAGGGGACACTCACCTTGCACTTCCAAGAGTGAGCAGGCAGTTCCTCCATAGGTGGTTTCAGGCAGAAGGTATGGTATCCTTTGTCACACGTCTCACAGACCAACATCTTAGAGTCATTCCCAGGTTTCCTGCAGGGGCACAGGGCACATAACAGGGTCCTCCTTGCCCTCATTTTCAATCTTAACCTGTGCTTCGCCTAAGGTTCTCTCCTGCCCTCCCACTCTTACCTGCAAGCTTGGCACACTTTGCACTCAGGGCACTGCCAGCCAGCACGCTTGCGGGCAGTCAGAGCAGTGTCCAGGCAGGCCCCGTGATAGTGATGCCCACAGCTGGTACAGAAGAACAGGTCACACAATTCCCCTGGCCCCTCACATACTGCACAGCGAGCCTCCTCTGCAGTGGGAAGGGACAGAGGACACAGGTCAGCTATGGATTCCTTACAGGACTCGGCACAGTGCTGTCTACATAACAGGCATTCCACAGACACAGAATGAACGAATAACAAATAGTTACTAGGTGTCTGCCTAATATATGCCAGGCACTGCTCTAGGCACTGCAGACACCATGCTAAACAAGACAGGCAAAGCCCCTGCATTCACAAAGTCCACACGTATTTTAGTGGGGCAGACTGACAGTATGTAATTGTAGACTTCTGAGTGCTCTGCAGAGTACAAAACCCACAGCACCCCTGGACCCTCATTTGCCCTACGTCCAAAGGGCAGGACTTCTCACCCAGATGTGTGGCCCCCTCACTGTGCTCCGGGCATAGCAGCTGCAGTGTTTTCATGGATAAGAAGGAACCGCTGGCAGTTGCACAAGGGAAGTGGTAAAGACGTGGACATCCAGGTGAGCGGCAAGGGATGGAGGCACCGAGTCTGGTGCAGTGGGAACAGCGCTGCCAGGGTGGAGACAAAGGCTCAGTGCTAGCCAGCTCTCTCCAGAGCAACACGTCAGGCACTGGCTCTGTCCCAGTATGCCCCCTGCCCTTCTCATTCCACCCTGACTCTAGGAAGCCCACCAGCCCTGCCCACCCTGCCCTGGGCCTACGCAATCCCCTGGCCCGGCCCCACCTGTGAGATCCCTGAGAAGATGGCCTTGTCCACACCACATAGTTCTGGGCCCTCCTGCCCCCACACGCCTGCCGACCACGCAGCACACCAGTGGTGAGCCCAGCAGGACCCTGCATAAGGGGAAAGGGGGAAAGAGTTAACAAGAACGTGATCACTGCTTCAGGACCACTCAGCCCCTTCCCCGTTTCCTGCTCAAGTCAGCTACCCCACTTCTCTTCACTTACCTCCAGGTTCTCCTAGGTGGGCAGGTGTCAGGCCCTCAGGGAAACCAATCTGTGATAGGTCCTCACTGGGCAGCGCTGCCTCACTGGGCCCTGGGTTCCCCCCAGGGGATACCACTGGACACCGGGGCCAGTCAAATGGCAACTCAAAGCGCCGTAGCTCCCGCTGCCCATGTAGACTGGGCTCCCCGCAGTTACAGAGAGCACAACGCCGCATTGGACCCCCACTGTGAACACACAAGCATCAGCACCACGCTGGCCCCTGCCCACAGGTACCCCTAAACAACCCCATGACTTGCACACCTATGCTTCCCACTCATTTTCCTAAATTTTCCACCTTGAAAGCCCCAGACTCTCAAATCAAATCCTCGTATGTCCTTACATCCTCATTTCCCCAAACTAGTTACCTGCAGTCCTGGGGAGGCTCCTGAAGCCTGGGACCCCCAGAACTGGGCACAGAGCCCTCCCCCACATGTGGTTTGGGAAGGTCTGGCTCAGTGGCACCTGACTCTTCGGAGGCTGCAGGTCCATCAGCTGAATGAACAGACAGAGAAGTGTGCATCAGCCATTATCCTCTATTTAATACTAGTCCACTCATCAGACCCAAGAGATTATCCAAAACCCTTGGTGGATAACAGTGATGGCATTTCAACTTTTGTCCCAAAGAACAAAGTCCTTCCATTACCTTTCTATTAGATGGACTTAGCTCCTGTCCTTGTGCTAGGACCAGAAATTGTCTGGTCCTAAGATTGTCTGGGTAGAACAGAAAGCTGCCAAGCAAACCCAGAATGTGCCCTACTCACCTGCTGGTTCTGAATCTTTATCCTCACCAGGCGGCTTCGGGCTGTCCATCCCTCTCTCCGACCGGGCAGGGCCCTCTCGGGGAGACCTGTCAGACCCAAGAGATAACTATTTGTCTAGTAAGTCTTCCCACTAAACACTTTCCCCCAAATCCTAGGAAGAAGGCAGCTAATGTTATCTCGACCCTACAGAAATCAGAGTAAAGCCATACCTACAAATTCCTGCACTAATGACAAGGAAAGTCCCTCTCCCCAACAGTTGTCCCACTGCCTACTTCCTCCCCAGATAAACACATACCATCTTCTCCTACTCTGAATTCTGAGAGGATCCACTCCCCTTTCCCACTTCCCACCTCCTGTCCAAGAGTTCCCAGGACAATAGCATCCAACTAGAAGCACATACAATCTACATCTAGTATCACTCTTTGCCTCATGACTGAGTTCTTGGCTTCTGGTGGGACCTATCCCTTGGACTTTTTCCTCAGGTCTTAAGTCAGCTACCATCCTAGAGGCCTTTCAGAGCCAACCCAGGGGCAGTCATAACAAGAAGCCTGAGTCCAGCCGAAATCCCTCTCCCTGGGGTCTTGCAGGACGTAGAACACATTACTGGAACTAAAGCCCATCTCCGAATGGATCTCCCCCATCTCCACTGGTTTCAACCAGAACATCCCAATCACAACAGAAGAAACTCCCCAATTTCCACCCACTGCCCATCTAAATCCAGCTCAGGCCCACCCCCTGGCCCCTGCCATGACTGAGCTCAGGATCTCACCCAGCCTGAAGGCCTCAGGTCGTTGCCCTTAGCAACGCCAACAGCCCTTCCTCCTCAGATGTCCCTAGTAGTTAACAGAAGTGGGCCTTAAGAGTTACTGAGCATGTGTAGCCAGGCCTGAGGCTAGGCATGCTGGGAGTTGTAGTCTCAGGAAGCACACCACCACTTGGAGCTGTTCTAAACAGGGCAGGACAGAGCAAAGTAGCTTCCTTCCTCTTCCGTCAAGCAGGGTTTCCACACACACTATGGGGGTGGCGGGTAACGGTCCCCTCTTCTAAGATATGCCTGCCTATCCCAGAGCCAAATGAAACATATTAAAGTTATACCTAAGAAGGTCAAGACCCACGCCTTTGGGTATATTTTCCTAAACCTCAGATAAAACTAAACACAGTACAAAAAAGAGAGAAGTAAAGAATAAGAATTACAGAGCTGAGGAAGAGGAAAGAGGTCCTATAGAAGAAGGGAGAAAAGGACAGGTGTAAACAGCTCTTAGTGGGAAGGGTAGGGGCTTAAGCAGAGAAACAGAGCATAGTTTTCCTACAGAAGGTAGAGGGGAATCCCTAAAACAAAACTCTAAATAAAAGTTTGAGAACTGTATCTCTCACCTTCTCCACTCCTCTTGTTTAACCAGAGGGACCACACCAACCTTAGTAAGGACAAGCCTCTCTTCCCAAACCAAATACCCCAGTCAGCCACTTGGGGTTGAGTGACTGGGGCAGATGAGACAGGGGGGGAACCCTCAAAGGTGCCCAGGATCCATAAATCAATTACCTAAGAACCACATTATCAGTCCTCTTTCCCTGAGCTAACACTCCATTTCCAGAGACTGGCAGTGGGCCTCATGTAACATGTCACAGGAAGGGAAATTTTATTTCACTTTTTTCCTCTCACACTATTAGATTCTACTAGATTGGGAAAGTGAAATATCACCTGATACCTGTTACCTCTATTCCCAGATCACCTCTTTCCCAAACCTGCCACCCACACAATCACACCTGAAAGGAAAGCAGGGTGGTCATCTAGCCAGCCCACAGAAAAGCTGCTCTGGAACTCCAAGGGGCCACCTAGAAGCCTCCTATGTGAATTAGGGGTTGGAGGCCAGGGCACCAGCCAGGCTCCTCTTACCATTCAGTCATTCAAGGCCTGACCACACCCAGAAGGCTTCAAAGTTTCCTAAATGTGTGCAACTTTTGCTGTACCTTACCACTAAATGCCGCCAAGATCTTCCAACTGTTGTGCTCTCAAAGTTAAGGCTAAAGGAGTCACAAACAGCAAGAAATGAAATGCAACAGTGATAGTACAGTGGGTGGGAGGAGGACTGCCTCACACAAGGCCAGAGGGACAAATTCCTCCGCCCTCCCCCAAGCGCAGCCCTCTCAAGCTGGTGCTGGCACTGCTTGGGGAGCTACAGAAACCACCTTCGTCTAGCCTTGGGAAACAGTACCAACATCCTCCAAAGCTGCAGCCTCATTCATGGCACCATGGAAGATGAGAGATAAGCAAAGGGTTGAGTGTCCTCCAAGCTGAGGAAAAAGAATCTAGAGGCACTTCCAAGAAGCCCCATTTCACTACCCTGCAGTCTAGCGCCTGCACCCCAATGCTGAGTGCCAGTTGTCAGGCCCCTCCTTAAACAGATCTAAACAAATAAAGACCATAGGTTCCCCTGTCCCATCATTCACAGCCAGAAACCACACATCCACACCAAGGGTTTTTTCCCCTGGATCTAAACTGGGGTAATGCCTGGCCAGGCTTCCTCAGGGGAACTAGGGATCCCAGAGAAATACAGATCTAGGGAGTAAAACTGTGGTGGGTCCCCTTAATCCTAGGCCGAAGAGGCCCAGAACAGCAAGGAAAAAAGCAGGGATTCATCTCAACCCACTTTCCTCCCTGCCTCCATCCCAGACCAAAAGCTTTAACTCCATTTTCCCAGCCAAAGGGGAAATGGAGGCTTGGAGAGGTGAAAGGCTGAAGCAGGCCCTTGAGTGAACAGCTCTTCTGTAGGACTCAGGACTTCCTGGTTCCCAGCCTGAGACTCAAACCACACCTCTCCCCACCCCCATTTTGGGTTGGCCCTCCAGGGAAGAATCCAAATGGCAACAGTGGCCCTGTAGACCCTCCGGACTACCCCCTGGGTCATGCTAGGGTCAGCCACAGCTAACAAGGAGAGGTCTCTCCTAAGGAAGTTCTTCAGGGACAGACAACAGGAGAGGCCCTCCACAGGAGGCAAGGGCAGACAGCATGGGCGACAGCTAGCCTCATTCCGGCACCCCTGTGCCACCTCTCACCTCAGGATTACCACCCAGAAATCTTTCAAGGGCAAACCCCTATTTTCTCCTTTCCAAGACCAGGCTCAAAGAGGTCTAGCCTATGTATGGTGGAGGGAGTAGAGTGAGGGAGCAAAATACACCAGCCAAATCCCTGCTGGGCAGCATGACAGCTGTGAGAGGGGCTGTCCCAGCCCAGGGTCAGAGGCATGAGGCTCATGCTGCACCCTTCATGCAGTCACATACACACCACTTCTCCCCAACACCTCCTGCCAGGGCTGAAAACACTGGCTTCAGCAGACACAGCTCTGATCAAGTCACTTCTCCTCCAAAGAGATATAGGCCCCCCTATTCTGCAGAGTTGGGACAGGATCAGAGGACCAGTTAACATTCCCTGATTGAAAAAGGTTGGAGAGGTCTGGGAGGGGCCTGCAAGATTGGCCAGGGACTTATGGGCAACCAGCTCTCCACACCAGGCCCAGAGAAAGCGGGAGACAAAAGCCATTTTTTTGCAGCCCACATTCGCAGGGAGCAAATCTCAACGGCCTCCTCTATAATCCCCTAGAGATTATGTCCATCCGGAGAGGAGGGGAGGCAAAGCAGGCTAAGACAGCACTAGGCCTCGCTGGGGTCACTCTGCCAGGCAGGGGTAGTTGAAAGTTGAACAGCAAGGCCACAGCTGCCCCCAGCCCCGCCTCCTTCTTGCCCCGGCCACCCCTTCATCACAATGGTCAGTTTCCACACACTCTCCCCTTTGCACAGTGAAATAAGGCCTAGTGAAGGATCTAGGGTTCCCTGAGTCTCCCAAAGACTGCTCTGGGTGCCCGGATGGGCAAGAGCAACCTTAAAGTCCAACCTGGCAGTAAATCGGACCTGGCAGTGCCACCCTACCCCCGCTCCCAAGTTGTTCTATTCCCAAGGCCCACAAGGAACCCTGAAGGAGAAGCAGCTGACTGGGATTGGTGCTGGCATCAGGGCTTGGGTCCTAGTTTGGTAGAGCTCCCCCCAACACAAAAATAAACAGGCAGAGAGGCTTTCTGGCCAGGTTCCCAAACTCCCGTGGTTCCCTGAACCCCCCAGTCTTTAAAGAGGCACACCCCAGGACACCAGGCCTCGGTTGTGCTCTGGCGACTGGCTCGGGTTCCCTTGACAGACCCTGCCAAAGGAACCCTCTTCAGCTCTGGCACCCCTTTCTCCAACCTACAGGCCAGCTCCGGCCAAGACAGTCCATCTGGCTATGCCCCCAGTCCAACCCTTTCTGGGCCCTGGCCGGGCGGACTTCACTCACCTCTTCACAGGGCGATCCAGAAATCCTCATCCGAGAACATGGCCAGAGCCCGGGCCGCTCCCCGACCTCCAACCGCCAGAGCGATCACAGCCGCCCCCCGCACGGGGGGGCTTAGGGGGGCCAAGAACGGTAAATCCAGGTCGGAGTGGCCACCCTCCCCCGCCCAAAAAAAGCAAGAAGCCAAAGAAAGGTTCTCTGCCTCGGGTTCCAGCAGTTTAGGTTTCCATGGACAGCCCCTGGGCGGCGAATCCCGAGCGGACACAAAGAGAGCACCGGTGGCTTTGATCTTGGGCGAGCAGGATCCGCATCCGCGTCGCCGGGCGGCCTCTCAGTCCTAGGGCCGGGCCAGCGCCCCGGCCGCCCGCACCGGGCTCGGGCGGAACGTCGAGGCTCTCCAGATGGAACGTCGAGGCGCCTCCCCAGCAGCCCGGAAGGAATGCCGCGCCGCCCCGCGCCGGGCCCGGATGGAACGTGAGACCCTCGCAGGAGCGCCGAGCCCCTCTCCCCGCTCGGGCCGGCGCCCCGGGGCCGCGCGAGCTACGGCGACACGGAGCCGGCGGGGCCGCGAAGCTGAACCTGACACACACCCCAGCGCCGGGCTCCTCGACCCCAAGCGCTCGCCCTCGGCGGCTTCGAGCCCCCCACCTTCTGCTCCCCCCGGGGAAGGGAGGAGGGTAGGTGGGCGAGGAAGAGGAAGGGGCGGGCGGTGCGAGCCCTCTGCCCGCTCCCCTCCGGCCGCTCCAGGCCCTGCGCTCGCCTCCCTTCCCCTCTGGCCTCGGGAGCTGCCCCGCCCCCGGCCTGGCCGGCTCTGATCGGCGGCACCCTCTCGACCCCCGGCTGGCTGCGATCGCGGGGGGCTTAGAGGTGCATGGCCCAACCCCGGCTCCCGGCGCCGGGGGGTCAGGAAACTGAGCGGAAAGTGGGGAACGAGGCAGCCATTTGCAACCGGAGAGGAAAGTAGTGCAGCGCGGCGCCGCTCCGCCTCCCCCCCCCTCCGCCTCCTGTTCGGCCGGTAGGGTGGTTCCTGCGAAGGGGCTATTTCCTGGCCCGAGATCTCGGCAATGGTCGTGGAGATTCAGGAAGCCTCCGGCGCGAGATCCGGGTGGCCCTTTTGCCTGGTGAACCCCACTCCAGAAGGGGGAGAAAGGAGAAGACGCGGCCCTATTTTGTGTTGGAGCGGAGCGGCGGAGGGATCCGGCCCTCTCGGAGGAAAGGCTGTGACTTTGCAGTTCTACGCACACGCTGAGGGATCCCTCCGCCACGGGTTAACCCCGACTGCGCCGGGCCAGCCGCTGTGCAGACACGTGGGAAAGAAGCCCCCCTTCTCTTCGCCCCGGCCCTAGAACTGCCTCCTTTACCGCCCGGCTAGTAAAACTAGGACTCCGGGCACTTTCTAATTCCGTTTCCCTGGAGTTATCGGCCCCTGAAACTCCAGCTGCCCCTTGCCTTGACCAGCAGCAGTATTTCCCGGGAGGGGGATGGAAGAAGAGCCAGGAGGTTGGCCGCTGCTCTGCATCCTGGGAACTGGAGTCCGCAAATGGAGAAAGTGAGGCACGGCGCCTGGCGCTGCAAAGGGTGGGTTCCTGCCACGTTCGGGGGCCTGAAGAAAAACGGAACGAGTCCCTAGTCGTTCCTTCTGGCTCTCAAATCCCCTCGAGAGGAAAGAGGACTGTTAGTGCCCCCACAATCACCTCCCCCATCAAAACATAAATGTAGAGTTTCCCCTCCTTTGCCGGGTGCTCCCACCCCCAGCCCCAGTCCTTCTTTCCTAATCTTCAGGGCCTGTGTCCCCCTTCTTAGTAAACATGTAACCCCTTTTTAGAGAGCATGTAACTTGTAGCCTTGCTGCTACCTGGCCGGAGTACTGTTATTCTAGACAAGATCCCAGCATGCAGGCACCCCACCCCCCATTAGTCTGGATGAGAAGGGATTGGAAATGACTTCTCTGCATTAACTCTATCCACGGGATGGACAGGAGGAGAAAAATTAACAAATGTGCTAGATACTTTATATACTCTTAGTTATTCTTCACCCTCGTTATGAATTACGTGTAATTATGTCCATATTACAGGTGAAAAGATTGAGACTGAAATAGGTAAAATTGCTCAACAAACCACATGAAGTGAGAAGTTGAGCCATGCATGATGCAAAACAATGGCCATGTTTTTCCTGGGATATGTGTGTGTATTCATATATATGTATTTATTTTATTATTATTATTATTTTTAAGATGTGGAGAAAGAGGCAGGCAAATCAGGTGCAGGGCTGGTTTTGTGGGAAAGGGTTTACAGTGCTGTCCAATAGAACTTTCTGCAATGATAGAAATGCACTATACACTATCTAATATGGTTTAGCCACACGTAGCTATTGAGCACTTTGAAATGTAGGTGGTGCAACTGAGGAACTTTTAATTTTAGTTAATTTTAAAACTAAATTAAATAGTAATATGTGACTTGTGGCTTTCATATTGGATAGTGCAGGAGACCTAAATCCCTACTGGCCAGAGTCATAGGAGGGATCAGATATGTCCTGTGCTAGCCACACACTGACATATGCTCTTCACTGACCATTCAGGTCTATTTCAGCAAAAAAGTCCAGCAGTGACCCCACACCTGTCCTAGCTATAGTGGAATAAGTTCACCAAGAGTCAGAAGTTGGAAAATGGAAGGCCTCTCCCTACTCTGCACCCAGAGGCAGAGGCAGACCCTCACCAGAAAGACCTCAAATAACACAATAGCCACTATTTCTTAAGGGTTTATTATGTATGAGGACCTATGCTAAGCATTTCATAAATCACTTCAGTTTAATTCTCACATCAGTCCTATGAGGAAGGTTTAACTACACTTCATAAATGAGAAACTGAGAGAGGTTCAGAGGCTCAGAGAGGTTAAGTGTCTGCCCAAGGTCACACAGCTAAGTGGAAGAGTAACTCTTTTAACCCAGCCATTAACCGCTATTCTTTACTACTATCAGGCCTTGAGATTGTTTGATACACTTCTAGAAAACCTCAGACATTTGTTAATCTATCTCAGACCTCATGGAAATAACAGCAGGAGTGTAGGTACCCTTAATGAGAATTCCAAGTCAGATATACAAAAGGACCTAATTTTAGTGTAGGGAGAGAGGGTGTTTACAACCCTAAAGAGACTCCTAAGCCCCCGAGAGATTGCTCTTTGGAATATGCTCCTTACTGCAGCCTTTCTTTCTTTTTAGAGTCTAGATCAGAGATGCAAAAGCAGCTGGCAGGACTTTTGAAAACCAGCATGACAAACCGTCATCCCCAACTGTAAGCCCAGCTAGCCTGGAGCCAGGCAATAACAAGGTCACAGCTAAAAATCACACCTAAATTTTGTCCATTTTCCCCAACTAAGTGCATTGACAGAGTTGGCAGGAGTGCATCCCCAGCTGGCAGGAGAACTCTATGCCCTTCCTGTGAAGGATACCATTCAGGTAACCCTTATAAGTCCTTGGAGGAGGTATTAGGCTAGTTAGGCCCTAGGGCTGCTGGGGAGGGGTGGGGGGTAGAGGCAGGTAGGACCAAATTTTCCTAGCCAAACTCATCCTCCTACCGAGCTGGCGGGTCAATAAGAAAGAGCAGAAGCAATAGCCTTTGACACCTAAGAAAGGTAGCACAACTCCAAAGGTGTGAAAGGTATGAAAGGAGCAAAGAACATCCATTTTAATGGAAGGCACTTGGGGAGATGGAGAGCGGGGAGTGGGGATTGACCAGGGGCATTATTTCTTACTTTATTCAACTCTCATAAAGCTGAAATCATCATAACACTTTAGTCCCTGCCTTCACACTACTTCACAATTCTTACATCATTAGGAACAAGGGTCTTTCTTCCTCCACCCAAACCCTATCCTCTCTGAGTTCCAGCAAATGCCAAGGCCCCGCAAGGGAAGCTAGGTCAGCATGTGGCAGCTGGCCACTAGAGGGTGGTGTTTCTGTAGTTAAGGGGATTGTGAGAGCCTACAAATTTGGATGGGAGTGGCAGTCAATAGGTTACCTGTATAGGAGAAGAGTCGAAAAGAAAGATGGGAAAGACAAGTAGTAAGTCTTAGGGTAATGGTCCTGAATGAGTGAGGGGTAAGGAATAGGAACAAGGTAGGAGGAAAGAGTTAACCCTGATTCTCTACCAAAGGCCATAGTCATCACTCCTTAGAAAAGGAGATATTGGCCCTGAGCTCTCCCCAGATACAGAGAAGTCAACTACAAAAAGATTAATCAGTTTATTTGCATATATACATTGTCACTCCAGGGAGCCAGCTCCACTTCAGGAGTCCCCAGCTCCCCTCACCCAGCCAACACCCAAAACCTACATAGGAGACTGGGTCCTGAATAAACAATGCCCAGGACTCATATCCCAACTCCATAGGTTATAACAATTCATTTATTTAGCAAAAACAGAGCTAGAGGACAGTGCCCATGAGACATCCTTGCCTCTTTGTAAACATTGAGAACCAGGCCACTGGAGCCCGGGTAAGTGTGCAAACATGAGGGTACCACACTGTGTGCCCAGAGGGCCAGGGACACAGCTGGCAACCAAACAAACCCGTGAAGTCCTGAGGGCCTGCCCCCCCAAGCCCCCACTGGAGCCTGGCAAGTGCCAGGGGCAGAATCAAGGCAGCTACCCCATGCTCAAGGGCTCACATGAGATGGCAGCGGCGCTCTTGCCCATATGAATTCTCTACCCGAGCAATCTCCTGGATGACTTTGGTGAAGATGCCTTGAGTCAGCTGCAAGGGTTAAGGATTCAGGGCAAAAAAAAATTGTTTAGTTCACTGCCAATACCACCCAACTCTGAGGTGAATACCCCATTCCCTCACCATCCCCACCACCAAGCAGTGCCATAACACTGCTACCCCCACCACCTTCCTAATCTTCAGGCCCAGCACCTGCTTATCTCGAGCAGATGACTCCATAAATGTCGCACCCCAGGACTCTGCCAGCTTCTTCCCCTCGACAGCCTGGACCTCCCTAGAAGCAAATTTGGGACATGAAAATGAAGGACAGCAATGGCCCCATGTTCTCTGCAAAATCTTTATAGGAGCCTAGGACTGAGGCTTGAAATATGAAATGATAGTTTTTGAAACAGAAGGGTTGTTTTGTCTTACCCTTCAAGTTAGAAATGAAGAGGTAAAATGACTGGTTCAAATCAGTGGCAGAGCCACGACAAGAGCCTGGCTCATTCCTAGTCCAGCTCACTTTCCTTCGCCTTAAGCTACAGAGATTTCCATACCTGTCTGGAGAGAGATCTGCCTTGTTCCCCACCAGCACCACTGGCAGCCTGGGAGGAAACAGCAGTTACTACAGGATCCCCTCTGTTCCCCATGGACCCCAACCTCCTTCACATCAGAGCTGGACAACTCCCCATCAAACCAGACAGGATCTATGTCCTGACTTTCTCCTTAATTTGGATCAATACTCCCCTCTGTCCTCCCTCTCCCCTCGGGTCCACACTATGTCTTTATTCCCCCAGAGCCACATACCGGGTTTTCCCGTGGCCTTCATGTAGCTTTTGGTACAGACTCTCAATGACTTGGAAACTTTAAACACAAGAAATGAATCTATAACTTTATCCTGGGACAGCCCTCAGATCCTCCCAAGTCCCCCACTCACAACCTTGGTCACTTACCTATGCAGAGAGGTGACAGAATACACAAGCACATAACCATGGACCCCAATGATGAATGAGTAGGGCAGAATGCTGTACTCATCCTGACAAGAAATAGAAACATCAATACCTAGATCCACAGCACTCAGATGGCCAAGGTTGGTGGGCTGTATCCTGGGGACCCTCCCTGTGGCACTCCCTACTCCAGTCACTTCTATTCAACAAGTATTAATAGAGTAGCTCCAATCAGCACTGCGCACTGAAATGCTGCTAAAATGCTTTTCTTTTAATTCTACTTTACAGACGAGCCTCAGAGGCTACCAGACTTCATCTCCCAGGACTGAACTGCCACATTTAGATACCCTACCCCAAACTGGTACCTGCCCTGCTGTGTCCACCAGGTGTAGGTGAAACTCATCTTTGCCAAGAGTCACTATCTTGCTGTAAGCTGAAAAGAAAAGAAAACTTGACTGTGAGGTGCCTTGTAGGACTAGCAATCTGTGCCCCTATATATTGTCATAGATGGGCCAGGTCTAGAGAGCTCTCCAGGAAACTGGAGAGACAATGTTAGGCTTCTTATTGTCTACATATACACCATCCTGGACTCAGTATCTTGGAAAATCCACACTCTAGCTCCACTCAGAACAGGATTGCTAGGGGAGATTAGATTTAATGTCTAATTAAATCATCCCTCTGGCACCAGGAAAATCCCAAACTATGGACTTGGATGGGGCACCCAAGCCTTCCCTACCCAATCCCTAGGGGAGAAGTCTACTCACTATTCTCCACAGTAGGATCATAGCCTTCCAGGAACTCGCCCTCCACAAATTGATGTGCTAAAGATGTCTTCCCTGTGGGAAGCAGAGGTAATTTTATCCAAATCACCCATCCATATTCACATCCTCTGTCCTTTCGGGCTGTGGCCCTGGACTAAAGGGGACCCCAAATTAGCATCATAGCCTGGGAATGCCCCATGCAATGCTTTCCCTTAGGCTACCTTCACCCTCTTTTCGCCCTGGGTCTCTGCACCTCGGCCACCGGATGCATACAGTAGCGCCGCAGGAAGCCTTTCCCGCCGCCTTTCCCCACCCCACCCCACCCCTGGGAAGATCCAGGATTCCTTAGGACCCAGTCAGTCCTGCACCGGACACCTGAGACTTGCCCCACCCAGACCGCGCCCCCGCCATCAAATCCTGACCCCGCCTCCACCCCCCAGAGTAACGCTGAGGACCACCGCGGTGATCCAGCAGTAAAGCCCACGTTAACTCTTACATGCTCCAGCTTCCTGCAGCCTTCCACACTACCACCACCCCACCCTTTCCAACTCCAACCTTTCAATCCTCGCTCTACAAGCTGGTTCTAAGGATGCCACCATTCCTCCCTGGGTCGCGTACCCGCGGCAGTGCGCCTCCTCTGGCCAAAAAGCCGCGGTGCATCCGTGCTCTCCCCAAGACCGAGACTCACCTACGGAGCGGTATCCGAGGATGACCACCTTCCTGTAGCGAACTAACGGCATGGCAGGAGCCGGCCCCAAGGGGCTTGCAGAACTTGGGGCTGAGAGAGCCCCAAGAAGAGAAAGTCGAGTGCAGGCAGGTGTAGCAACCGGCACAGGAAAGCCGCTCACCCTGAAGCTGCCAGGGGCAAGATAGAGGGAAACCAAAACAAGCGCCGCGCCCGGAGCTGGCCACGTGATCACAACACAGCGAGTCTAAGGCGAGGGAGCCGGCCGACCGGGGAACTACACTGCCGCGCTGCTCAGGGCTCCGCCCCCCAGGCCGCTCGCCATTGGTCCACTAGAAACGATAGGGGCGGGGCCGTTGGCAGAAGCAAAGGGCGGGCCTCACGTGGAGCGGGAGAACTAGGAGCTGCGCGTGCGCAGACTAGACCCGGTTCATTCATAAAGAAACAGAAAGGAACCCGGGGTCCTAGAGGTGTTTGCGCCTTTGCAACCTAGTAAAAGCGGCTGCAAAGAATCATGGATGGATAATATCCGTTGTGGCTGGGCTGGAATTTCTGGTCAAAAGATTCTAGGCCTCCTTTTTGCAAGGTCTCCGGCGTCCTTGGGTAGGGAAAAAAAGGCCAACGTTGCAATATATTCCCTCCGATTCCCGCAGACTTCAGCCCCAGATATTTATTGTCGGGTTTCCACAGTCTTCCAGGATTTAACTTCGGAACTGCAAATCTTATTCCTGGGAAAATTGTTAGAATTTGTGGCCAAGTCCTCTGAGGTTTAGCTGTCATCATTATCACAGTGTTTTATTTATTCAACAAATATTATTAAGCGTATACTATATGTTTTAGGCATTTCTCTATTTTTGAAGATAGAGCGAAGAACATGACAGATAAGGTCTCTGAACTCACAAAGCTTAAAACCTAGTTGGGAAGAAACAAACTTAAACAAGTAAGTATTAGATAGTATTAAGTGCTATATAGAGCAGTGTGATAAGAAATAACCAGTTTAGATCAGTGACACTTCCTTTCAAAAGAAGCCCCATTTAAGCTCAAGTCTGAATGACAGTAAGGAGCCAGCTAGCAAAAGATCAGACAGAAGAATCCATCAGTGCTATGGCGCTAGGGTGGAAATAAATTTGTTAAAATCCAGAAAAGAGAGAGAGAGAGAAAGCCAGTTAGCCTAAAGCAGATGAAATTTAAGAGGATGGCAGGGGCCAGGCCATGTAGAGTAGTTTGGACTAATTCTAAGTACCTAGAAAGCTGTTGATTATGTTACTAAGTAAGTTGGGTCACGACATGATCTGAATTGTGTTTCTAAAAGATCTCCCCGGCTGTAGAGAATGGATGGGGGTTTGAGAGAAACAGGAGCAAGTGGAGCAAGCAGGAAGATCAGCTAGGAGGCTGTTACTTGTAGTCCAGGTGAGAGGTGAGGGTGGCTTGACTAGAGTGGTAGAGATGAATGAAGCTGAGAATTCAGTGTAGGTTTTGAGGCTGAGGTTAAGCTGGCTTGCTTGCTGAAGGATTGGATACAGGAGGTGAGGGAGGATAAAGAGGAAAGAAACCTAGATTTAGAGTGCTACTTTGTGCCAGGTGCATTTCATTGTCATCTCATTTAATATTCTCCACGGCCTGAGGTTGTTAATTGGCATTATTCATTCATTCATCAACAAATATCGCACAACCACCATGGCCCAGGCACCCTTCCAGGTGCTTAAAATAGAGCCATGAACAACAGGGACAAGGTCTTTGCTTACAAGGAGCAAGTATTTTTGGGGAGAAGACCAACAATCTACAAGCAAACAATAAATGAGTTACAGTTAAAAAGTAATAACTGCAGGGACCTCCCTGGTGGTCCAGTGGTTAAGACTCCATGCTCCCAATGCAGGGGGCCCCAGTTTGATCCCTGGTCAGGGAACTAGATCCCGCATGCCGCAACTAAAAAAGACCCCGCGTGCCGCAATGAAGATCCTGCGTGTTGCAACTAAGACCCGGCGCAGCGAAAGACAGAGAGAAAGAAAGAAAAAAAGTAATAACTACAATGAGAAAAAATAAACAAGACATTAGTGGGCTAGAGAGTAACCTGGGGTGTTACTCCTCTTTTTTTATATGATATCCTAGGAAGCTGAGGAGGTAACATTTGTGCCTGAGACTTGAGTAGTGGGTAGCTATTATCACGGTTCTCTTTCAGTTGTGGAAACTGAGAGTCATACAGGTAGCACACAGAAGTTGTTTCTTTTGGAAGGCCCTGATGTCCCCTGCATTGGCAGGTGGATTCTTAACCACTGCGCCACCAGTGAAGTCCCCAAAGAGCCACTTCTTAATCTGCCCTCAGAAAGGAACCCAAATACCTTTTCTACTGGATAAAGGAAGTTCCTTGCAGACCAGCAATTTTATGCTGGATTATTGGGCTTGAATGAGGTTGGCGGTAGTTCCAGGTTAGGTTTCAAGCACTGTAGGATAAAACAAAGAACTGGATTCAATTCAATAAAAATTTATTCATCTCCTACTTTGTACCAGGCAGTCTTACCATGTTTTGCACACTAGGGATATAAAGATAAATAATATTGATAGATGCCTTTTATGCTGTTTGTCTTTCCACATCAACTCTCTACTCTTTTCCACCCAGATCTGTGTCCAGGAGGTAGACCTTGCCCCTTGGATTCCAGTGGGGTTCAGCCAAAGAGGAATACTCACAGAAGATCAAATGGAAGGAAGAGAAGGTCTGTTCCCACACTGAAGGTCACAGCACCTCTCAAAGCACTCCCCCAACCCTAGCACAGACAGCTCTCAGTGTTCTGTTTCCAGTAATTCCCTCCCCTTACCCTTCAGGCCTACAGTAATAACAGCCTCTCTGATACTCACCCGGAGGTGTTGTTCTATCCCTTTTGCTTCCCTACACCTTGCCCACACCTTTGTAAATAATCTCTTTATTAAATCATCCTCAAACTCTCTTGTTTTCAATCAAGAAGAAGGCAAAAGGACTAAGGCAAAGGGCTTTTTCTTGTGGTTTTCTCTGGATGAGAAGATCTCACAGAAGATTTTCACCTATATCTTCTTGAACAGAACTGTATCATATGATCATCTCTACCTGCAAAAGAGCCTGGAAATTTTAACATTTTCTTTTCCACCCTCTATAGTATAGGAAGGTAAAAGAGAATAGGAACAAATGTTTAGTGAGCCATTCTACAAGACCTGCATATCTTGGGACCAAGATATTTGTTTGTTAAATATCAGTCGCCATAAAAAGTAGGGCATAAACGGTTACTTTGTAAAGATCAGAGGTAGGGACTTCCCCGGTGGCACAGTGGTTAAGAATCCCCCTGCCAATGCAGGGGACACGGGTTGGAGCCCTGGCCTGGGAAGATGCCACATGCCACAGAGAAACTAAGCCCGTGCACCACAACTACTGAGACTGAGTCCTAGAGCCTGCGAGCCACAACTACTGAGCCCGTGTGCCACAACCACTGAAGCCTGTGTGCCTAGAGCCCATGCTCCACAACAAGAAAAGCCACCGCAATGAGAAGCCCACGCACCACAACGAAGAGTAGCCCCTGTTAGCCACAACTAGAGAAAGCCTGCGCGCAGCAACGAAGACCCAACACAGCCAAAAATAAATAAATAAAAAATAAATTAATTTAAAAAAATCACAGATATGCAAAGATCACCAATATAGGATAAAATAAAGGAAGCAAACTATCCTAATGTTTGTTAGGTAAATAAGCTTAGAATAAAATTTCTGGTGACAGCATCATACATTGCTCTGTCTCAAACAACTGAGATAAAATAAAGATGAAATGCTCCCAGAAAACTGTTTTAAGTATCTCTATGAAAAGTGAAAACATTTTTACTATGTTTCCATTGAAATGATGGGTTCCATTTTACAGGTCTTCAGAGATTCTTGGTTTTCCACGGTTTTGGTGGAGAAAGGCTTCACCTCCCTGCTGATGTATGTTATCGATTGTTGCATAACAAACTATATCAAAACTTGGTGGTTTAAAACAATAACAATGTATTATTTCTCATGATTTTGTGGATTAACTTGGCAGTTCTTCTGTCGTCTCTCCTGGACTCACTCATGGGGCTACCAGAGGCCACAGACCCTGTTGGGTAGCCCTCTCTTTCAACTAGATACAGTTGCAGCTCTTTTGAGTTCTTGTAATCCTTCCTTCCCTTGCCCCTTCAGGCCTAGGGGTTAGCACCTCTGATGACTCCCCACTGATGCCAGACTGAATGCTTCACCACGCTTGTAGATACTTCATTACTCTGTCCACACCTTTATGAATATCCCTTTCATTATATTATCTTGAGTTTCCCATTTGAGTATGCAATCTGTTTCCTCCAAGGATTCTGAATGATACACCTCTGAATGTTATAGTAGGGAAAATTATCAGGCAAAAGATTAGAAGGCAAAATTATATCATCTCACATTACAGTATAAGTAGCTAGAAGCATGGAAGAAATTTTTCTTCAAAAAAGAAGAGAGAGAGAGAGAGGAAGGAAGAAAGGAAGGAAGAAAGAAAGAAAAGAAAAGTTGATTGATTCTGTCTGGAAGGATCAGAGATTCCACATGATAATTGAGCTGAGCCTTAAAGCTCAAGAAGGCCCTAAGCAAAAAAGCAAAATGCTGGGATGGTGAGGAATAAATTAGGAGTTTGGGATTAACATATACACACTACTATATATAAAATAGATAACCAACAAGGACCTACAGTATAGCACAGGGAACTATACTCAATAACTTGTGTGTTTCTTTTTATAAATTTATTTATTTATTTTTTGGCTGTGTTGGGTCTTCATTGCTGCCTGCGGGCTTTCTCTATTTGCGGCGAGCGGGGGCTACTCTTCGTTGTGGTGCGCGGGCTTTTCATTGCGGTGGCTTCTCTTGTTGCGGAGCACGGGCTCTAGGCGCGTGGGTTTCAGTAGTTGTGGTGCGTGGGCTCAGTAGTTGTGGCTCGTGGGCTCTAGAGCGCAAGCTCAGTCGTTGTGGCACACGGGCTTAGTTGCTCTGCAGCATGTGGGATCTTCCCAGACCAGGGCCGAGCCCGTGTCCCCGCCATTGGCAGGCGGATTCTTAACCACTGCGCCACCAGGGAAATCCCTATACTCAGTGTCTTGTAGTAACCTATAATGGAAAAGAATCTGAAAAAGTGAATCAGTATATATATATGTATATATATATATGTATGTATATACACACACAACTGAATCACTTTGCTGTGATTTCCTGAAACTAACACAACATTGTAAATCAACTATACTTCAATAAAAAAAATTTTTTAAGGCAAAATGCTAAGAGAAGAGTGAAAGCACAGTGTGTCTGGAAATACAGAGTGGACCCTGTACCTGGAGCATTCTGTGTGGGGGGACTATGTGTGGAAATTAAGGCTGGAAATTTGACTGGGATCAGATCAGGGAGGGCTCTGAATGCTAGCTTTAAGAATTTGGTCTCGGGACTTCCCTGGTGGCAAAATGGTTAAGAATCCGCCTGCCAGTGCAGGGAACACAGGTTCGAGCCCTGGTCCAGGAAGATCCACATGCCGCGGAGCGGCTAAGCCCGTGTGCCACAACTACTGAGCCTGTGTGTCACAACTACTGAAGCCCGCGTGCCTAGAGCCCGTGCTCCGCAACAAGAGAGGGCGCGATAGTGAGAGGCCCGCGCACCGCGATGAAGAGTGGTCCCCCGCTCGCCGCAACTAGAGAAAGCCCGCGCGCAGCAATGAAGACCCGACAAAGCCAAAAATAAATAAATACATAAATAAATAAAAAGAATTTGGTCTTTATTCTGTACCGCAGGGTTTTCAAAATATACAACTAGTGCTATGTAAGATGACTTAGGTAATACACAAAAGAAATTTTTTTTAAAAATTTATTTATTTATCTTTATTTTTGGCTGTGTTGGGTCTTCGTTTCTGCGCGAGGGCTTTCTCTAGTTGCGGCAAGCGGGGGCCACTCTTCATCGCGGTGCGCGGGCCTCTCACTATCGCGGCCTCTCTTGTTGCAGAGCACAGGCTCCAGACGCGCAGGCTCAGTAGTTGTGGCTCACGGGCTTAGTTGCTCCGCGGCATGTGGGATCTTCCCAGACCAGGCCTCGAACCCGTGTCCCCTGCATTGGCAGGCAGATTCTCAACCACTGCGCCACCAGGGAAGCCCCAGAAATTTCTTTTTGCTATGTAATTTTTAATATTTGGTAGGAAAAACAAGAGCTATAATGCCAAAACTCTGAGTTCGCAAATATTGTTGCTTAGAAGAGGTTGAAATTGATAGAAAGAGAAGCCAGTGAAATTAGAGAAAAATATTAAACAATTATATGGGTGGACTGGGTCTATGGACATAGTCATGAAAATAGTACAAGGTTTGGGAAGCACTGCAATAAGCAATGGGACCTTTGATGTTTCCTTGGTGGGAGTGTTATGGGGAGGGCAGTACCATGAAGACAGCTGTGCTTTGTAAGGATCATGCTGGCGACCCTGTGGAGGAGGATGTACCGAGAGAGACTGGGGCTGGAGGCAGGAGCACTGTTAGGAAGCTAATACCCAGGAGGAGAAAGATGAGGGCCTGGACCACAGTAGCAACAGAGAGGATGGTGAAGACTCACACAAAGTGCACTCCAGATTCAAGTTAAAAAGTTGATGACCTGATTAATAGAGGCAAAATGCCATTTATAGATTTAGAGGACAGGGGAAGAACAGGAATTGCTTAGTGGGGGCATGGGGAGAGTATTGAATTAATGCACTTATTTTTGACATGTGGATTTTGGGGCACCTCCCAGATATTCACATGTCGATGGGCCACTTAAGGATATGTGTCTCTAGGCACTGCCCAGAAAAATAGCCAGGATACACGTGCAGGCATGTTCCCTACATGTTCCATATGTCTAGTTCTTTCCTCACTCTCACACCTATTCTTGAATTCTGCTATCGTGGAATTTGATAAACACCAACCCATTTCAGGAAAATGAGAAGTACTTAGCTCCTCTCAGGGGACCTTGCTCGATCCAGGGATCACAACCAGCAACTTCCAAAATAAGTGAATGATAACATATTAGAGCTGGAGGACCTTGGTGATCATCTGGTACAGTTATTCTGAAGGGTCAGGACACATAAGAGTCACCTGGAGGGTTTGTTAATGCACAGATTGCTGGGACCTACACCAGAGTTTTTGATTCAGTAGGTCTGGGTATGGTCCAAGAATTTGCATTTTGAACAAGTTTCCAGGTGATACTGAGGTTGCTGGTCTGGGGACTCCACTTTGAGAACCACTGATGTAACACAACTTCTCCAGACTACAGGCTGAGAAACTGCAGCCTGGAGAGGTAAAGTGCATCCTAGCAGCAAAACATATTGGAAAGAACATGGACTTTGCAGTCAATCAGACCTGGTTTCAAATCCTGGCTGACTCACTATGTGAGCTCAGGCAGGTACTTAACTGCTCTGAGCCTCAGTTTCTCTTCTATGAAATGGTTAGAACAACAAGATAGTAGATGTTTGTCGTTCTTTCTGGCTGCCACAGAAAGATTGAGTTCCAGGGTGGATAGTGGCCGTGGTGTCAGCAGTGCCTTCCAGCATCCAGTCAGGGCATTGGTCTGCAAATTGCACTGTCTAGTGTTTAGTGGCAGTTGCCACAGTGCCCCTGTTGGCTTGGTTCTATGATTTGAGGCATTGTTTCTGGCTGCACAACCTTGGAATCCAGACCCCCAGCCCTCCTGCGACCTGCTTAAATCTTTCTGGAACCAAATACTTATTTTGCACAACTGTTATGAGAAGTAAATGAGATAATGTATGTGATATCCCTATCACTCTGTTAAAAAATAGTTGGTACTCATTATATTGAAGCCATCATAGTAATTATCGTTATTAGTTTGAAAATGAATTCGCAGTTTGGCCAGAGAGGTATGCCCAGAGGCAGATGGTCTGGCTCCCTCCCTGGACATCACTGAGAAAGATGATGCTGGGAAGAGCACTCAGTCTAGCCAACTTGGGAACTGGACTTGCTCAGGACCTCCAAACGCTCATGTGCTAGGGAAGCCTCACAGTAATTCATGAACGCCTGATTTGGGTTCCCACCACGCCAATGTATGTATCCGTTGCTTTCCCTTTCCACTACCGAGGAAGTCGGCGCATCCTCTATTTGGGCACTCCCTTTTCAGCGAGGTACCAATTTGTTGCCTGATGAGCAGAACATTAGGATAAGAGAAGAGGACTAACTCTGTGAAGGTATTTTGGCCAGGACACGTGGAGGCCCAAAGAACCATCCCTGCCCCACCAGTGACCACATTCGGCACCTCTCTCCCCAAGATAATTCTGGGCACATGGTAACAATTCTGATTGACTGAGTTGCCCATTTGCCACATTCCATTTTGGATCAATAGATTGATACTGGTTGATCAATGACTTTTTCTTTCATTTTAGATACATTAATAGCAAGCCGATAAAGTTGAGAGAAATCGTTTTCTTCTTCTACCTTACTCTTCACTTCCTCTTTGTCCAATCAACCACCAAGTCCTATCAATCCCACAAATACAAATATTTCCTGAAACTGTCCTTTCCATCTCCATTGCCACCTCTTTATCTCAACCAACATCATCTCTCATTATCTCATTATCCTTTTTGCTTGCTCTCCTCCCTGGGCCAACTCCCTTCTAACTCCATTCTCCACTTAGGAGCTAGAGTGATCTTTTTAAAACCCAAATTTGATCAGGCCACTCCTCTAAGCTAAAACTTAATTAATTTAATCCATTAAAATAACTGCCTGTTTAGAAAACTGTCAAAAATCCCCAGCATAGTACAATGCCTAATAGTATTTGCAGGGGCTTTAATAAATATTTGTTGAAGGGAGGGAGTCAAGTCTCTGTACCTGAGAGGAACTGTCTTGTCCCTTTGTGTGTTAATTTGACTTGTTTAAATCTCAGAGCACCTCCTTATTTCCAACCTCTTGGAAACACCTCATTGTAGTAGCCTCTGGCATCTCTCACAAAGTGATTTTCCTCAAGGTCACACAGCTGGTGCATAGGCACCAAATAGAATATACAGCCCTATTGTTCTTCACTGTGGAGCCACCGTTATGTGAGAAGCAATCACAGTTCAAAAGTGACAACCACCAGTAGGATGCTTGATCCTCCTGCAACACTCCCACCAAGTTTCCAGGCCTCGGTATAGAGTCTTTCAAAGATAAAGGAAATCCACCTTCTTACCCCACCAAAGAAGCCCCTTCATCTTTAGACAATTCTACAAGTTATTGAAAATGAGACTTTTCAAAGAAGAATCCATCCTAGCCAGTTTATCAAAGGATAGAGATAATGAGGGAAAGGAGATTGTGTGTGAGAGAGAGACCCACATCCTCTCTCGTGTGGTGGTGCTAAGGTGCTTTGGGCCAGCTGCCTCCAAGAGAAGAGGAAGGTGGGTGACTTTGACTCCAGCTTAGTTCAGGGAGAGATTCATGAGATCTAGCCTCAAAGATTCTACGAGCTACTATAGACTAGCCAGGGACTAGAACAAGGAAAGGATGTGTGTGGAGGAAATGGGATTAATCCCAGCTCACATGTTGGGTGGAATCCCAGCTGCTGCAGCTGCTGAGGGCTTAACCAGCTGTTCCCTGGGCAGCTGCAATGTTCAGCCCAGACCTGGCTCTCGGGGTGGTAGCTCCGTCTCAGCTTAGGGCCATCAGCTCCAAGCAAAGTCAAGGCTCCGTGGAAAGAATCGCTGGAAAGCAAGAGAATAGCAGAAAAAGAGTCCCTAGTTCCAATAAATCCTGTTTGGACACCATGTGGTTTGAAAGCAGACCACTGTGTTCTTAGGTTATGTGGCCTCAAGGAGGGAAGTTGAGAGACAGTTTGGGTTCAGGTTTCAGAGAGAAGCAAAGCCAGGGCTGGAGGTACCACCTTCAGTTCTGTTCCTATCTTATCCTGTCCTGCTCCAGTTTCCCTACGCTGCCCCCACCACCATCTGTTCCCATAACACGCTCTGTGTGGGGACGGGGGCATTTCCTACTTGTGATCAGAATTAGCGATACTCATATGCTCAGATGAGAACCAACCTACTTAGGGATAAAGATGACCCAAAAAGCCCATCCAATTGGCAATTTCCTTTTTTATTTATTTATGGCATGTGGGAATCTTACTTCCCCGACCAGGGATGGAACCCTTGCCCTCTGCAGTGGAAGCGCGGAGTCCTAACCACTGGGCCATCAGGGAAGTCCCGGCAATTTCCTTTTTTTAAAATGCAAGTTTGACTTTTCCCCTCACCTGCTTCAAGTCCTGCAATTGCTTTCCAACTTCCAGACAGGACTGAAAATCCTTAAAGTCGATCCCATCTCCCTCTCACTATACTGAACTTGTCGATGGTCCTCAGATTCATCTTACTGTTGCTCCCCAACTCCAGGACTTTGCACATGCTGTTCCCTCTGCTTGAACAACTCTTATCTGTCTTACAGGTCTCAGCTTAAATGCCAATTCTCATCTCTTTACCACACTCAACAACCTTCTAACCACTTATGCCTGTCTCACCAGATGACCTGTAAGAGTGATGCCTGACTTTATTGTCCTATGCCCAAGGCACAACACAATATTTGACACATAGTAGGCACTCAGTAAACCCTTATTAAAGATACCACTTTCTCATGGGAGATGTTCATCATTAACCAAGTCACATATAGAGACAATAACAGGGAGAGGAAGGTTTGAATGTGCTAATTGGCCACAAAATCCCCCACAGGAAAATACCCTAACCAGCCATAGGCTGCTTCCCATAGACAGCTGCCTCAGTCACCCAGACAGGGAAGAAAGTTTCCTCCAATACAGCAGGGACCACAAAAGCACAGTCAGGGATAAACATCTCAAGGCTCTAGGTCAGAAATGCTAATTTTTCAAGCAGAGTTGATTATTTTCACTAAGGACCCCATCTTAGCACTGGCCTCTTCTTATTTCAAACATTTCTGGAAGCTTATATTATTCTGCTAGAGCTGCCATAACAAAATATCACAGACTGGGTGGCTTAGACATCAAACATTTATTTTCTCATAGTTTTGGAAGCTAGAAAAATCCAAGATCAAGGTTCCAGCCAATTTGGTTTCTGGTGAGAGCTCTCTTCCTGGCCTGCAGACGGCTGCCTTCTCACTATGGCCTCACATGGCCTTTCGTTGCATATGTGAAGGGAGAGAAAGCAAGCTCTCTCCTATGTCTTCTTGTAAGGACACTAATCCTGTCAGATCAAGGCCCACTCTTATGACCTCATTTAACCTTAATTACTTCCTTAGAGGCCCCATCTCTAAATACAGCCACATGGGCATGAGGGCTTCAACATATGAACTTGGGGGGAGACACATGCATTCAGTCCATAACAAAGCACAACATTCCCCTCCTCTAATTCAAAAAGAGCTGAGAGTCTTCTCATGCTTTCTGGCTTGGTGTACCAACCTACCATGGATGACTGCCAGAAACTTGCACCCACATCTGTATTTCCTTAACTGGTACCTAGGTAGCTTTAGTTAAGGAAGCCAGTCATCCAGGCAGGAGGAAGAAGAGCCAACGAAAATGAGAGAGAAATAACTGTCAGAAAGCTAGACTTACTAGTGACCCAATGAAGGGAATGAGGAAGAGTCAAAACCAGCCTAAGGTCCCATAGGATGTGGCCCCATCCACCAAGGCATTCTTATTTCATTATTCCTGCTCCAATTTTCCTCATTTGTAATACAATCTCATAGGGTTATTTTGAGGACCAAATGAGAAAGTATGTAAAGTGCTAAAACAGGGCCTGGCCTGCAGTAAGTTCTCAGGAAATTTTAGCTACATATAGTTACACTTCCCAATTTCCTACTCTAACCAGCCTGCACATCTTCATCCCAGATTCCAAGTCCTTGTTCATGTTGGTACTTCTGTCTGGAATGGCCTTTCTAGTCTCCTCCACTTACACAGGCTACAGCATCCTATTCAGGCCCTACTTTCTCCAAAAGGCCTTCTGTGTACAAATATGACGTTTACCACCCATTCAACTCATCTTGATTAAGTAACAATGTTGCTTTGGCAGCTAACCATCTTATACCTTTAAGAAGCTATTTCTTAATTTTGGTGTGTTTTTCAGTGCCTAATACGGTGCTACACTGTAGATGTTCAGTAACTCCTGCTTGAAGAAAGGAAGGGGAAAAAAATCTGGATTCTGGGCAATAAAAAGGTCACCTGAACCTTGAAGCAGTGCTTCTCAACTCAGATTTCTGGAAATCTGGAATACTACAGGCTACAACTATACTTCCAGCTTCCAGGAGCCACAGAGCTAAACCAGGCGCAAGGGATACAAAAGTGCCACTTTCCAGATGAGAGGCAGGTGGGCTCCTCGTCAGCCCCTGACACATGTGGCTCAGCCCTGGCAGCTTAACAAGTACCATCCACCATCTCTTGCATCCTGGAAGAAGGCTCCTCTGCACAAATCCAGTCCACCCTCTGCGCAGCATTTTTCCTTTGGCCGGGAAGGGAACCGATCCTGAAAGCCACTAGAGGGCAGTATATAGCAGGGACCCTGTGCAGGCAGAGCATAGCCGCTACAGGGAAGGGTGGGCTCCTGGTGGTACCGCCAACCCCTACCATCCCCCAGGCCCTGACACTCTCCTTCCAGTGCAGTCCAACTTCCTCGGAGCTTCCATTCCTAACTCAGGGGCAGTTGCCTGCCTGGATTCCAGGTGTCTGCTGCGTTGGACCCAGAGGTTCCAGAAACACCCAGTCCAGGAAAGCAGAGCTAGAAATAATGGGAGAGGGGAGAGGGGAAAGGTGGAGGAAGCCAGTAGAAACAACAACCAGGACAGCTGATCAGGAAGGGGGCCCAGGTTTTAATTCCTATGTGCCCTTGCTTGGAGAGCCTATGCCCCCTCTACCCCCATACATCTGGGCTCAGCCCATCAGGAAGGATAGGTTCTAGCTCTCTGTCCAGGTTCTTTCTCTTGATCAAGAGTGTGTGGGGACTATCAGTTATGAATTAGCTAGGGATTCCCATGAGTCATCAGTTGGTCCAGTTACATCCCCCCAAAAAACATCAGCCCCATGTAGACCCCTTACACCAGAGTAGGATGGGGATTACGGTGATTCTTGAGGGAGGGACCAGGACTGCAGGCTAACAATTGGGGGTCAGAATTCTTTAAGTATCAGTACCCACAGTGGCCTGAGCCACCTTTGGAGCCCCTATGAACAGAAAAAGGACATTTTTGGGTTTTCTTGTTCCTTGGGTAACCCTGGTCCCTCCAACAGTCGGTATGCAAACATGTGGGCAGAATGCTAGTCCTCTCTGGGTGGGAAAAAGAACTAGCAGCCTAGAAAAGGGCAGACTCTTCTGGTCTCTGTTGCTGGTCGACTGGGATGTCTCCTCTGAGAGGAGGAAGCAGGGTGGGACGACCTGCTGGGGAATGGGAAGTAAAGTATGGTTCCCTTTCTCCATACCCCCTTCCCCCAATCTGGAGGTAAATCACCATCTGAATAGAGATCTTTCCCAATAAGCTCCTGGAAGCCTTCCTTTTATTAGCCCACTTGTAGGAAAATGTCAGATGTCAGATTGGCTCCCCTGTCAGATAACTGTTAACGTCGTGCCCCAGCCCCTCATCTTGCCAGGCGGGGCAAGCAGATCATTATATTACAATTTATAAATAGAAAATAAAATAAAATAATCGGGTGGGGCTGAGGCACTGGGGAAGAAGAGGAGAAACAGTCCTCGTCGACGAGTACCCATCATCAACCCCACCTACCTAGGACCCAACCTCTCAGTTAGAGGTTGCCCCTAAACCATCGCATCCATTTTTCTCCCTATCCCTCCCTCCCTCCCAATCAGCATCGTCTGCTGCCCACACCCCCAGATCTCAGCCCGCACACTCCCGTTTAGGCGGATGCCACGAGGTTTCTATGCCTGGAGCGCTCAGTCCAGCAGCTCCTCCGCCAAGCGATAGAGGAACCGAGAGTACCAATGCATGCCAGTTGGCTGGACGGCCCCGCCCGGAAGCAGCGCCCCCAGCGCGTGCAGCAGGCGCAGAGGAGCAAAGGCGCGGTGCGCCCACTGGTGACTCTCCAGAACCGCGTAGCACGAGGCCAGGACATCATTGACCAGCAGCGTCCCGTGCGCTGTGAGCGGTGCGAACACACCCACGGCTTCCTCCCGCGCCACTCGGGCCACGCGCGCAGGCCGAAGGGCGTCCCCGCCTGGCGCCAGCACCGAGTCCCCAGCGCGCAGCCGGCGCGCGAACACCGGTGCAAAGTCGCTTGGCTCGGGCGCGGGCCCTCGAGCGGCGAACACCAGGTGCCAGGGAGTGAGCAACAGCTTGCGCGGGGGCCGCTCGGTCTCCACAGCCACGAAAGAGGCCCGGCGCTGCAAGTCCCGGTCCAGGAAGAGCAGCACAGGCGTGGGCACCACCCGGCCTGCCGCGTCTGCCGCCAGCACCCAGTCACCGCGGTGCAGTTCCCGCAGTCCCTTCCGCTCGCCGCTCCTTAGGCGCACGGTGGCATTTCCCGGAAAGCAGCCGCCTGCCCTGACCGCCAGTGAGTTATCTGGAGGGGACAAGCAGAGAGAGGATTGAATGGAGACCAGTTCTAGAATGTTAGTACAGATTGTCAAAGACGTGGGTCAAGCCCAGCGCAGACCTCACCAGTCCCGGAACAACATGCAAGTTCCAACGGATCTGGTCCTAACCTGGGCAGAAATGGAAGGGGGGTTTACAACACTAACGCCCGCGTGGTGTCCCCTAGAGTCGCAACAGGGCTGTGCACCCTCAGTTTCCCGGAGGGACCTCACCACCCACCCCATACTGTACCGGCTTTGACAGACACGTGGACGTGGTTGCGGGACTCGTAATAGACCCAGTCGAAGCCGGCTTCCACTGCCAGGCGCGCCAGCAACCCATACTTATTGCGGTCGCGGTCGGACGTGGTGATATCCAGGGCACGTCCTTCGTAGTGAAGTGAGTCCTGAGCGTGGTGGCCGTCCTCGTCCCAGCCCTCGGTCACCCGTAGGCGCACTCCGGGCCACATGTTCATCACCGCAATGGCCAGCGCGTTCACGCGCTCTTTACAACGCTGGCGGGGAATAAAGGAGTCAGTCTCCTCGGTACCACTACCACCAGCATGGGGGCTAAAGCGACCTGGACGGGCGGGTTAATTCTTCGCTTTCCCGACACCCCTCCAGTCCCTCCCAGATTTTGAGTGTCCTGAGGAAGTGAGAATCTGAATGGGTGTAGTCGCTAATCTATGCTCTCCAGAGCGTCGTTGGCGAACTGTGGGGTCACCCCTGAGATCAAGAGGGAGCGCCCAAACCTAGTTCTTTCCCCCACTTTTAATTTCCGCCCCTCATCCCTAGTTGTTCTGGGACCTCAGTTCAACCTGGGAGAGGGCAAGAGTGGAAAGAGCGGGTGTAAGCTTGGTCAGGGAGGGGTTGAGCAGCCCGGCTCCGCGAGAGGAGCCCCTGTTTTGGCCTGGACCCCGCCCCAAGCCCCGGCTGCCCTCCCTCAGCCTGATTCATCTTTTGTTTCGTTGCCTTCCCTGGCACCGGGCATCGCTTCCTTCCTTCCTTCCTCCTCCTCCTTTCAGCCCCTAGCATTAACCCTTTCGTGGTGCGAGTGCCCCCCACAGAGGTGCCCAAGCGAAGCCGTGCGGGATCTAGGCTGCTGGAAAAAGGGTTGGGGTGGCGGGGGCTGCGCGAAGTACAATGGCCATTCTCCCGGATGACTTAACCGAGCGAGAATCCCGGGCCGAGGCCGGGGACGCGCCGGGAGAAGCGGACTCAGCAGCTCCATCCACAAAGGCGCTTTTCAGCCGCCCCGGCTCAGGGAGAGGAAAGGGCAGAAAGCCGCGCCCCCCATCCCTGCTCCGGCCCGCCGGGTCCCCTCCCCCAGCGCGGCCAGCCCTCCCAGTTCCAGCTCAGGCTCCGCCAGCCCTAAGAGCCCCCCATCTCTCCGTCTCTGCTCCGGAGGCAGCGCAGAAAGGCGTGGGAGTAACACCTGAGAATAACGCGAGCCGCCCTTTCGCGGATCTGGGGGGCCCCCTGCAGGGTGGGAGTGGAGAGGAGGAAAAGCAGCAGCGGCTGGAAGCCTGCGCCGGGGGAGTGAGACCATGGTTATCTCGGCCGCTCCAGTCTGGGAGCCGGAGACCTTGGCGCGCACCACAGCACGGACCTCGCGGGAGGAGGCACAGAGAGGACAGCTTCCTTTTCTTCTCCCCGCTCTGACCTCTCCTCGGACTTGGTTTTCTCCTAACTGCCAGAGGGACGTTTCCCCCCTGCCCTTCTTCCCGAGTCTTCTACACCTCCGCAGGGTTGGAGAGGAGGGGAGGGGGAAGACAGGAAAAGTGGTAACTCCTTCCAACTTTTTGTCGTTTCGTCCCCTAAGGAGGCCCTGAGGCCTTGACCTGCGGGGGCAGCAGCCCAGTGCAGAGCCAACTCAATGGAGGCCTTTTGCAGCCAGGGTGTGGGAGATAAGCAGGACCGAGGGGGGTTCCCAGGCCTGTCAGAGCCTCTCCTGGGCCTATCCCTTGTTCTGCCCCCTCTGCTGCAGGTGGAAACCAGAGGAAAGGGCCAGGATATTCCATCCCTGGCCAGGAGGGAAGGAGTATCCCCTTCCCAATCTCTGGGTAGGAGGAATGCTTCAGGGCAAGAGCAAGAAGAAATTCTTTCTCCCCTGGACAGGTTTTCCTAACAAAGTAACCTGGAAAACTATGGCAGTTAATCAGAGGAAATCCGTACCCCTCCCTCTCCCCCCCACCTCCCCACTCCATACACAATTAGGTGGTGTAATGGAAAGTGTATAGGACTTAGAATCAGGAGTCCTGAATTCTAGTCCCAGGCATGCCACTAATTAGTTTCAAGATTTTGATTAAATCACTTTTCCTCCTGGGGCCCAGCTCTCAGATGTAAAAATCAGAGGGGGGGTGGTGGAAGAATGTGACCTCCAAGTTTCCTTCCAGCTCTGACATTTGAGATCACAGAGCAGAGGTGGTCCTTCACACCTCACCCTAGGTTGGTTAGGTTCTGGTTTGCAGCAGATGCTTAATACATGGTAGTTGAATTCATTTTAACCCTTTAATTCCAAGGAAAGTCCCTGAGCTACGCTGAGTTTGAGGGACACAGGAACCCTATGATTCTCAGGTGGGCCCATCTGTTCTTCCCATCAAAGATCACTTTTCACTCCAGGACAGTCGTTTAGACTCTAGAATAGCTTTACTTGGTTCTGGGATGCCTCCCCCGCACCAAAGACAATTCTTGCCCAGCCCCTCCTCAGGTAGATGGCCTGATGACCTGACCCTTGGTCACCCCTTTCCCAGCCCCTTCAGTCTTTTGGGCCCACAGAGCTTTAACACAATCAGGTCAGGAGCCAGGCTAAGGGTAGAGCTTTCTGTCTGCTGCCTAGCCAGCTCCTGGCCCCCAGCTCACCCCAGCCCTTCCTGCCTGGCTCGGTAGCTGACCCCCGGTCCACGCCTCAGCCATTTCCCGTCTCGCCTGCCGCCATCCTCCTTTCCCCGCCCTCCCTGTCTCTCCCAGCTTCACTCTCACTAGTCCCTTCTCCCCCTCCCCATGCAGCCTCTCCCTGGATCCCTCCTGATCACTCAGTACAGCCAGCAGAGGTGTGTGTGTGTGAGTGTGTGTGTTTTGGTGGTGGGGGGCGGGTGAGGGGTGAGGAGTGTAGGTAGGTCCTTGAGATCAAGGTCTCTATAGATGAAGTCCAGCTCACACCATCCCCCGTCCCCTCCGCCAGCTGCCGGAGGAGAGCAGAGAAATTGGCGGTGCCCTCGAGCAGGTGGGGAGAGGCCTTCCTTACCTCGGTCATCAAGCGGTCTGCACCACTGTTCTCCTCATCCTTGAAGATGATGTCGGGGTTGTAGTTAGGCACCAGGTCCCGGAAGCGCTCAGAGCCTCTTGTCACCCTCCCCTCGGCCGGCCCACTGGCGCCCAGGGTCCGCTCGGGCACGCTGGGCACAAATTGCTTGTAGAGCAGCGGCACGAGCTGCTTGCGCACGTAGCGGCGCCGGCCAACCGGCCCCCGGCCCGGCCCACAGCTCTGGGCCGGCAGCGCCAGAAGTGCCAAGCAGCACAGGGGCACCAGACTGGCCGGCAGCGCCATGGATGCAGCGGACTCGGGCCAAAAGGGAACGTTCTTGTCCTCACCAGCTCGCTCGTCAGTTGGGCATCTCCCCCTGCACCAGAGAGCGCAGCAGGCAGAGCTGCCCCCAGGGCGCCCTAGAGCTCTTGTGGCTCAGCACACCTGGCTGCCGCTAGCTCTGCCTACATACCTCCGGGGGGTCTGGAACCTGCTACTGACCGGCCATCATAGCAGGGAAGGGGGGTCGTGGGTAAGTGCCAACCCTGCCGGGCTCTGCCGTCAGGCTCCGGCTCTGCCAGAACGCCGGGGCTCCGCCTTAAGTGGCCCCTGGCCCCGCCCCCCGCCCTTCTCCCAGGACCGTCCCGCCCCCTACCACCGGGGCGGGGGCTCTAGTCGGCCACCGCTGGTCCACTTCGTTTCCACCACCCTGGAAACCAGGCAGGCACCTGCCTAGGAAATTCTAACAGCCGTACAGTCCTTGGCTGCCTGGATAAGCATCCCTCTACCTCTAAGCCTATGTGTGGCACCAAACCACCCTCCTCTGATACTCGAATTGGATCTTTGCTCTCCCCAAGCCTACCCTAGCAGGCCATGTCCCCCGCTATCACCTAGGAGCTATGGGATCCAATTTCTGCCCAAGGCCAGCCAAGCCCTTTGGGCACACAACCAGAGCCTCCCTTCTGTGGTCCTCCCCCAACCTCCCCCACTTCCATCTCTCCTCCTTAGCAGTAACCAAGACTGGAAGGGCTGGATACCAGGGGACCATTTTCCCTGGTAGCTTTGCAGTCTTCTGGTGGGAGCTTCCCCAGAATCAGGAACAGAGCTTCATAGCTATAGTCTGGTTTAGGACTTCAAACTTTTGTCCCCTCTCTTATCCTTGCCAAACACCCAACTTGTGGATTGGAAACTGCTGGAGGGCAGTGGGTACTTAAAGTCATAGTCTCTAACAGGCTAATGATCTCTTCCCTTTACCCTCCATCTAGTCACCTCTTTATCTTTCTCCTTCTTTGCACCCCCTGGAGCCATTCGGGTCTCATCTCAGAGGCTTTGAGCCTGCAACAACACTTCACCCATTAATCTACTATCGTTTAGAAATCTTTCTCTAAGAAACCTTCCCTGATGTCCTGACACTGGACCTCTATGTTTCCTTGAGAACCAGTAATTAACTGCCATCCATTGTGGTATGGTATTAAAATTATGTCACCCTTACTACACAAAGCAGTTCTTAAGCACAAACTTAAACACAATCTTAGCTGAGCACCTGGCCTATAGCAGGGTGCTCAGCCAGTATTTGTGGCAACTACACTCTTCTTTTTTCTTTGTATTCCATACTCGCTCCTCACTCAGCTCCATGGCTAGCATGCACAGGAACTTTGTGTACATTAGAAAAAAGCAGCCCTTCCTCAAGCCACCTGATTGCCATTTGCAAGAAAAGTCATAGTAACTATACATACAGTGACTGTGAGGTGAATGGTGCCCCTAGAAGTTGTGCAATGTACAATCTACATAACCATGAGCAGAAACTTTGCCTCTACCCCCAACATAGCAGTGGGGCTTGCAGAGTATTCAAGGCACTGATAGCCTCGGGAAAGATGGAGTTAGGTTCTTCTCTGAGAATCATAAACCCTTGTCAGGCAGTCACTTCTTTTACTCTACATCCAATAGGCAGGTCAAGGAGGAAAGGGCTGGTGTAGGGGGGAAGGGGATATTATATAGGGGGATGTTATCCCATTCCTACACTGATGCCCACCTACCCCCAATAACCAAGGCACAGAAAAAAGGCCTGGGCATAGGGAAAAGTCAGGTGACCAGCCAGCTTTAAGGAAGGCTAAGGGAGGAGGAGCTTCCCACTGCCTAATTGTATGGTCTAACACCAGACCCAAGTCCCCAAAGGTCACTGAGGATGCGGATGGAGGGGAAGGGAAAGGATGGTTGGAAGGACCCCTCTGTTTCTCTCTGTAGACTCAGGACTGGTGGGAGCAAAGCTGTTCAAACAGACACAGAGACAGACCCTTTAAAAAACCAAAGCAAACCCTGGGATCAACTTTATTGCTGATGGTTGTGGTCTCTTCCTCCCTATTCCCCCGTCTCTCCAGTGGTCCATAGCTCTTCCAGGATAGCACAGGGCTTAGGCTCTGCTGGGCCAGAGGCAAGGGAGACAATCTGCCTCCCAAGTCTGCCCCCAGCTCAGTCCCTCCCCTGCCCCCACCCCACCCTATTGCACATCAAATCATGTAAACATGGCTATGGGCATGGCCCGGAACAGCAGTGAGGCAGATTGACGTGTAAACGAATTTGGGACCAGGAGCCAGGCCCAGCCACCCAGCCCCACCTCACGCTGGGGCCCACAGTTAAATCTGGAAAAGCAGGGGGGCCTGGTCCCAAACTCTGGCTCAGATGATGCAACAGTGCAGACAGCTCAGCTCCCCTATTCCACCCACCCTCTCAGATTCCAGGTCCTGAGGTCCACCCACCCCTGGGCACCCCTCCAGGCCTGGGCAGCAGATGGCAGTGTCCAGTTTTCTCCCTCCCACCCCCAGCTGGAGGTCACTGGTGCTGGGTCTTCCTAGATGCCCGGGGGAAACCGGAGACCGGCAACGGCAGTCTGTCCAGCCCTGCGGAAGAGGCAGGGTGGGCTGTCAAAAGCGGGGTATGGGTTCAGTCCTCAGGGATAAGACAACCAAGCCACAGAATGGGTGGATGAGGTATGCTGCAAACAAAGCAGACAGCATGCCATCTCCCCTGTTGGGATGACCACTGTTCCAGAGGGCTCCACCCCACAACCACCCTACCAGCCTCACCCCCACTCCCTCTCACCAAAGGCCCGGATCAGCTCTGCCCGCACAGCTGCGGTGAAGGTTTTCACCAAACAGAGAGTGGTAAGGCCCGCGAAGGCTGCGTTGTAGAGGAACACGATGTAGAAATTGCCCAGCCAGTTGAAGCGTCCAAAGTCACCCAGAAGGTCCAAACGAGTGAGCCCTGAAGTACAAAGGCCAGGATGGGACGTAGGCTCCCCAACCCTTCCCTGGCTCAGAGCCCAGCTTTCTGCTGCCTCCTGGTGGCCACATCTCAACACTGCAACTGATAGGTTGGCTTCTATTCATTAGTTATTCCTGTCTCCCAAGCTCTGTCTCAGGGACAGTTCAGAGCTGTTGAAGAAAGTGTCAGCAGCTAGGCTTGCTTTAACTTCGCTTCCAGAGTTTGGCATCTTCTCCTCCCATGGGGGGTCCCCTCTGGCTCCAGGAGTCCTGAGGAGCATCCTGGGCCTGCTACTTGTTCCTGGGCCAGGAGCCAACAAGCAGGTCACCAAATGTTTTTTTCAGTAGACAGAGCAGTGCGGAGGCTAAGAGCTCTGACTCTGATCATGGCTGCTTTGGTTCATATCCGAACTCCACCCTATCTAACTGTGTGATCTGGGGCAAACTCCTTAAACATCTGTGCCTCAGTTTCTTCAACTATAAAGTAGAGAAAATAATGGGACTGGGAGAATTAAATGAGACAACACACATAAAGCACTATATGTGCCAGGCACTATTCCAACACTTACCGAGCCCCTAACAATAATAATATAATCATCATAAATTTAAATTCTGGAGCCCTGCCCCCCCCACTTAAAAAATACTCCTACCAGCATCCAACCTAAAGGAACTAACTGGTGGACCCAGAGGCCAAGTTTCCTAAATCACCATGGCATAAGTACAAATGGTAGAGTAGAGAGAATATGAACTTAAGAATCAAATAGAACTGATTTAAATACTAAATCATGTACAGTATATGGATGATGATGGCGGGGAGGTGGGGAACCTATGCAACTCCCCTGCTACCTTGGGTGAACCAGTTACACTTTTGAACATTTTCACCAGGTAATGCTAGATCATAGCTAAAGATGGGAGAAGAATTGAGCATGTTATTTGATGCCCAGCGTGTAGAAAAAGCACTGGACTGGGGTTCAGGAGACAGAGGTTCTAGCCTGACTTGGCTTTGCTTCAAACTAGCTGTATAACTCTGGGTAAATCAATTAGCTTTTCTGTTTCTCATTTTTTTTCTTTTTTTTTTTTAATCTTAGTTTGGCCACGCAGCGCAGCAAGCCAGGATCTTACTTCCCTGACCAGGGATGGAACCCACACCCCCTGAAGTGGAAGTGCGGAGTCTTAACCACTGGACCGCCGGTAAAGTCCCTGTTTTTTGTGTTTTAAATGAGAATGTTGGGACTTCCCTGTCGGTGCAGCGGTGCAGCGGTTAAGACTCCGTGCTTCCACTGCAGGGGGCGAGGGTTGATCCCTCATGCCACAGAAAAAGAAAGAACTGTTTATCAGATGATCCACTGCAAAAGAAGATTTGGGGGAAAGTGGTGCTTCTCCACCAAAAAAAAAATGGAAGTAAGTAGGGGAGGCTGTAGCAAATGGAAAAAGTATGAGCTTTGAACCAACACTACCCTGAAGCTCAGCATAGCATTTTATAGAACCTCTGTTTCTCCATCTGTATAATGGAGATAACCCTTCCTCATAGGTTTGTTGTGGGAATTAGAGAGAGCATGAATATAAAGTGTCTGCTTAGTACCCATAGGTACTCAAAAAAAGCCAATTCTCTTACCTCCTTTTGCTACTTACCCAGGGTTCGAGAGAAGACAGGAAGTGCTGAGCTTAGGACCAGGAGACAGACACAGTTCCCAATTATCTGGGTGGGAGTAAGGAAAGGGCAGGTCAGGGTAGCAGAGCTGCCAGCACCTAGTGCCCAGGCACGCCCCCCAGGCCAGCTACCTGCGTCATGGCTGTGTCATGCCATCTGGGCCGCAGTCCCCAGAAGAGTGGAGAGCTGTAGAATCCCACGACCGAGGAAACCATAAGGTAACTGTCACTGGGTTAGGGAAGAACTGGTCTGCTCCCAAGGATTAATGCCTCATCTCAAAGGGAACAGACCTCTCTCCCCCAGCGCTCCTTTCAAATCAAGTCTTTTCCTTCTTTCTGAACCCCGGGGTAGCCAAGTCTTGCCCCCTTCCCTATCACTCCCACTGTAGCTCTGCCCAGCAACCCAGAGGAGACAGGTTTGGTGAGGAGAGGCAAAGGTGGGTTTCCAGAAAGATACAAGATGAGTACGACCTGAACGACGGCACCAAAGGAGCCCAGCTTGGAGAAGGAGACCTGGCCCAGGGAGGCACCCTGAGAGACGGAGCAGTGTCACTGTGCAGCACGCCCCACCATCATCAGTGCCACCTGCACCCAGCCTACCCTCTGGCCTCAGCTTCTGCCCCCTCACCCGGCCTTTCTTAGGCCCTCCCCAAAAGATACGGTGAGAGGGCAGCCCAGTACCTGCATGCCCCGGGGCATGGCAGCCTCATCGATGAGCAGCTCCAGGATGTGGATGGCCACAGTGAGCACAGACAGACCCTGTGTGAGGCAAGGTCATGGACTCCCATCCCTGTCCCAGCCCACGGTTGTATCCAGAGTTGAATGTTCAGAGCAGACACTCTGGTCCAACATTTTCAGTTTCCAGTTAGCTGTGTGGGACCTCCTGAAGCCTGATGCTAGCAACAGAGCACCTTTGAGGGTATTATAAGATGCACCCTCTCCAGATGGAAGGATTGCAAAAAGGCCAAATAGAAAAATATACCTCTTCCTCCAGACAAATAAGACTTACTCCCAAGTCCAGGATGTAGCAAATGGGGGGATGGACTGGATTTCGACCCTTATTTTCACCCCAGAGCAAACCTGCATAACTGCTTAGGCCCTGCGTGGCCTTGGGCAAACTCCTTAACTTCTCAGTTTCGTCATCTACAAAATGGGAACTGATGTGCTCAGCACAAGGCGGGACACAAAGTAGATACTCGTTGAGAGACAACTACTATTACTGATGATAACCAGGTCCTTGCATCTCCTCCCTGCTCCCTGAGAAGGCCTAAGGTACTCAAGGGCCTACTACCTCCCACCCCCACCAAGGCTGGTATCCGTACCGTCAGTACCAGCAAGCACAGCATGGCCAGCGGGTAGCCCAGGTTCCGCTGCCAGGCTGAAGCCTTCCGCCGCTTCTCTGTGCAGGGATGGGAAGCAGTTAGCAAGGGCCTAGGATGAGGCGCTATTCTCCTTGGGGAAAGCAGGCATCCCAGTGCCTACCAACCCACATACCCAGCAGGACCCTCTGTGTCTGCAGAGCTAGGACCTGTCTGTGCAGCAGTTCCATGTCCAAGGGCAGCCAGCAGGAAGTGGGATCTGAGGGCAGAGAAGATGGTGCTGTCCCCAAGTCCTGCACAGGCCCTGCCCTAGCCACGCTCACCATCCCAACTGGGAAGAGCTGTGTCTCACTGTAAATCCTGCAGGTCAAAGCTGCCTCCTCAAAGGCTGAGCAGTGCAGCTGCTCCTCCAGGTCCTCCAGCAGCTGTGGGGGGGGGGGGGGGGGAAGGGAGGGATGGACTGTCACAGGCTCTCTGATCCCAAAGGCGCCAGGAGAACCCTGCTCATCTCAGGGCTCCTTTGTCCTATTCCTTCCCCTACCCTCATTCACCACCCTGTGGCCAGCAACTTTATCCAGTCCCTCCCAACTGCCTTGTGTTCTGCTTTGTATGTCTGGTGACCAGCTCCAGGTGATGAGGGTCAAGGATACAGGGGCCAGCAAAGGCTGTGGCCCTCTGCAAGGTGTGTGCTGCACAACTGTAGGGTTGCTTCATTGTTTGGCTCCAGCTTTGCAGGAAGCCCGCCCTGCAGGATCAAAGGACAAGGAGCACTACATACCCGGGGCTTGACCAGCAGCTTCCCAGTGACCGAGAACATGCGGGCGAGACCTAGCGGAGTGCACACTGTGGGGACAGGAGCCAGTCACCTGCCAGACCCTTCTCTCTACCGCTTCCCCTACCCACCCTTCCATTCCGTCTTCCACCCTGGTTGCTCTGGCCTGAGGACCTTACCCATTCCCTCCCAGGTCCTGAACACTCACCCAGGAGCAGCAGGACCCCGAGGAAGGAGATGCAGGAGTAGAGGTAGGGGAGGTAGTACTCCCAGAAGTCTAAGGGTAAAAAAAAGTACATCAGCCCGTCTCTCTCCTCCTGCTTACTGGGGGATGACAGGCCTCAGAGTCTAGGCAAAGGCACAACACAAAAGCCTATAGGGGTTAGGAAAGTAATGTAAATGAGGAAAGCTGGCCAGCAGAAGAGGGAGTGGCAAGAGACCATAGCAAACTGGAGATACTAAGCCCTCTCTAAAGGGCACAACCACTATTTGGCCCAAGGCACTGGGGCCTAGTGTGGCCAGATCCTCAACCTTGTCAAGCAAAGCCAGAAACCTGGATATTAATGTCAAATCTCCCCGTTTCAATGGACTCACATTTTTATAAATCATTGCCTGGGCCCAACGGAACACTTGTACAGGTTGGATTTGGCCTGAAATCCATCAGTTTGAAACTTCAGTCTCAGGGAGAAGGTCCCAAACCTCTCCACTTTAGAGGGATACAGTTGGTCCAGGCAAGGGAACACCAGCCAGCTGAAGAGTCACCCAGCCTGGAGGGTGGGGAGGAAGCTAGCCTTCTCACCATAGAGGGACTCCCTGCTGGCCTTATTGTTGTCCACGATGGCTGACGCCACCCACACCATTCCCAGCACCAGCAGAGTGAGAAGCATCAGCATCACCACCGTCTCGTAGACCCGGGCCAGGACACCCTACAGGAGGAGGCAGTAGGTGGAGGGGGGGGCAGTGTGGGGAAGGAAGGAGACGGCAGAGATGGCAGCTTGGCTGGGGAACCAGAGAGGACCGGATTCAGGAGGCAGCGGAGGGCGTTTCCCTCTTATTCTCCTAAGTCACTCTGTCCTCCTACCCCACAGTCCGGGATCATTCCCTCTACTGGATATTCTTCATTTGCAATCCCCCTCCCCAGATCCCTTCTCCATCCTTGTCTTGCCCTGGGAGGCTGACCCCGAGGTCTGTGTCACATAAGCTCTTTGCCCTCTGGTTTCCTGTTCACCTTGCCCAATGGGAAGGGCTGGCAGGAGAGTGGAAGGTAGGAAGAGAAAGAGTCCAGGGTATTTTTTTGTGTTTCCTCCCACCTTGGGCCCCTTTGACACTAGCTCCTCTCCTGGGTGGCCACACTTCCCCAGCTTCCACTATCAGTGGGTTCCAGAAATTATGTCTTCCTTTGGCTTAGGGGTGGTAATGACTTCCTGTTGTCAATAGTGCCTCAAGCTCCTTAATGCTGATTAAACCTCTGCAAATAGTCTCTTCATTAAAATCTCTTCAGTTGAACCACCTCAGTGGACTTCTGTCTCCTGTCTGCACAGATTGATTGATACATTCCCCCACTCACCTTTTTGGAGCCAGCGAAGCCCTCAGACTCAGTGAAGAAATATGCAAAGGGCATGAGGAAGATGAGGGACAAGTTGGAGAAGAGGAAAACGAGGTTCCAGAGGCCTAGAGCAAAAAATGAGAAGCAGAGATGGTCATTAAGGGGGGACCCCAACCCACTGGGGGCTGACCATGTGGCAGGGAAGGCGGGAGGGATGGGGTGCTCTATGACTGATTAGCCCCAGGCTGTCTGTGTCTCCCCTACCCTATCTGCTCCCCATCCCCACCCTCAGCTGCAACCAGGATCGATGTACCATGGATGAGGGAGCCGTTGAGCCACTGGATGTAGTAGTTCCGAGGCAGTGAGAGCAGCACCTCGTTGCTGATGATGGAGAAGGGCAGGAGCAGGACAGCACCCAGGGCGACTGCCAGGGTGAAGGTGCACAGCTCGAGCCTGGGCAGAGAAGGGGTAGTGCCTCTGATTAGCTCAGACACTCACTTCCCTGGGCCCAAGAAGCCCCATTCATCCCCACAAGCACTTGTGACTTCTCCTAGAACCAGCTGTAGCAGTGACAGACCTAGGGAAAGAGCTGTCTAGCTGGGGCTCTACCCACTGCCTCCCCACCCTAGCCCTTACCTCCAGGAAAGCCTTGGCATGTGGGATGGGAACACCTCAGGCATTTATGGGAAACTGGTCACCTGCCATGTCACTTGCCCAGACTGCCCCCAGGAATGTGGTCCTCCCGCACTTGCCTATAGGGTGTGCCAGGCATGATGCCAAGTTAAGGGGCCTGACTTCTCTGCTCAACTCAGGGAAGTGGATTTCTGAGCTTGCCTTCTTCAGCCTGGACAGGGCAGGGTCACCCCATATGGCTATGCCCTATGTGAAGGTACTAAGGTAAAGGGGGGACAAGGGGAGTTGAAACCCAGCTCCATAGCCAAGGCCTGTGCCCTGGGCTGCATCAGCTGAAAAGAAGGGACAATTATCTAGTTGGTCCATGGGAGGTGAGGGTGGGGGTTGCCTTTTAATCTGTTGTCTGTTGAATCAGAGGGGTCATCTCTATATTTTTCTCTTTAGGTGCTAGTGAATAATAACAGCCTAGAGTAAGGGCCATCCTCTCAGAACTCAGCATGCCCCGCCTTTGGGGGTTCCACCTTCCCCATCCCCTGCCATTTCCATCAGTCTGTATCCCCACCTCACTCCCTCTCCAGTGGCTGCTGGGAAGTGAAGCCAAGCTGGAGCCACTTCTGGTGACTCAGGCCCGCAGGAGAGGCTTCAGAGTTCCTGGCCAAGAGGCTGCTTGAAGTTCCCGGCCTAACCAGGGAGACAGGAACAGCAGCTTTTCCAAGCATCCCCAGGATAACGTAAAGCCAGAAGAAGCCAGAAATGGGGCAGAAGCAGAAACTCTCTCTTCTGACACCTTACTCTCCCCCAGCTCCAGGGGCCTCACTAGATCCCAGCTTCTAAAGGCTACTAGTGCCAGGTGCTGAGGCAACGACACTTACGCAATCTTGTTGACTGTAGCATCTTCATCATCCGCTACAAAAGACAGAGGCATGGGGAAGAGGCAGGCCATCAGTGTGCAGCTCTGGGAGCCATCTGTGTTGCAGTGTGCTCTCCTGCTCCCACCTGCCTCCTGAAAGAAGGGCCTGGGCCCACTGAGGCAGAGCTGGACAGGAGGCCCTGGGAGAGCTCACACTATGAACCCCACAACCTATTCTCTGGCCAGGGTGGCAGCTTAAAAATCAATGGTCCCAGGTGGAGAGAGTATGGACCAGAAATTCCCCCACTTCCCTCCTTCCCCAGCTCTCCTCCATCATAGGTTCCTCTCTGTAAGCCGCAAATACAATGAATGACTGGTCTGTGAGGTTAGTTACATCAGTGGCTAGGTATAGCAAAGGGAAATGGCAGTGGTGGGGGCAGGGGGGGAGGGGAGAATCATGGAGAAAGTCCCCAGGGAAATCACACTGAGGACTAGCTGCCTTCTTGGCTGAGGGCGCATAAAACCGTCTGGAGGGGAGGAAAGGTTCAGGCCAGGACAGGAAGATCTGGACGGGCTGGAGCTAGGAACTGCGGTAAGTGTGTCCCTCTCCTTAACCACACAATGCCTACAGAAAGCTTTAATCTGAACGCTCTACCAAGAGAAAGGTCACCATCACCAGGTCCTGGGGCCCCAGTGGTCAGGGAGGTCTCTGGTCCTGGGTATAGGAGCACTAGGAGAGGAGATGACAGAGCTTGTGCCCATGATAACATTCACCCTGCAGTTGCCTGCTTTAGGTTCACAGAGAGCTTTCACATTAGCCATCATATTTGGTCTACACAATGACAGTGGACTGGGTAGAGACTGTTAGGCTCATTTTGTAGAGGATGAAACTGAGGGTCATAAGAGTTACATTACTTGCCCTGTGGCTCTGTTAGTTGAGGGACTTCCATCTAGACTTTCCACTCTACCACCTTGTCTCTGACTGTGGAGCGGGGGAGGCAGAAGAGGCAGAGGCTCCAGAACAACCACCTCTCCTTTCCCAGCAGGCACCATAGGCCTCTTCCCTTGAGGCTGGTGCCATGGCAACGGGAACACTGGCAGAGGGCAGGCAGAAGGGAGGGAAGTCACAGGTACCTGTGGTGAACTCAGCAGGCTTCTTGAAGTGGGTCAGGGCGATGTGGCAGAGGATGTAGAGTGTCGCAAACAGAAGTGTTGAAATCTGTGGCAGAGTGCGAGAGAGATGAGAAGCTCTAAGCCCCACACGTTTCACAGCCCCAATGGCCTCTCTCTTCCACAGGGACACTTTCCCAAAACTAGGCTCCATACTTCCAGGGGTTCCATCTTTCTCCCCAGTACTTCCTTCTATTCAAGGCCTCAGGGGCCTATAAGAAGCATCAGACAGGGGCTGTCCCATGCACTTGGGAAAACAGCACCATGCCCAGCTCTACAAGGGTTTTTTCCTAGGAAAAAAATAGTTCCAACTGAACCCTGGTTGGTAAATTGTCAGAGAAGACTCCTAGAGATGCACATATCCACACACCTGAAACAGGCCACAGAACCAGAGGGAATTTACTCCTAGCAAATTATTGGAAAAGGAAGCAGGTTTGAGGGGAAGAAGGGGATGTCTGCATTGTCCTGGTGCTCCACCCCCCTCTTCCTCCACTCCCACCTTGATCCAAGCTCTAGGAGAAAATAAGTAGGAATCATGTTCCTAGTCCAACTCAGGGCTTCTACTCTGTTTATTCAGGGGCCCTGAAGGATCAGGTCTGCTCTGGGCCAAACTAGAGCCTCTTTGATGCCCTGTCCTTAATAGTAGGTTTTTTTAAAAAAATTATTTGATTTATTTATTTTTGGCTGTGTTGGGTCTTCGTTTCTGTGCAAGGGCTTTCTCTAGTTGCGACAAGCGGGGGCCACTCTTCATCGCGGTGCGCGGGCCTCTCACTATCGCGGCCTCTCTTGTTGTGGAGCACAGGTTCCAGACGCGCAGGCTCAGTAGTTGTGGCTCACGGGCCTAGTTTCTCCGTGGCATGTGGGATCTTCCCAGACCAGGGCTCAAACCCGTGTCCCCTGCATCGGCAGGCAGATTCTCAACCACTGCACCACCAGGGAAGCCCAATAGTAGGTTTTAATTGGGGCCCCACATCTATGAAGTTTCTAGAGCTGGCATCAGCCCCTTTAAAAGCTTTCAATCCCTGGTCCCTACCTAAGGTGATTTCCAACTGCAGGGTAGGCCTCAAAGGGTCTGTCCCATGCCCCTGGGTGACTAGTCCTCCAATGGACAGTTATGGCAGGACTTGGCCAGGTTATTCTACACATGCATGCATCCCTACTCTACCGCAAGTAAGCTGCTGTTGCCCAGGGGAGGAGCCACTGGACAGGTTGGCTCCACAACCAGGGCCAGAGAATCTTGAGATTTTATTGTGTTTGAAGTAGGCAGGATCAGGGACTTCCCTGGTGGCGCAGTGGTTAAGAATCCGCCTGCCAATGCAGGAGACACGAGTTTGAGCCCTGCTCCGGGAAGATCCCACATGCCACAGAGCAACTAAGCCTGTGCACCACAACTACTGAGCCTGCACTCTAGAGTCTGGGAGCCACAACTACTGAGCCCACATGCCACAACTACTGAAGCCCGCGCATCTAGAGCCCGTGCTCCGCAACAAAAGCAGCCACCACAATGAGAAGCCTGCGCACCGCAACAAAGAGTAGCCCCCGCTCGCCGCAACTAGAGAAAGCCCGCACACAGCAACGAAGACCCAACGGAGCCAAAAATAAATATAAAAAAAAAAAAAAAAAAGAAGGCAGAATCAGTCTCATAGGTGCTCCAGTCCCCAAGAGGAGCTGACCCTACAGGGAATCTGCACACAGCTATCTATGCAAAGAGAGAAGCCATAGACCCCAGAAGAACCAAGGGTCCAGGACAAAACTGTAGCTTTTATAAATTAATTAATTAATTTATTAATTTATTTTTGGCTGTGTTGGGTCTTCGTTTCTGTGCGAGGGCTTTCTCTAATTGCGGCAAGCGGGGGCCACTCTTCATCGCGGTGCGCGGGCCTCTCACTATCACGGCCTCTCTTGTTGCGGAGCACAGGCTCCAGACACACAGGCTCAGTAGTTGTGGCTCACGGGCCCAGCTGCTCCGCGGCATGTGGGATCCTCCCAGACCAGGGCTCGAACCCGTGTCCCCTGAATCAGCAGGCAGATTCTCAACCACTGCGCCACCAGGGAAGCCCCAAAACTGTAGCTTTTAATATCAGGGAAGTAGGGTAGAATGAGCCACTCAGATTGTAACTGCAAGATTTTTACTGCCTAGTGCTCTGCCCTGGGCTTGCTTAATAAGCAGGAAGGTGGGAGGGCTCAAAAGGTCAGACTGGAGTTCCACGCAGTTCCATGCAGTTCCAGCAGAGTCTAGGTCATTTTCTAGAGCAGGGGATTGGAGCCAGGTGGGGGAGGTACTAGAAGCCTTCAGGCTGCCCTTGGCCAGCACTGATGTCCTCAACTAATGGGACTAAAGGATGAGGGAGACAGCCAGGAGGCTGCTTCTCTGTCCAAGGTCTCATCCCTCCCTGTTCTCTAGGAATGTGGGTCTCTGGCTCTACACTGTCTCAAGGCCTGGGTGTGCCTCCATGATATGCCCAACCCTGCCATGTGGAACTCTCCACTAAGAAACACATAAGGAAAGCTTCCTGAAGGCAGATCTGGAGTTCTACACATGGACAGATACACTCCCTACTTTTCAGTCCTCACAGATAAGGGCAGACCTAGTTAATGCCGTGGCTCACTTTAGCCCTCCTCCAATCTGAGGCTGCCCAGGGCAGACTAGAGCCAAGTCTGAGAAAAATGAAGGATGACCCCATCAGTGGGTTCTCCACTCACTAACTTCTATTCTTCTAAACCTTTCCCTTTCCCTTTAGTATTTGGGGGTGAGGGCTACCCTGGGGAGCTCCAAGGGAGGAGACAGAGGAGAAAGGAGAGAGATGAGAGTTCAGAGCAGGCCTGAGAAAGATGCAATCCCCTAAACTTCACTGGGTGCCCCTGGCCCAGAAGCAAGGAGTCCCTTGCTGTGTGGCAGTTTCAGCTGTTACTCTAGGTGGCAGTGAGGCTGTAAGGAAAGCAGCCAGGTGCCCTCTGTAGCACCAGGGAAAACCACTCACAGGAAATCCCTGAATGGCTGGGAAGCTAGGAAACTCGGCTTGCAGGATTTCTAACAAATACCAATAAGGGGGAGGAAAAGAAGGGGAAACTTTAGTTGTTCTCCATCTCTACACAGTAGAATCCACCTCAGCAAGAATACTTTCTTCTAAAGTGGGAAACCCACCAAAGTCCACTGTTCGTCTCCCCTTCATCAAACATTATTTGGGTTTGAGGGGTAAGTGCAAATAAGCCTTCCCCCAGCCAAACTCATCCCTCTCCGACCATCTGACTAAAACCGGCAGGTTCACCAGACTCCCAGACACACGAAGACCTGCACTCCGAACACGGGTGGGGGTGGGGGACAGGAGGGGGGGAGGGGCGTGTAGAGTGGGAAGAACGGAAACCGATCGGCTTTGTTTATCGCGCAGCTACCCAGCTGACCCGATCTAGGGATTCGCCAGCCCGAGCACTGGTCGGACCGGGGCCCTTCGTCGTTCGCCCCTGGACCAAGCAGGGTCTGCCGGCGCTCTGAGCGCAGGTGGTCTCACTCCGACCCGGACTCTCCCTCTACCGCGACTCCCGTTCCCCACTTGGTCCTACCCTTCCTGCCCGGGTCCCGCACTCACAATGCACTCGCGGACCCTCTCGTGGAATAACTGCTCTCGCACGGATAGCACTTCGTAGTCAGCTGCTTCCATACTCTGCTCAGCATGACTGGGGCGGGGGTGTCTCCGGGCCCGGGGAGGACCAGCGGGGATGAAACCGCCGCCGCCAAGCACCCGGACCCAGCGAAGGAGCCTTTTCTTGCAGCCTGTGACGGAGACTTAGAGTAATCTGGGGCTCAGATTCTGTCGTCTGGACGCCCTTCCCTTAAAGGGGCAGGCACCCGCGGGCCTCGTTTTAAAGGGCCCCGGCCCCCCGCTGCTCCCTTCCCTTTAAGGTCAGGCTTCCGTAGAGTTTCAACGCAGACACCCGCCGATAGGCACGCTAAGAGGAAGCGCAAGTCCCGGTTCTATTTTACTAGAGGCAGAGTGACAACACAACGGATGGGCGGGATCATTCCAGAGAGCGGAACTCATTGGCTCCTACGGAGCTGCCGCTCTTCACTAGAGGAACGCTGATAGGCTCGCCCCGTGGAAAGAGGCGGGATCTTTGGGGCTTACCGGTGCTCGTTCTGAAACTAAGCAACTGACTTTTTCACCTCCCATAGTTGATGAGCAACGAGTGTGACCTTGGTTAAATAAGCCATTTGGATCAGGCCATCCAGGTGGGATGTGACAGCACCATAGGGTTCCGAAAGGTACCACTGCTCAGTAACACAAGGCCCGTAGTAGCATTTTCTTTTTTTTTAATTTATTTTTTTATACAGCAGGTTCTTATTAGTTATCTATTTTATACATATTAGTGTATATATGTCAATCCCAATCTCCCAATTCATACCACCACCACCACCACCATCCCCTCCCGCTTTCCCCCCTTGGTGTCCATACGTTTGTTCTCTACATCTGTGTCTTTATTTCTGCCCTGAAAACTGGTTCATCTGTACCATTTTTCTACATTCCACATATATGCGTTAATACAGGATATTTGTTTTTCTCTTTCTGACTTACTTCACTCTGTATGACAGTCTCTAGATCCATCCACGTCTCTACAAATGACCCAATTTCGTTCCTTTTTATGGCTGAGTAATATTCCATTGAGTAGTAGCATTTTCTGAAAGTGTTTATTGTGGGGTGAGGAACCCACTGCCGCCACGGAGTTTTCACCCAGTCACTTTTGTGGGAGCCCTAGTGTATGCTAGAACAAATACCAAAGAAAAGTGGATAAGAAACTATAGAAATATCCATCTGAAACTTTGTGAGGAAATGCCCACAGGGGATCATGGGCTGAGTCAAACATTAGCTGACCACCTACTATGTGCCACTCACTTTATAGATTTTATCTCATTTTACCCAGGGAAAGGTATTATGATTAGCATTTTAGAGATTAGAAAATGGTGAGAGGTTGTCACAAGGGATGCAAGTTACCCTCCTGTGACCTTGATACATGTACTGTTTGGGAAGTCCCACCTTCATGAAGTTAAACCCTTCCTCTAAGGTGGAGGGAGCAGTACAGGGAAACTTAAAAGAAGGGCTGAGTTTTGCAAAGCTCCCCACTGAAGAATAAGAGCGCAATTCTAAAGGACTAGACTGTGTCCCGTTACTATCTGAGCAAGAGTCAGGGGCCAGAATGAACAAATGAATTCTGTACTCTTGAAACAGGGCATGTACTTTTATCTCTATTCTGTTTCCCCAGTGATTTGAAGTAGAACCTTGGGAAATAAAAAGCATATACTTGTATATACATACATATTTGTATTTGTGTGTATGTTATATATAATATACTACACATGTGTATGTATATATGTATACATATATATATATGTCTTTGGTAGTAGCAAGATAATGAGAGGATGTGAATAGCTGATTTCCCTTCTAGCAGTGAAGCTTGGAGTGAAGAGAATCCAGTGGGGAGAGTGGGCAGAGATAGAAAGAGAAGATAGCTGGCTGGGTCCTTGGCTCTGTTGCAGGGAAGGAAAGGAGAGCAGCACAGGGAGGTGGCTTGGGCCTATCCCATGACCCTGGTGCTTAACTCTTATCTTTATCTCAAGCCAAAGTACTTTAACGATCTTGTTAAAACACAAATCAGATCTGTCCCTGCTCAAAATCCCTCAAAAGCAATCCATTTGCACTTAGAAATTCACCTGCCTTAAAGTAAGAATACCAAGCCCTGGGAATTCCCTGGCCATCCAGTGGTTAGAACTCGGCACTTTCACTGCCGAGGGCCCAGATTCAATCCCTGGTCTGGGAACTAAGATTCCACAAGCCTCTTTGCAAATGAACCAACTGACAAAGGATTAATCTCCAAAATTTACAAGCAGCTCATGCAGCTCAATAACAAAAAAACGAACAACCCAATCCAAAAATGGGCAGAAGACCTAAATAGACATTTCTCCAAAGAAGATATACAGATTGCCAACAAACAGATGAAAGAATGCTCAACATCATTAATCATTAGAGAAATGCAAATCAAAACTACAATGAGATATCATCTCACACCGGTCAGAATGGCCATCATCAAAAAATCTAGAAACAATAAATGCTGGAGAGGGTGTGGAGAAAAGGGAACACTCTTGCACTGTTGGTGGGAATGTAAATTGATACAGCCACTATGGAGAACAGTATGGAGGTTCCTTAAAAAACTAAAAATAGAACTACCATACGACCCAGCAATCCCACTACTGGGCATATACCCTGAGAAAACCATAATTCAAAAAGAGTCATGTGGGCTTCCCTGGTGGCGCAGTGGTTGAGAATCTGCCTGCCAATGCAGGGGACACGGGTTCGAGCCCTAGTCTGGGAAGATCCCACATGCCGCGGAGCAACTGGGCCCGTGAGCCACAATTACTGAGCCTGCGCATCTGGAGCCTGTGCTCTGCAACAAGAGAGGCCGCGATAGTGAGAGGCCCACGCACCGTGATGAAGAGTGGCCCCCGCTTGCCACAACTAGAGAAAGCCCTCGCACAGAAACGAAGACCCAACACAGCCATAAAATAAAAAATTAATTAATTAATTAATTTAAAAAAATTTTTAAAAAAATCAGAAGAAACATTAAAAAAAAAAAAAAAAAAAGAGTCATGTACCCCAATGTTCATTGCAGCTCTATTTACAATAGCCAGGACATGGAAGCAACCTAAATGTCCATCATTGGATGAATGGATAAAGAAGACGTGGCACATATATACAATGGAATATTACTCAGCCATAAAAAGAAACGAAATGGAGTTATTTGTAGTGAGGTGGATGGAGTTAGAGTCTGTCATACAGGGTGAAGTAAGTCAGAAAGAGAAAAACAAATACAGTATGCTAACACATATATATGGAATCTACGGGAAAAAAAAAAAAGGTCATGAAGAACCTAGTGGCAAGACGGGAATAAAGACACACACCTACTAGAGAATGGACTTGAGGATATGGGGAGGGGGAAGGGTAAGATGTGACAAAGTGAGAGAGTGGCATGGACACATATACAGTACCAAACGTAAAATAGATAGCTAGTGGGAAGCAACCGCATAGCACAGGGAGATCAGCTCTGTGCTTTGTGACCACCTAGAGGGGTGGGATAGGGAGGGTGGGAGGGAGGGAGATGCAAGAGGGAAGAGATATGGGAACATATGTATATGTATAACTGATTCACTTTGTTATAAAGCAGAAACTAACACACCATTGTAAAGCAATTATACTCCAATAAAGATCTTAAAAAAAAAAAAAAGGCCCTCAGGGATTACAAAATCGTGGCCTCTGGGCTGCATTAGACATGCTGTGTTTTGTTTGGCTCACAGAATCTTTAATAAATTTGAACAAACATGCCCTTGTCAGCCCAGCTGTGCATTTGAGTTTGTGACCTGTGAGCTAGCACCTCTCTACTGCTTCAACTTGGCATCATCTTCACCCTGACCTTTGGTCAGTTCCTGGTGGACCCTGCGAAGCTCTTTCCTTCCCCAGGGCTCTGCACTTGCTGTTTCCTCTGCCTGGAAGAGCTCTCCCCTTCCCCTGCTTCTTCCCAGTTCACTTTTGGTTGGCTCTGGTCTCCTTCAGGTTTGAGCTTAAATGTTACCCCACTGCCTTATCTAAAGCAACCTATTTTTGTAATTTCATTTATCACAAGTTGCCATAATTTAATTTGTTTGCATTTGTTTGTTTCCCCCGTATAGGCTCCTAAAGGGAAATAATCATATTTGTTTTGAATGTGGTTATTTCCTTAGCTCTTAGCCCCATGCCTAATTCATGTAGGCGCTCAAATATTGGTAAATGTAGTGAGAAAGATGGCAGGCATTGCTAATTATCAGAAGAGCTGAGTTCTGGTTCTAGCACTGTCATCCTGGGCTATGCTTGATCTCATTTGCAAAACTAGAAGACCCTTAAGATTACTTCCAAATCTATGAATCTAATGCTCACAGTCCTTTACAGTTTACAAAGTGCTGTGACCTCACCCAAGTCACAGACTATTACATCTGATTCTTTCAACAGTTGGCTAACATAAACTCTGCTTAAAGACTTATCATCATCCAGAATGTACAACTGAAGTGAACTTTAAGAGGCAAAATATCAATAAACAAATAAACCGGAAACCTCATAGTATAAGACAAAATTGAGCTCAGAACTGAGAGAAAGAATCTAGAAGACTTCCCTTGAGAAAGTAGTTTTGAGCCCAGCAGCAATCTGATTTATTTGCCCACAGGTCCTTGAGTCCTTGTTTACAAATCCATTGGAAGCACAATAACTTTTTTCCATTGCCTATGTTTAGAATTGGTGAAAGCTTTTGTTTACTAAATTACCACTCAGAACACTATGCAAAAAGACACTACACATTCTCTTTTTAAACTTACCAAATCTCGTAAAGTTGCAGGATACAAAATTAATGCACAGAAATCTCTTGCATTCCTATACACTAATAACGAAAGATCAGAAAGAGAAATTAAGGAAACAATCCCATTCACCATTGCAACAAAAAGAATAAAATACCTAGGAATAAACCTGCCTAAGGAGGTAAAAGACCTGTACTCAGAAAACTATAAGACCCTGTTGAAAGAAATCAAAGATGACAGAAACAGATGGAGAGATATACCATGTTCTTGGATTGGAAGAATAAATATTGTGAAAATGACTATACTTCCCAAAGCAATCTACAAATTCAATGCAATCCCTATCAAATGGCATTTTTTACAGAACTAGAACAAAAAAATCTTAAAATTTGTATGGAGACACAAAAGACCCCGAATAGCAAAAGCAATCTTGAGGGAAAAAAATGGAGCTGGAGGAATCAGATTCCCTGACTTCAGACTATACTACAAAGCTACAGTAATCAAGACAATATGGTACTGGCACAAAAACAGAAATATAGATCAATGGAACAGGATAGAAAGCCCAGAGATAAACCCACACGCCTATGGTCAACTAATCTATGACAAAGGAGGCAAGGATATATGATGGAGAAAAGACAGTCTCTTCAATAAGTGGTGCTGGGAAAACTGGACAACTACATGTAAAAGAATGAAATTAGAACACTCCCTAACACCATACACAAAAATAAACTCAAAATGGATTAAAGACCTAAATGTAAGACTGGACACTATAAAACTCTTAGAGGAAAACATAGGAAGAACACTCTTTGACATAAATCACAGCACAATCTTTTTTGACCCACCTCCTAGAGTAATGGAAATAAAAACAAAAATAAACAAATGGGACCTAATGAAACTTAAAAGCTTTTGCACAGCAAAGGAAACTATAAACAAGACAAAAAGACAACCCGCAGAATGGGAGAAAATATTTGCAAACGAATCAACGGACAAAGGATTAATTTCCAAAATATATAAACAGCTCATGCAGCTCAATACTAAAAAAACAAACAACCCAATCAAAAAATGGGCATAAGACCTAAATAGACATTTCTCCAAAGAAGACATACAGATGGCCAAGAGGCACATTAAAAGATGTTCAACATCACTAATTATTAGAGAAATGCAAATCAAAACTACAATGAGTTATCACCTCACACCAGTTAGAATAGGCATCATCAGAAAATCTACAAACAACAAATGCTGGAGAGGGTGTGGAGAAAAGGGAACCCTCTTGCACTGTTGGTGGGAATGTAAATTGATACAGCCACTATGGAGAACAGTATGGAGGTTCCTTAAAAAACTATAAATAGAATTACCATATGATCCAGCAATCCCACTACTGGGCATATACCCAGAGAAAACCATAATTCAAAAAGATACATGCACCCCAATGTTCACTGCAGCACTATTTACAATAGCCAGGTCATGGAAGCAACCTAAATGCCCATCAACAGACGAACGGATAAAGATGTAGTACATATATATACAATGAAATATTACTCAGCCATAAAAAGGAACAAAATTGGGTCATTTGTAGAGATGTGGATGGACCTAGAGACTGTCATACAGAGTGCAGTAAGTCGGAAATAGAAAAACAAATATTGCATATTAACGCATATATGTGGAATCTAGAAAAACGGTACAGATGAACCGGTTTGCAAGGCAGAAATAGAGACACAGATGTAGAGAACAAACCTATGGACACCAAGGGGGGATGGTGGTGGTGTGGTGGTGGTGGGATGAATTGGGAGATTGGGATTGACATGTATACACTAATATGTATAAAATAGATAACTAATAAGAACCTGCTGTATAAAAAAATAAATAAAATTAAATTTTTAAAAAGACAATCTGGTTAACAAAATAGATTGAAATCAATCTGAATAAGTAAATAATAATAATAATAATAAACTTACCAAATCTCCCTTTGTCCAAATCCTATGTACTTCCAAGCCTCAACCCAAATATCTTTTCGTCCATCTTTTAATTTTATTTATTTATTTATTTATTTATTTATTTATGGCTGTGTTGGGTCTTCGTTTCTGTGTGAGAGCTTTCTCTAGTTGCGGCAAGTGGGGGCCACTCTTCATCGCGGTGCGCGGGCCTCTCACTATCGTGGCCTCTCCCGTTGCGGAGCACAGGCTCCAGACGCGCAGGCTCAGCAATTGTGGCTCACGGGCTTAGCCGCTCCGCGGCATGTGGGATCCTCCCAGACCAGGGCCCGAACCCGCGTCCCCTGCATTGGCAGGCAGACTCCCAACCACTGCGCCACCAGGGAAGCCCCGTCCATCTTTTCTTGAAGGGATTTCCCCCTTTTCTAAACTCCCGAAGCAACATCCAGTTGTATAGTTCAGTGACCAGTTAGACATATATGCACCGTCTCGGACCATTCATTACCTTGAGGTGTTATTTAAATCTTTTGTGTTGTTTAACTTTACCACCATTTATGTGTTTTCTCCTTTCCTCTCCCCTTAGAGAGTTGGAAACCTGTATTTGGCTTCTAATTCACCCCTTTCATTCCAACACCAGTTCTTAACCCAGTGCAGTTCTCCCAGTGAACACTTGAAACAATGTTTGTGGATTTGATCTGTCCAGGAGATAAGTTACCTATTCTTAGTAGGGAAGGGGCCATCTTGACCGTGGAGAGTAAATTTCAATGTCCTCAAGCAACACAGGGAAGGGAACTAATCCAGACTGAGCCTCCTGTAAGTGCTAAGCATTAACAGATACTTTACAAAGATTAGTTTATTTGGTGTCACAAGGATCCTACAAAATAGACTTTATTTATTTTTTTTAATAGATGAGGAAACAGTTCAAACAGATTAAGTATCTTGTACAAGGACCTACAATAGTAAGTGGTGTAACTGGGATTTGAACTTGGTCTCTCTGACTCCAAAGCCTCCTTTTTCCCCAGTATTCTGCAGTTGCCTCTTAGTAGATATACCCCCCTAGTTCTGTATTCCCTTCATTACTGCTTAGATACTTAGTGTAATAGAAGGCTAAAACTTGAACTTCAGTATCCTCAAGAACCCTGGTACCTTCCATTTGTATCTAAAGGGCTCACTGTTCTGCTCCTTCCTGTGGGGCTACCTTTGAGCTTCCAAATGATGAAGACTTATTGCTGAACAGCACTTTGAGAGGAGCAGACAGAAGGCCCAGGGCCACCCATCCCAGAGGTGACTGGGATGGGAGAGGGACAGAAAGGGGCATTAGGAAAAGTTGCTCTTTTTTTTTAAATGAAAACTTCAAAAACTTTTCATTCAGATTATAGGTTATTTTCATTTTCTCTTTGCTTACCTACATGTCCTAACTTTCCCACAGAAAACACAATAAATATGGAAAAATTCCTGCTCACTCTAAGAATACCATGGACTGAATATGTCCCCCCAAAACTTATATGTTAAAACTCTAACCCTCAATGTGATGTATTAGGAGGTGAGGCCTTTGGGAGGTAATCAGGTTTAGATGAGGTCAAGAGGTACAGCCCTCATGATGGGATTATCTTTTTTCTTTTTTTGGGGGGGACCACTGCTGCAGGATCTCCCACCAGGGCTTGAACCCATGCCCCCTGCATTGGGAGTGTGGAGTCTTAACCACTGGACCATGAGGGAAGTCCTGGGATTATCATCTTTATAAGAAGAGGAAGGGAGTAAAGTTTTTTTCTCTTCTCCACATGAGGACGCAGCAAGAAGACCGCCAGCCATCTGCAAGCCAGGAAGAGGGCTCTCACTTGACACTGAATCTGCTAGCACCTTGATCTTGGATTTACCAGTCTCCAAATCTTTGAGAAATAAATGTTTGTTGTTTACACTATCTGATCTATGGTATTTTGTTATAGCAGTCCAAACTAAGACAGGCTATAAACTTTCTTCCTTATCTCTGATGGAAATTGGACTAATTCCTAGAAATAGACCAGCAACTTTGGAATTGCCCTCTTGTCTAGGCTGCCAGGGAAGCCAGAAAACCAAAGGTTCCCATTAGGCAAGGCCTCTATGGGTCTGAGAACTTTCGTTGTTTTTGTTGTTGGCAGGGGTGAGGGAAAGGGTTTAAGAAACATGTTTTGAGAGATTCTGTTCCTTTGTTCCTACCTATCTCTGACTTCTCCAAAAATACTTGAGAGAATAGTCATAATTAAAGATTGGCTTGAGACACCAGGAAAATTTGTGAAATCTTAGACTCTGGGAATCTTAGAAGGATATTAGAAGCCTTCAGTTCTGCCTGTTTGTCCTTCATGACATGGATGGCACTGTGGTCCATTGTTGGGCCTAGCTAATTGTTACAAAGTGAGCTGCAATGTTCTTCCTCATCCTTTACTGTGCTCTCTGGGTTTTAAGGAATGAGCCTGCTGCCATTTCTGGACAGCAACTCTTCATGGGTTTCTCTTGTAATCTAAACATCCTCATTTCTCTGAGTTGCTTTACCCAGTACCCCTTGCCATTCTACTTACCCCTTGGAGGAAACTCACTTGTCTGTCCATTTCCTTCCTGAGGTGCCCAGAACTGGGTAACAATTTGCATAGTAGGGTGACCAGTGAAGAGGATGGTGGGATCGCTCACTTGCCTAGCTTTACACAGTGTTGTATAGAAGGAATGTCTAAGGTGACATCAGCCTGTTCTGGCAGCTGGGTCACACCTTCACTCATGGCACACATGCATTTGATCAATGTGAGCCAGTAGAAGTTCCTGCATGCTAGTATCATGAGACATTAGAGCTGAGACGTTAAAGCTGGGCCAGAGAGAGGCTGAAGGACTTTTTTTTTTTTTTTTTAATATTTATTTGGCTGCACTGGGTCTAGGTTGTGTCATGCGGGATCTTTGTTGAAGCATGTGGGATCTTTTAGTTGCGGCATGCAAACTCTTAGTTGTGGCATGTGGGATCTACTTCCCTGACCAGGGATCAAACCCGGGCCCCCTGCATTGGGAGCATGGTGTCTTAGCCACTGGACCACCCTGAAGGATATTATTTATGAAGAATCTTTAGAACAGAACAGCAGCTTTCCCTTCTACCTCCATTTGATGCCACTGTCTACCCTATAGTGTCTTCCTGAGGCATCTTAGATCTTTGGGCCTGGGGAAAAAAGGAAGGTAGTATAGGGACAGTCACCTCTAGCTTTCAGAGTTAAAAGTATAAATCTGCTTTTGCTCAAAATTAATTCTTAGACTATGAAAATATATAATGGAGAATCTGACCTAGTCTTACCTAGCCTTCAAGGCCTTGAATAGGAGACTCTTGGGTTTTCATCATCAAAGGAAGAGAGTATGAGTTAACTGGGCAAAAGTGGTGGGATCAGTTATGGTTGTGAAAGGTATTATAGGCAGAGAGAAGAGTGTTCGAAGGCCCCAGGAATGAGGTGATGGGCTTGATTCCATCACTGCTGGACACAGTAACATACAGCAGGCTGTCAGTTGGGAGATGGGTTGGTCAGTTGAGGGATGGATGGGTGGGGTAAGGTATTTATTTTGGCAGAGAGGAAGAAGCTGGCCCCTGAAACACAGTGATATCAGTATCTACATGATGATGTCCACATCATCGGGTGGTTATTAATTTTGTATCAGTATTGAGTTCAGTTTGATCTGGCAACATGCTCCTCCATTATTACATGTTGACCCCAAGGCCATATTTTTAAACTCATTCCACCCTGGGAAGCACCCTAGAGGCAGGAGCTGAAGTCGAGAGCTCCAACAGTGTGGGGATTCCTGTGGCTGACTGATTCACAGTGGCCTAGCAGGAGGCTCAGCTGCCTCCAGGAATGGACAGAACAAAAAGTGACAAGCCCGTGAATGCCAGGTCAGTCACTTCCTGTTTGTGGTGTATCTTTTAGGCTCAGCTCCAAAGTGACAGGGAGAGCAGAGTTCACAAATCTGAACTTGACTTTTCTGGGCAGAGAACTCCTTGTCAGTGGTGCCATCTGCAGGGCATTAAAGAATTTGCCAGGAATTTGATGGGAATGGGAGGGGAAAATGGCATCTCTCTCCTCCCTCCCTCAAACTCTTAATCTGAGCATGTCCCTAAATCATAGCCCTGGTCCTCCATAGGGCTAAAAGACCCCTATTTCTTGTGACATTTTGGCAGGCAATATTTAAGGAACCTGGTCCTACAAGGCAGGACCAGGGCTGTGGTATCACTTCCTTTCTTCCCTGCCAATTGAATCTGTCCTCTGTAAAAAACGAAGTAGTGGGCTCCTCCCATTTTAAGGTCACCTCAGTGAGGCTGAGAATGCTGGGTTGTGAAGGCACTTAAGCATTATATTATGGTGTTAAAATTTTGTAAAATGTGGACTTCCCTGGTGGCGCAGTGGTTAAGAATCTGCCTGCCAATGCAGGGGACATGGGTTCGAGCCCTGGTCTGGGAAGATCCCACATGCCACAGAGCAACTAAGCCTGTGCACCACACCTACTGAGCCTGTGCTCTAGAGCCTGCGAGCCACAACTACTGAGCCCACATGCCACAACTACTGAAGCCCATACGCCTAGAGCCTGTGCTCCGCCACAAGAGAAGCCACCACAATGAGAAGCCCGCACACCACAACGAAGAGCAGCCCCTGCTCGACACAACTAGAGAAAGCCCACACGTAGCAGTGAAGACCCAATGCAACCAAACATAAATAATTATAAATAAATTAAAAAAAAATTTTTAAATGTGGGTGGGTATAAATTGAAGGTGTTGATGTTGTTAAGGTTAATAATCATTATTATCAGTATCATCACCCTCGCCATCTCTAAGTAAACCCTCCTTGAGCTTTATTTCTATTTCTTTTCTAAATAAATGGTTCATTCTTCCTTGGCAGTGGCTCTGGTGTCCTGCTGAGCAGAGCTGTCAAGTCCTGGGGTACCCTGCCCCTCACTTCCCAAGCTTGGACACACAACTCTAAGCTTACAAGTCCTTCCAGACTTGATTGCCCTATTTGCCACCCCTCAACTCCCCACACACCTGGAGAAAGACAGGATGGAACTCTATAGTGCAAAAGGGGAAATAGGCCCAGAAGGTTCAGAGAGCCCGACTAGTGACAGAACAAGGAATCAAGTGTCTCAGTCAATCTGTTTCCAAGGCCTCTCTACCCTGAGGCTCAATTTCTCAGAGGGTGCTAAAAGAGACTTGGGCCTGGTAAGAATGTGAATGTGTTTTACAAAACCCTAGAGTTTGCTGTTTATATTAAAGAGAGCAATAAAGAATCTGGCTTAAGAGTGAAATAAATAATCATTATTTATTTTTACTTCCATTAAAGTACTCTGTGAGCCCTAAACCTTACCAGGCACTGTGATTGCTGCTGGGGCAGAGATGTAGATAATAATACTCTCAAACCCCCCACCAAAGGAACGCTTGATGGCATTTCCTGGTTGCCTCGGCATTTCAATATAGCCTTTTCCCACCCCCACCCCCATGTCCCACACTGAATATCTCATATTACCAAAGGCTTTGACTACTAGTACCTGCTAGTTATCATCTTGACCTATAAGATGAATGGGAACAGAGGGGACAGAGGGAAATACTGAATTTGAGCAGCAAGTCAGATCAACAACCAAATAACTAGGGTATAAAGGGGACTGGATAGTTTAGGAGTGTAGATAGGAGGTGTCTGTTCTAAAAAACAACCAGACACTGAAATTGGAGTTTGAATTGTAGAAAATGGAAAATCCCTTCCCTCTATAGGTTTCCTCTTTTAAAAAATGAAATATTTCAAGCATACAGGAGAAAAGGATAATTGGTATTCTATTTGATAGAAACATTAACCCTTAGGGTTTTGTATATAACTCCCACTGATACTTGCCTCCTATCATTGTGTAGTTTCCTCCCACATTGAATAGGACTGACATGTGTAACGGACAGGATATTGTAGAAATGAGTGTGACTTTCGAGGTTAGGTCATAAGACTTTGTGGTATTCAACTTACCTTCTCTTAGCTCACTCTGGGGGAAGACTGCTCCAATGTCATGAGGACACTCAAGCAGCCCTATGGAGAGGTCCATGTGGTGAAGAACTAAGGCCACCTGCCAACAACCAGCACTAACTTGCCAGGCATATGAGTGAACCACCTTGGAAATGAAACCTCCAGCTCCAATCAAGCATTCAGATAACTGCACCCTCAGTCAACACCTTTACTGAAACCTTATGAGAAATCCTGAGTCACAACCATCCAGCTAAAGTGCTCCTGAATTCCTGACCCTCAGAAACTGCATGCGATTTTACATATAAAAATATATACATAGTTTTTTCTTTTTTATACACATACATTAAGCCACAAAGTTTTTGGACAATAGATAACGGCATTGCAGACATCTATGTACCTACCACCCAAGCAGTCATAACGCTTTATTTATTACAGATCTTTTCTTAAAAATACAAACACCCCTCCCCCCAAAAACAAAAAAATAAAAATAAAACATTAGATATAGTTGAAACCCTGGCTTCCTCTCTATCCTGCCCCTGCCTTGCGCCTCAGAACTCCTAAAAAAAGCACCATGGCACACTGGATACCTAGTGTGTGCTTTTCCTGAAAAGCCCTTCTCTGTTTTTTCGTTTCCCAGGCTCCAGCCGAGTTCTTTCCCTCTTTAGTCATCTTTAGTCATCTCTCAAGATGGTCTTTCTCTGAGAGTTCAACAGTAACTCAAAATCCTATCTGCATTTGGTCACTAATTCCGTTAGGGTTCCCCTCCGTGCTTTAAAGCCCTGGGATCTGCCTTCCCCTGGGACCTGTGGTATCTGGCTATATGGGTGTCGCTGTGCCACCCAACTGAGCTTTCTCTCTGAAAAGTCTATAGATTTTTTCAGTTGAGGACAGCTATTTTTAAGTTTATAGGATTTATGGACTAGGGAAAAAACTGATAAAACTTTGGTCTTCTCTACTCTTAAACCAAAACATCAATGTCTTCAGACCTTAATAATCCCTGTGCTTCCTGAATTTGAAATGTACATCTTCTCGGAAGCAAATGAGATGCAAAGGGATTTAACCTATCTCTATAGTCAACTTTAGATGTAGCCAAACTATATACTGGAAATAATGTAAACTATGCCAAGTGCTTTAAACTGTAAACTTTTATCCTAACCTTTGCAAATGTTGCCATTTCGTCCCTCGTAAAGCAGCCACTCAGCCGCTTTCCCACACATGCACATAGCTTACTCCCCATTTTTTTTTTTTTTTCTATACTAGGATTTTTGATCACCAGAATTCTGATCCTGCAACTTTTCTTCTCCCATCCTCCCTACAGGTGGGAAACAGCTTTTACACCTTCCTGCTCAAATATTCTCCAGCCTGATGTTTACCTGTTCAAGGGTCACTAAGATTTTTTTGTTCCACTGATAGATTAGCAGGCCTCTTTAAACAGCAGTGGTATTTGTAGCATATTAAAAACTACTTCCCATACCTAACTTGTAATTACCCAATAACTTCAAGATCTAGATTAGCAAAACCACTCTCATCTGAATTTACATTTTCCCAAGCCCCCTGACCTGGATTTCAACACTGGTTGATCTAAGAGTGGATGTATGTGTAACTGATTCACTTTGCTATACACCTGAAACACAACATTGTAAATCAACTATACTCCAATAAAAATTAAAAAAAAATTAGATTGTACATCTGAAAACAAAAAATATTGGTTGAGGTGAAGTTAACAGACCAGTTTCAGAATCAGGCTCTTCTGTTTTTCCAGACCAATGTGCTCCTTCCCCCCATAGAGATTTCTAAAGTGAAATCCTTGATATTACCACCCTGTTGCAGAGACTTTCAGGTGTAGGAGTGGTAGCACATCTTGAATTGGAGAAACCAATTTAGAAGCACAGAACTCTTTCTTTCTTAAAGCCTTTACTTTTCAGACATGACAGAAAAATCTTACAGGTACACATGGAAAAGCAATACATGATCACAGTTGAAAGTGAAGACAATCTAGTCAGAAAGCTTTTACTCATGTCAGCTAATGTTGAAGCTGAAGTTCTGCATATGACATGCTGCAGGGCTGAACGGAATGGTAATTAGTACTCTTCTCCTTCTTCCTCTCCCTCTCCTTCAACAGAATCCACACCAACCTCCTCATAATCCTTCTCAAGGGCAGCCATGTCCTCACGGGCCTCAGAAAACTCTCCTTCCTCCATGCCCTCACCCACATACCAGTGAACAAAGGCACGCTTGGCATACATCAGGTCAAACTTGTGGTCCAGGCGAGCCCAGGCCTCAGCGATGGCTGTGGTGTTGCTCAGCATGCACACAGCTCGCTGTACTTTGGCCAGGTCCCCACCAGGTACCACAGTGGGAGGCTGGTAATTAATGCCAACTTTGAAGCCAGTGGGGCACCAGTCCACAAACTGGATACTGCGCTTGGTCTTGATGGTGGCAATGGCAGCATTGACATCTTTGGGAACCACGTCACCACGGTACAACAGGCAGCAAGCCATATATTTACCATGGCGAGGGTCGCATTTCACCATCTGGTTGGCTGGCTCAAAGCAAGCATTGGTGATCTCTGCTACAGAAAGCTGTTCATGGTAGGCTTTCTCAGCAGAGATGACAGGGGCATATGTGGCCAGAGGGAAGTGGATGCGGGGATAGGGCACCAGATTGGTCTGGAATTCTGTCAGATCAACATTCAGGGCTCCATCAAATCGCAGGGAAGCAGTGATGGAGGACACAATCTGGCTAATAAGGCGGTTAAGATTAGTGTATGTTGGGCGCTCAATATCGAGGTTTCTACGACAGATGTCATAGATGGCCTCATTGTCTACCATGAAGGCACAATCAGAGTGCTCCAGGGTGGTGTGGGTGGTGAGGATGGAGTTGTAGGGCTCAACTACAGCTGTGGAAACCTGAGGGGCTGGGTAAATGGAGAACTCCAGCTTGGACTTCTTGCCATAATCGACAGAGAGACGTTCCATCAGCAGGGAGGTGAACCCGGAACCAGTTCCCCCGCCAAAGCTGTGGAAAACCAAGAAGCCCTGAAGACCTGTGCACTGGTCAGCCTGTTAGAAAAGAGGAATAGAAAAAACATAGTTATTGCTCTTTGTGATACCATCATAGTAATCATAGTAAATATTTTCACTTTTCATATTAATCCCAAAGATTTAGATCATATTTTGACAAGAAACAGTTTTTTTAAAACTGTAGACCTTCCTTACTCAGCATATCTTTATCAAAAATATCTTTATTAATATTTATAAAATGACATCAAATAGTTCATATTTTAATTGAACTTTAAAAAAAACTTTAAAAGAATAATTAACCTATTACATTTCAATTCTGTGTGAAAAAAAGAGCATATTCCAAATATCTCCCTTAGGTTCATTAATTTACTTTATTCTTGAGAATAAACATACCAGTTTCCGAATTCGGTCCAAGACGAGGTCAATGATCTCCTTGCCAATGGTGTAGTGACCGCGGGCATAGTTATTGGCAGCATCTTCCTTGCCTGTGATGAGCTGCTCAGGGTGGAAGAGCTGGCGGTAGGTGCCAGTGCGAACTTCATCTGGAAAAGGAAAACGAAGCAGCCACCCATCACTAACAACCTGCACAAGGCTGCTCGACCCCAGGGCATCAGTGGAGCCCCCAGGACACACCTCCTGTCCCAGACCCCCGGGATCTCATTGGGGTTACTGAGGTCAACTCACCAATGACCGTGGGTTCCAGGTCTACAAACACTGCCCTGGGCACATGCTTGCCAGCGCCTGTCTCACTGAAGAAGGTGTTGAAGGAGTCATCTCCTCCCCCAATGGTCTTGTCACTTGGCATCTGGCCATCAGGCTGGATGCCGTGTTCCAGGCAGTAGAGCTCCCAGCAGGCATTGCCGATCTGGACACCAGCCTGGCCAACGTGGATGGAGATGCACTCACGCTGTGAGAGGGAAGAAAAAAAAAACCATTAAAAACCAATTAGTGGTGACTGTGAAGCAGAACAAAATGTTTATGGAAACTTAATCTTACAATTTCCTTTCAAAACGAATTACAGTGTAATGCTTTTTTTCTTAATCTAGGAGAAGGGCTATACTTTTGATTTCCATTAGTTTTAATTAATTTCCTTTTCCCCTCTAAATTGGGAAGGCCTCTTTCCAGATCAAGAACAGACCTTAGTCATTGCTTCCTCCTTTGGAGGATCAAGATAAGGAGGAGGTCATCCATCTAGCGCTCAGGCCCCAGAATCCCATTTTAGAGTAGGTGGCCAGATTTCTGGGCAGTCCCAACACAGGAAGCACGTAGCCAGAACAGGGCAGAGGAAATGTCTGGCTGCAGGGACGAGGGGTGGGGCTCTGCGGCAAAGGATGAATGAGCAATTCCGGGTGCGCGCGCCCGCGCCCCACCCCCGCCGCGGTTCGCGGAGCCGCGCAGCTGCAGAGGCTCTCAACAGCCACGTCTGCAGAGGCGCAGCCATGGCCAACCATCCTCCGCTTCCCGTAGGCATTGAGTTCAGTCCAGCACCTCCACATGTCACGACGCAGCAGGGGATTATCGGCGGCCCAGATCTGGACCAAGATCCGATTTCCGTTCCCTCAAAACCCCTCACCGCTACCACCTGCTCCCACACGCATTCCTAACACAGCAGAGGGCAGGGAGGGACAGATGGCCTCTACAGGCTGTTGGGAGCTAGCTGCCCTAATACACTGGCATAGCGCAGTACACCGATAAGGAGTCCTTCTCCACATTCATCTTACCGTTTTTATTTTTTTAAAAGAAAGAACTCAGGGTAACAGGAGACACGCCCTTCAACCATAGACCTGCAGCGCCGCTGCGCGCCTGCGCATACTGCAGTGGCGGGCTCCCGTCCACTCCCTGGCGGGAAGGTAACGGTCGCGCGTGCGCTTTTGTGTCCAGCTCCTTCCCGCCTCCGCTTTTCGTGCTGAGGAGGAAGTGAGGGCGGGGAGAGCCCGCGCGCGCGCTCGCCAAAGGCTGGGGGGAAGAGGGGGATGGGAACGCGCGGGAAAAGAATGCAGTCTTGAGGGCACCGCGCCCAGGAGTTAAGGGCTAAATGAGAGTCCCAACCACGGTGAAGGAGAGCTAGTGCCCCTCCATCCCCTTCCAGAGTCCCAGAAAAAAAGGCGGTGGGCTCCCTCCGTTCCCTCTTCCCGGGCCCCAGCCGTTCTCCACAAACCGGGATCTATCTACTCTCATCCTCGGCCCTCGCCTTGCTCTTCGCCCTCCAAATGGACAGCGGTGGCGCCAGCCCTCTCTAGCTAGAGGCCCTCCGCGCTCCCCCGGGCTCGCTTCTCCCCGTTTTCCCGAGAGAGACCGGCGGTCCACTCACCATGGTGGCTACGGGTCAGCAGGCGCAGGCAACAGTAGACACCGGGTCCCGGTTACCGTCCTCGACAAGCTAAGAGTCGAGGTAAGTAACGCACTGAGGTGGGGGCGCTGCGGGAGCCACTTAAGTAACGGTCCGGGGAGGGGCTGGCGGGCACAGGCGGTGCCATGGCCGCAGGCCCCACCCCCGGCCCGGCGTACCCACTCGGCGCCCGGCTCGGCCGCCGCAAAGGCGGGCTCCTGGCCCCGAGCCCTTCCCCGCGCCGGGCGTGCGGGGTGGGGTCCGCCGCGCCTGCGGGCCGCGAGCTCCGATGCTGCAGTCTTTGGCGCATGACCGCCAGGGCCAGGGCGGGGGCGGGGGCGGGGGTGGGGGTGGGGTGGGGATGGGGATGGGGGGAAGGGCGCATGTTCGGAAGAAACCAACGTGGGAATGGGTGCTCGATTGCTTTAATTTGGACGAATCCTAAGATTTAAGAAGTCCACACAGTTTTAAAGATGAAGCACCATGAAATCGAGAAACTTCTCGTCCAGATAGCTCAGCCGATTATTTTCACGTTGTCACCATTTGTCAATGAATTTTGTTTTTCTCTTCCCACTTCCTTTAAAGGCAGTTCAGAAAGCATTTACCTGATTATGTGGAGGAGCAAGGTTTAGAAAAAATAGTTCTATTTGGTTTACTTGTTATTTAAACTAAAGGTACCAAACAGTATTTCAGTCATTCAGAGTAAGCACCTAAGCATTGAACATCTAAGCTGTTAAAAGGGTAGGGTAGGCCCCATTTTTAGACCTAAACCAACCAACTTTATGAAACAACTCTAGGGTCTTTTAGAAAGAGAGATTTAAAGACATATTTCAAATTTGGTAGCTGAATTGAAGGAGTGAGGACAGAAACTTGGGGAGGGAGGAAATTTTTTGACCCTGAAAGATATTCAGGAAGTAGGGATTCCTTGTGCTATTTAGAGTTTTGTAAAACTTTTTAAAATTGAAGCATAATTGACAATGTTACATTACTTTCAAGTGTACAACAGTGATTTTACATTTATATACATTGTTACCCTCAAAAATAAAGCAACCAGTTATTTTACCAGCAAGGTGGGTTTATTCAGGAATAGCAGAGAATCACAATTTGAGACAAGCAAGCAATGGGGAATCATAGGCAAATCCAGAGAACAAAGGAGAGTGACTTGCTTTTATTAGATTTTGGGAGGAAACTGGGGGGGGGGGACTGTTTGAAGAGAAGTTCTCTGGAGAAGAAGGAGAGTTCAAGATTTTGAGTTTCTCTCTGGCTGCAAGTGGTGGTTAGTGTTGTTGCTGGAGCTGGGAGGGATCTTCCTTCTTTTAAAAGCAGGAGGTGAAATTCCTATGTAAAAATGTCCTCCCTTGTACCAGAAGAAAAGTAACATTCTTATCTTCCTTTTTCCTGCTGATTATGCAGACTGCAACTGGTGCTACCTGTATTGAGAGTCCCCCCTTTAGGGCTTCCTGACTCCATTTAAAATGAAGTTTCCTTTATTTATGTTCACATTTACCCCTTTCGATCAAGACCTTCCCTTAAAAGGGGCTTCCCTGGTGGCGTAGTGGTTAAGAATCCGCCTGCCAATGCAGGGGACATGGGTTCAAGCCCTGGTCCAGTAAGATCCCACATGCCGCAGAGCGACTAAGCCCGTGCGCCACAATTACTGAGCCTGCGCTCTGGAGACTGCGATCCACAACTACTGAAGCCTGCGCGCCTAGAGCCCGTGCTCCGCAACAAGAGAAGCCACCGCAATGAAAAACCCGCATACCACAATGAAGAGTAGCCCCCGCTCGCCGCAACTAGAGAAAGCCCGCGCACAGCAAGGAAGACCCAACGCAGCCAAAAATAAATAAAATAAAAATAAAAAATAAATAAATTTTAAAAAAACCAACTCTATATCTTACCAAGGTCTTAAGCATTGGAGATCATCTTGAAGTGTTGAGCTAACGTCACTCTCTTGGGTAAGTCATTTCTACAAAGATTTAACAGGCAACAGGCACAAAGCTTAAAAATGATTATGTGAAGCAGAATTTAAATTAATATAAGTTCAGTTTGTATGATGGGTCCAAGCCAGGAGCCCACACCTGAAGGTAATCAGCTAAATAGGTCAAAAGACCAGGCAAGGGCCATCAGGTGGAAGGTGTAACCAATGGGCTTGTTCCCTGATTTTGTGTAACTGAGTTTCTGTTTTTCCAGAGGCACTTATCTATACGCAACAGGTGGTATTTGCTGTCGTACAAATGCCTCCTTGCTCAGCAAGTTGATAATCAAAGGCCATGCAGTTATCCAAAATTACTTTAGTCAACAAGTCAAGTGGTCATTGTTGGGTTGCTGTTGCTTTGGCTGCGGAACCAGCTAGCACTCCTGATGTTCGGGAGAGATCTCTGCTCATGCATTTCATTGGCACTTATTCTGACCCAAAGGAGAAAGGTTCTCCCTATGGAGGCATACTTGGAGTCATGTATGCCTCCTTGAAGTTCTTGTTTAAGGTGACCAGGGAGGCTTAATGGGGTGGAACAATGGGAAGCTTCAAAAATCTTACTTTGTAGCTGTCATCAAGGAACACCAGGTGAAATTAGCTGTAGCACTTGGGAAAAGTGAAAAAAAATTCATTACAGTATGGACTAAAGGTTCACTATTGTTGTGAACAGATCAAGGTTTCTGGTGGCAAACCCAACAATTAGATAAGTTTTCCCCTTTTGTAATAGACTGAGAAATACAGATAAGAGCATTTCATCCCAAGAAAAAGAAGGAAAGGATAAGGTAGGAAGTAACAGTGGGATATGGTATACAGGCCTGGTCTGATTATCTTGGGAAAGCTGTCTCCTTCAGCTGTCATCTACTTCAGTTCCTGGTCAGTTTGATTCAGAGGTCTCCAGTGCTTGTACAGGACTGGATGTCAGTTGGAGCCTTCTTTAGCTGTGAAATGTGTACCCAAAGCTTGAGTCTCAAGTTTGGCCGTTCACCTGTGTAGTGAGGAGGACCTATTATAGTCCCTTCCAAGGAAATTTAAGGGCAATTGTTGTTTTTATTGATTTGAAATCAGAAGGGTGAGAGAAATTGGAAACGTTAGTTTGGAGATTGGTAGTCAGATATATGATGAAACTAGAAGAGTTCAGGATCCAGTCCAGCTCAGGTGTATAACCTTAAAGATAATTAGCAGGACAAGAATCTAGTATCTACAAAGGTGCAAACATAATTTCTCTCTTCATAATTATCCTCCTTTTTGTCAAAGATAATCATAGTAAAACTAATTTGGTTGTATTAAATTTGGCCTGATTATTTACATAAACACAGCGAGAATAGTGATTGATCATATAAGCTCTTTTTAAGCTTACCTTGTTGGAAGCTTGAAAGCAAGGTACTAGGCCAATTTTTACAAGTAGTTCCTTAAAACTGTCTGATTATTTCTGAGTCTATGTATATCTCTCTTGAGTATGATAAGCTAGTTAAAGCCTTGGTAAAATAGCCAATATTTCCAATTGTTTTCTGTTACAAGGAGAGTAGATTTTTATTGAACTTATGCAAATACATATGTTGTGATTAACAATAAGAATAATGAGTCTGAATTCTGGAGGGATCAGGAAGGGGAAAAAAAGATATATATTTGATCTTTGCTTACAAAGATATCTTTTACCAAATTGCTGTTAAGTCATAGATGCTTAAGAGAAAAAGTTTCCTTAAATCTGGAAAAATAAAACATTAGAGAAACAGCATAAGAAGTCAAAATTTATAATCATCCTTATAGGTTCATTTAGTCTCCTGTAATTAATTCTTGTTGATCTTGATCTTGGGTTAGCAACTTTATGAATCAATCAGTTTGCCATTAAAGTCTTAGAAATTTTTATCCACTTCAGTGTTATGATCTTAAAGTTATCAGAAACCTGCATTCCAGGGACTTCCCTGGCGGTCCAGTGGTTAAGACTCTGCACTTCCACTGCAGGGGGCACGGGTTTGATCCCTGGATGGGGGAACTATGCACAGCCAAAACCAAAACAAAACAAAACAAAAAACCCTGCATTCTAGAGTACTTGTCAAGGTCTTTCCTATGAATCTCTTTGAAGATGAAATTCCTTCAGGTTGTGGGAACATTTTTGCAAAGCATCAGAGTAAAACAATAACTATCTATAAATGACAAAAGACTTAAAAATAGCAAAAGTTAAAGATCTAAGAGTTCATTATAATGCAGGTGACAAGAGAATTTGGTTATTTCTTTGACATACAACATTTAAAGATAATAGCTGAAATTACAAATGATAACGTTATACCAGGACATATCAGATTCTCAGGAATGTCATATAATTTCTGAAACACATATACCTATACAGATGTAATGTAAAGAAGGCTTAGTATTATTTCTTTTTTTTTTTTCAATAAATTTATTTATTTATTTATTTTTGGCTGAGTTGTGTCTTCACTGCTGCGCGTGGTCTTTCTCTAGTTGCCGTGAGCGGGAGCTACTCTTCGTTGCGGTTTGCAGGCTTCTCATTGCGGTGGTTTCTCTTGTTGCGGAGCACGGGCTCTAGGCGTGTGGGCTTCAGTAGTTGTGGCACGTGGACTCAGTGGTTGTGGCTCGCGGGCTCTAGAGCGCAGGCTCAGTAGTTGTGGTGCACGGGCTTAGTTGCTCCGTGGCATGTGGGATCTTCCCGGACCAGGGCTCGAACCCGTATTCCCTGCATTGGCAGGCGGATTCTTAACCACTGCGCCACCAGGGAAGTCCAGTATTATTTCTTATTTGAAAGTGCTTCCCATGTAATTTAACATATCAAATAAGCCTAATTACTTTAATATCTTCGTTTTTATAAGGTAAGAGAACAGATCCTTTGAGATGCTCCAGGGGCCCTCTGGAAAAATCCCGGAGGTAGTGTAAGGTCAAAAAGTCTTCATTTAGAATTTGATTTGGGGGATGATTGTCAAAAAGATCAAAAGGTTTGGACACTTAACTAAATAGGATCATGGATCATTGTGAAATAATATTTAATTATTCATTTAACCCAAGTGACAAAAAGATTTCAAAAGCAATTATAGAAGCTTACCTAGCTGTAAGAAGCCTTAGCTCTTTTACAAACTGATTTTGGCAAGGGATCTTTTATAGCAATCTGTATTTTTTTCTCACAATTTCAATTTTATTAGTTCAAATATTGTTTTCTCAATTTCAAAAACTTACAAAGCTTATCTAGAGAAAAAATGATTCAAGGCAGTTGTTACAGAGTAATTTCAGATTTACTCTTAGAGGATAGCGTAATTGCCTATGCATTACATTAAATGAATATAAACTCCTTCTACATAATATAGTTAAACCATATGCTTTTTGGAAATTACAGTGTAGAGGCTCATTCTGACATGGCTCTGCTATACTGGGAATGATAGAACAGGGAAGGGCAACAGGATCCCTGCATTATTGCTGAAGAGAGTTGCTCTAAGATAAGTAGGCAGAATAAAGATTTGAAAGATGGGACAACAACTTCTAAACTGATGGCAGAGTTATAAATATCTGGTAAGCTACCAGCAGATTTCCCAGCCTTGCAATAGTTATAAGAAAGGAGCGGGGGTGTTCTTTTAAACAAAGATTGCTGCCTGGCTGTCAAGGCAACAAAGTATGAGCCTATCAGAGAGTGATTACCTCCTGGCCTTGAGGAGTTATCATCGATTATGTACAGGGCAGAAAGGGAAGTGGTTCTTGTTTTGGCCTTTTCAGCTGGCTGCATAGACCCTTTTTGTTGCTCAATTTACTGTGGTATAAGAACAGTGGCTTTTAAATGTGTTGGATCATTTCACAGTAAGAAATGTAGTGTATTTATGGCCCAGCACATACTTACATATATAAAACCATATAAGTAACTGAAATAAAAGTTTAAGGGACTTCCCTGGTGGCACAGTGGTTAAGAATCCGCCTGCCAATTCAGTGGACACAGGTTCAAGCCCTAGTCTGGGAAGATGCCACATGCCGCAGAGCAACTAAGCCCGTGCACCACAACTACTGAGCTTGCGCTCTGGAGCCCGCGAGCCACAGCTACTGAGCCCGCACGCCACAACTACTGAAGCCCACGCACCTAGAGCCCGTGCTCTGCAACAAGAGAAACCACCGCAATGAGAAGCCCACGCCTGGCAACGACACTCGCCACAACTAGAGAAAAGCACGTGCGCAGCAACAAAGACCCAATGCAGCCAAATAAATAAATAAATAAATTTATTAAAAAAAAAGTTTAATAAGCTGACATGTATTTCCTACTTTAAGTATATGCCATGCATGTATTCTAGTTTGCCTTTTATGAAATTATTCTTTTATTTATAAATAGATAATAAATATAAATCTATCTATAAATTATAGATAAATTAAAGGTACATATTATCCATTTATCTATACAGATTCATATAGAAATATATATTTTCTATTTAGGTACATGTTAATCATAATTCATCAATGTTCTGTGATCACAGTTTGAAAAACAAGAAATTACAGTAAATCGTCCCACAGTAGGCGAAAGCTTTCATGGGCGTTCCAGTGCTTCTTAGCTTCCAAAGGGGTGCTTGCTGCTTTGCCTGCATTTTCTCATTATCAATGCACATAGTTTGTGCAGAGTTAATTTACGCTTCTTACTCAAAATGTTTTGACATTTTCTCTTTGATTCATTTTGTATTCTCAGCTCTCTTTCTGACCTTTTTAACTATTTATAATCTTTGCTTCCCAGTGAAAACTAGAAAGCAGGCAATTGTGAACTGTCTATCATATATGAACATCCTGCAGTAGATTAGCAAACTTATAAATACATTTTAAAATGCTTCTTCATAATACATTTTTTCAGTGTGGCATAAAACGTTTGTTAATAGACCTAAATATTTTTCATCTCTGTAAAAGTTAAAAAGCCAAAAGTAGATACATTTATGTTTACCATTTAATGTTTCTTTTAGTTAGAAATGATTTAGATATTCAGTGAAAATCCATTATCTAATTTAACTCAATAAAAACTTTTATTTTCATTAAAAAAAACCACTTGTTTTTAACAGCGATGCTTGGATTAGACATTAAACAGCTAACCATCATCTTAGGGGTTTTTTTGTTTTGTTTTTTTGCTGTTGACAAATTGTGTAACAAATAGCATGAGCTCATTTGATCAGTAAACTCAGGTAGAAAAAGTTGTGTGTTTGCATTGCATTCAATATTGCTAACTCTGGAGACATGCCTATTTTCATTAAGCCAACAAATTTAAACGAGCTTTTATTTATCGAAGATTATCTCAGATCATGAGAACTTGAAAAACGTTTGGGTTAGTTTCTATATTTCTGAGAGTGTACCTGATTTATATAAATACTTAGTTCTTCTTTAAGTCAATTAAATAGAACTCTTAAGAAATTAATTTTGGCAATATCATCCAGAGGTAGAAAAATATCATATACTTATAATGTACACATATAGACATACATAATATACAGATACAGAGATCTGATAGCTTTTTAAAAAAATTTTTTTAAGTCAATTTATTTATTTATTATAAATTTATTTATTAATTTTTGGCCACATTGAGTCTTCATTACTGCACGGGGGCTTTTTCTAGTTGCAGCCAGCGGGGGCTACTCTTTGTTGCAGTGCACAGGCTTCTCATTGTGGTGGCTTCTCTTGTTGCAGAGCACGGGCTCTAGGCACGCAGGCTTCAGTAGTTGTGGTGTGTGGGCTCAGTAGTTGTGGCTCGTGGGCTCTAGAACTCAGGCTCAGTAGTTGTGGTGCACGGCATATGAGATCTTCCCAGACCAGGGATCGAACCTGCATCCCCTGCATTGGCAGGCAGATTCTTAACCACTGCACCACCAGGAAAGTCCTGATAGCTTTTGTTTTTTAAAAAATTAGCCATAAGGAATTCCCTGGCGGTCCAGCGGTTAGGACTCCATGCTTTCACTGCTGAGGGCCTAGGTTCAATCCCTGGTCGGGGAACTAAGATCCCAAAAGCTGTGCGGCATGGCCCAAAAAAAAAAAAAAAAAAATTAACCATGTCTTAGGTATAAAACTCAAAGGAATAGTTGGATCCAAATTGTGTTTCTGGCAGATGGAGTAAGTTAAGGTTACTTGCTCAGATGACCAGTTTTATTTTTTAATTAAAGTAAAAAATTTTTTGGCCATGCAGCGCCGCATGTGGGATCTTAGTTCCCCCGACCAGGGATCGAACCTGTGCGCCTGCAGTGGAAGCCTGGAATCTTAACCCCTGGACCGCCAGGGAAGTCCCTCAGATGGCCAGTTTTTTACTAAAAAATTTTTTATTTGCATACTGTAAGTCATTTTGTTTTTTAAAAGCTTCTGCATAACAATCAAATAATGCATTCCAGTGTCTCTGAGAGATTTGGGATCCTCTCTTTTAAGGGTGCCCCTTCAGGTGGACTTATCTAAAACATAAGTTCCCCAGAATGGCCATTGCAATTCCAACTTATCCAAAAGTTCACCTATTTTTCCAGAAAGGCACAAGAGCCTGGTCAAGGACCAGGTGAAACCTTCCTTGCCTTTGATTCCCTAAAACATCTTAATTATGAGGGCCCTTTTTTCCAACAGCTGGTCTAAAACACTGGGAATCATGTGTTTTCCCCCATTTTGAACAAAATGGGTGACTTACCAGGAAACTTCGTAAAAACAGATCTTAAATAAAGACAGAGAACTCAAAATGCAAAGAATGTGGAGCTCAGATCCAGAAGAGACTTACCCTCAAACTCCAGGGTCGGTGATAAAGGAGTGAGCTCAATGGGCTCTATAGGTACTGGCACCCGTTTGCACACCAGCATTGGAGTTGTTGGGGGTCTTCTTTGGATCCCACTTCAGATCACCAAGTAATGTCAATCTCAAAAATAAAGCAGCCAGTTATTTTACCAGCAAAATAGGTTTATTTGGGAATAGCAGAGAATTGCAATTTGGAACAGACAGGCTGTAGGGAATCACAGGCAAGCCCAAAGAACAAAGGAGCGTGGCTGGCTTTTATTAGGTTTTAGGAGGAAATTGGGGAGGGTTGTTTTGAAGAAAAGTTCATTGGAGAGTTCAAGGTTGTGACTGTTTTTCATTGGCTGCAAGTAGTGGATAGATCGTTGTTGCTGGTATGGGGAGAGATCTTCCTTTTTTTTTTTCTTAAAGCAGGAGATAAAATTCGTCACTTGCACCAGAAGAAAAGTAACATTTCAATCTTCCTTCTTCATGCTGGTTATGCAGGCTTCAAGGATGGTACTTACAAAAAAAAAAAAGAACGGTACTACATGAGCGCTCCCCCGGACTTCAGGGTTTCCCGACTCCATTTAAAACGAGGTTTCCGGACTTCCCTGGTGGTGCAGTGGTTAAAAATCCGCCTGCCAATGCAGGGGACACAGGTTCAAGCCTTCTTCCGGGAAGAACTCACATGCTGCGAAGCAGCTAAGCCCGTGCACCACAACTACTGAGCCTGAGTTCTAGAGCCCACGAGCCACAACTACTGAGCCCGCGTGCCTAGAGCCTGTGCTCCACAAGAGAAGCCACCGCAATAAGAAGCCCGCGCACCGCAACGAGAAGCCCACGCACCGCAACGAAGGGTAGCCCCCGCTCTCCGCAACTAGAGAAAGCCCATGTGCAGCAACAAAGACCCAACGCAGCCATAAATAAATAAATAAATAAATAAATAAAATGAGGTTTATTTTATTTCACATTATGAGATAATCACATTGATAAGTCTAGTTACCATCTGTTACCAGTTAAAGTTATTACAGTATCATTGACTAAATTGCCAGTTCTGCATATTACATCCCCATGACTTATAACTGGAAGTTTGTGCCTCTTAATCCCCTTTACCTATTTTGTCCATGCCCTGAACCCCTCTCCTCTCTGGCAACCATCATTGTAAACTGTCTATATAATAACTGCTTTCTGTTCCTAAGTCAAGGTGGATTAACAAGTTATACCTTAGTGCTAGGAGGCCCAGAATAGAGTGAATAGACTAGTTTTTTTGTTTTGTTTTGTTTTGTTTTTTTCTTTAAGGAAAATCTATTCCCAAACCATAAAATTCATTGTTATCCCTTGGAAATACATAAGGTGGTTAGTTAGGGTTAAAGTGTGGCTTTAAAATGGACCTAGCAGAAACCTATTCCTGTTACTACACTACTGAAAATATCCCCCCAGTGATAGTGTATTAGTAACAAAAAAGGTAAACACAGACTGTAAAAATTCATAGTTCATAGTCAGCTATTTTCTTATTTGCATTTGGTAAAGCTTTCACCCTTCATATCAGACAAATAACAAGCTTACACTGTTAATATGTGTGTAGTATATATATATATATATAAACATATATGTATATTTTTTATGTATATATATATATATATATACCTGGAATGCAAACTAGGAGGCTCTTATTTATTTCTAATAAATATTTTTGTAGTTATATTAAAAGGTTTTCAAGTCAAGATCCAAATTTGTTTTATTCCTTTTTTTTTTTTTTCTTTTTTTTAAGTTTTTGGCTGTGTCCGGTCTCTTAGTTGTGGCACGTGGGATCTTTCGCTGTGGTGCGCGGGCTTCTCTAGTTTTGGTGTGTGGGCTCCAGATTGCGTGGGCTCTCTAGTTGTGGCGTGTGGGGCTTAGTTGCCCCGCGGCATGTGGGATCTTGGTTTCCCCAACCAGGGATCGAACCTGCATCCCTTGCATTGGAAGGAGGATTCTTAACCACTGGACCACCAGGGAAGTCCCAAGATCCAAATTTGTACACGTTTCCCAAACTGGGTCATTGGAGACAGGAATATATTTGAATATTGTCTCCCTTATTCTTAAAAGAAGGTGGAAAATAATTAGCTTGCCTTGACTGGAAAAATGAATGTTAGGGAACCACACTGCTGAACTCTATTTTGCTGTCTGCTCTGGATGAAAGCCATTTGAAAGTAGGCACCTCCCTCCTCCTAGCTCTGCAGAACCTTAGAGCTTTCACTGCAGAGAATTTCTCCTGTCGGCCTATGTGTTTCCTCAGGTACCTTTCTAAAACCATTAGCTTTGCTAGCCTTGTTATCTGTGAATTCCCCTGTTGTGAATGAGGAAGTATTTGAGGTTTTTTTAGGTCCCTGATGATACCTTACATTTCAGAGAGTAATAGACCCATAAGGGACCTTTAAATATAATTTAGTCTGGTATCTTTATGCAAGAAAAATATTGAATAATGCTAAGGTAGTTTATTTTGCTACCTCTTATAGTACCTGAGAGGAAAGTCTGACTTTTTTTTTCCCATATTAAACTTACATGGGTCTATTTATGTATATTATATATAGATATATACACTTTGTCTATATTTAACAACTAAATAGTAGTTATCTATTGCTGGAATAGAAACACAGTATTATCCACTGTCTTAACATTTTATTTATTATTATTTTTAAATTTATTTTAATTTATTTATTTTTGGCTGTGTTGGGTCTTCGTTGCTGTGCACGGGCTTTCTCTAGTTGCCGTGAGCGGGGGCTACTCTTCGTTGTGGCATGTGGACTTCTCATTGGGGGTGGCTTCTGTTGTTGTGGAGCACGGGCTCTAGGCGCCTGGGCTTCAGCAGTTGTGGCATGCGGGCTCAGTAGCTGTGGCTCGCAGGCTCCAGACCGCAGGCTCAGTAGTTGTGGCGCACGGGCTTAGTTGTTCCGCGGCATGTGGGATCTTCCCAGGCCATGGCTCAAACCCATGTCCGCTGCATTGGCAGGCGGATTCTTAACCACTGTGCCACCAGGGAAGCCCTTAACATTTTAACTGATTGTATAGGTCTTTCATTTGTCAGACTGTTTCAAGGCCTGTAACTATTTGCTTTGAGTCTTTGATGTAGTGGGAAAACCCTGTGTTGGTATTTGAGCCTCCCATCTTTCCTACTTAATATCCTGGGCATTTGCTACTGTTCTAACAGTCAGTAACATTTTTGATAGTTCCATTTTGTGGTTTAGACACAAAACTTCACAAAGTATTTTGTTCATTTAACCAGCTCTATAAGGAAAGACAAAAATAATAAATAGAAACAACTCACCAAGCATCAACTATTTTCAAACATTTGGCCTTTTATTCTTATTTATTACATTGTTATAAATTTATATATGCCATTTTGCATTCTGTTTTTTTCACAGATGGGGAAAGAAAATGTGCTTTGATTTCAGATAGTACTAATTTCAATTCTGACTTTATCAGTTAATAGTGGTATGACTTTAGACCCTTTATTATCCTTCTCAACGTTCATTTATGGACGGAAATCAGTATTAGCTTGGAATCATCTTTTTTGTTTGTTTGGAGTTTCGTTGTTGTTGTTGTTGTTTTGGCCCCGCGGTATGCGGGATCTTAGTTCCAAACCGGGGATCGAACCCGTGCCCCCTGCAGTGGAAGCGTGGAGCCCTAACCACTGGACCGCCAGGGAATTCCCTGTTTGGAGTTTTGTTTGTTTGTTTGTTTTGTTTTGTTTTGTTTTTTAATTATTTTTTTTAATTAATTAATTAATTAATTAATTTTTGCTGTGTTGGGTCTTCGTTTCTATACGAGGGCTTTCTCTAGTTGTGGCAAGCGGGGGCCACTCTCCATCGCGGTGTGCGGGCCTCTCACTGTCGCGGCCTCTCTTGTTGCGGAGCACAGGCTCCAGACGCGCAGGCTCAGTAGTTGTGGCTCACGGGCCTAGTTGCTCCGTGGCATGTGGGATCTTCCCAGACCAGGGCTCGAACCCGTGTCCCCTGCATTAGCAGGCAGATTTCCAACCACTGCGCTACCAGGGAAGCCCCTGTTTGTTTGTTTTTTTATTTATTTATGTTTTCATTTGGAAATGTTTAAATCAGTGCAGTGAAACTAAGTTTTAGAGACACTGGACGTCATTAGTTTGGATATCATTAGTTTATTATAAGAGGAAGACATGGAAATTGAAAGATTTCAGAACTTCCATGGAATGGGTGGCTTCATGCTATGCCACTTCAATAGTGATTTATTTCAGTCTACATACTTTCCAAGAATGTCACCAGCTCTAAATAAGAAATAATCCTTGCTGTCTAGATCTACTTTAGCGCCTCCATATTCTGGGAGAAGGACTTTATCTCCAACTTTCATGCTAACTGGTTTCCTTTAGAGCCCCATCCAATAGCTACTACTGTTGCTTGCAATAATTTTCCTTGAGATTTTTCTGGAAGCATAATCCCTCCTTTGGTTACAGTTTTGGCTGTGCTCCTTTCAACTAATACTTGGTCAAAGAGGGGAAGAAACTTTCCAAATGCCTGTCCTGCCTTGACTGGCCCCTGCTGCAGTTCATACTCTGCGCCTCCACTGCGAGGAGAGACCCGAAGTTGGAATCATCTTTTTATCATGCTGTCACATTCAGTTCCATTAGTAAATTCTATCAGCTTTATCTTCAAAATATGCCTATTACTTTTTATCACATCACCTTATTTCATAGCACCTATAGAATGTGAAATTACTTTGTATATTTATTTACTTGTTTAAAATTTCTCCCTAATTAGAATGCAGGGTCCATGCCTGTTTTTGTGGAAATCAATTTTGATTGCCCTCCCCAAAAACACTTTTTTCCATTATTCTTTGCCAAGATAACCCTCTTCTTTTTTTTTTTTTTTAAGCGTATGCACGTGCTCAATCCCAGGGATTGAGGGAACCCTGTTTCCCTTTGCCAGATACTTGCTTTCTCAGTCTCCTTCATATTTGGACCCAGTTCTGGCCAAAGGGTGTTTCTGGGAATGTTTTTTCTCCCTAATCGAAAAAGATTGCATCCTGAGGAAAGCCCTCTTGTTTCACTCCTATCCCTTGCTTTCTGCTTTTGGAGATGTTCTGTGAAGGTATGATGCCTGGAACCAACTTAAGACCTTGAGGGTCTTAATGCAAAGAGAATCAGAGATGCCAACTCAGTGCTCTCACATTGTGAAGCTGCTTAGCCAACCTTAAAACCACCTTTCTCCAGATGTATTACTACATAGTAGGTGCTTAATATGTAATTTGTTGTTGAAATGTTGAACTTGGTGATTGATTGGATATAGGGTGTGAAGAAAACTGAGAAATGAAGGTTAATTTTCAGGTTTTTGGTTTAAATAACTGGTTGAATGGTGGTATTTTTCAATGAGATCAGAATCCTGAAGGAAGAAGTAGGTGGGAACTGAAGAAGGGACACAGGGGAAGCTAACAGTTTAGCTTTAGACACATTTTGAGGTTTAAGTGTTTGTGGTACATATACCTGGAGCTATCCATTAGTCAGTCATATATGCAGATATGAAGAGAGGAGAGAGAGATATAGATTTGAAAAGTTTTTAACATAAAGATGATAATTAAGTCATGAGAATGGTTAAGACCACTCAGGGGGGATATGTAGAGCTAGGAGAGTTGTGGTCTTAATAGAGAACCTGGCTTTAGTAGGGAATCTGAAGAATGACCATATTTGGAGTAGAGAAAAGGATTCTATAAAAGGAGTCTGAGAAGCAATGATCAGAGAGGGAGAACTGGGGGACTCTCACAATCCAAGGAAGGAGAGAGTTTCAAGATGGAGAAGTGGTACAATGTCAAATGCTGTAGAGAGGTTAAGTAGGATAAAGACTGGAAAGTGTCCACTGTGTGTATGTAGAAAACAATATGGCTTCTATTTTTATTTATTTATTAGACAATATTTATTGAGAGCCTACTATGGCAGGTACTCCTTTTAAGTGTTGGGTAGATATAACAATGAATAAAATATGTCCTTTCCTCATGGAGTTTATATTCTAGGAAGGAGAAAGAAAATGAACATATCCAAAGCAATATGAAATATAATATCAGGTACTAATAGATGCTATGAAGAAAAATAAGTCTGGAAAAGAGACTGAAGTTACAGAGGGGTGCTATTTTAGATAGAGTAATCTGAGAAGGCCTCTCTGAAGAAGTAGGAGTTTTTTTTTGTTGTTGTTGTTGTTTAAATTTTATTTATTTGGTTGTGCCAGGTCTTAGTTGCAGCAGGTGAGCTTCTTAGTTACAGCTCACCAACTCCTTAGTTGCAGCATGTGGGCTTCTTAGTTGTGACATGCGAACTCTTAGTTGTGGCATGCATATGGGATCTATTTCCCTGACCAGGGGTCAAACCCAGGCCCCTTGCATTGGGAGCTCGGAGTCTTACCCACTGCGCCATCAGGGAAGTCCCTGATGAGGTAGTTATTTGAACAAAGACCTGAATAAGTGACAGAATGGGCATTTCAAGCAAAGGGAACATAAGTACAAAAGCTGTGAGGTTGAGGGTGTATGTCTTTTTTAAGCAACATCAGTAAGGTCAGTGAGACCAGAGCAGAGTAAGAGGGAGAGTTATGACATGAGCTCAGAGAAGTAGCCATGTAAAAAGTCTAGAACATGTTAGGGTCTTTCATGTTAGCCATAGAAAGACTGTGTTTTATTCTAAAAATCATGGGAATCCATTACATAGTTTTGAGCAAAGATGTGACATATTCTATCTTATCTTAAAAGGCTTGTTCTGGCTGCTGTGAGAATAAATCATAGGAGGTTAGGAGTGGAGTAAGGAATATGAGCTGGAAGGGAATGCAGTAATGCAGATAAAATGTGATAGTTGCTTGGATCAGGGTGAGCCAGTCAGTGGGGGAGGTGGTTCAAAGTGGTGGGTTTTTGGATGTATTGATATTTTGAAGGTGATGCTGACAGGATTTATTATTAATGCATTGAATGGAGGGTGAGAAAGAAAGAGAGACATCAATCCTGAGCCCAAGGGTTTGGGCCTGAGCAACACTGGGGAATACTGAAGGAGGAACAGGTATAGGGAAATGGAGGGAATCAAAAGTTCAGTTTTGGATGTTAAGTTTGAGATGCAGTATACAGATGATGATTAGGCAGAAAGCTAAAGTGCAGAGAAGTCACGTTGGAGGTAAATTTAGGAATCATCAGAATAGAAACTGGATGAGGTCACCTAGGAAGAAAGTAGATTAAAAGAAGCCAACGGGACTACCCTGGTGGTCCAGTGATAAAGAATCTGCAGGGGATGCGAGTTCGAGCCCTGGTCGGGGAACTAAGATTCCACATGCTGAGGGGCAACTAAAGCCCGTGCGCCACAACTACTGAGCCTGCACTCTAGAGCCCACGAGCCACAACTACTGAGCCTGCGTGCCTCAACTAGAGAGCCCTCATACTGCAAACTACAGAGCCCACGCGCTCTGGAGCCCACACGCCACAACTAGAGAGAGAAAACCCGCACGCCACAACTAGAGAGAGAAAACCCGCACGTCACAACCAGAGAGAGAAAACCCGCACACCACAACTAGAGAGAAGCCCGCGCGCCTCAAGGAAGAGCCCACGTGCCCCAACAACAACAACAACAGATCCCGCATGCCACAATGAAGACCCGACGCAGACAAAAAAAAAAAGAAAAAAGAGAAAAGAGAGGTCTGAGGACTAAATCCTGGAGCACTTCAGCTTTTAAAAATTAGGAAGAGGCTCCAGTAATTGAAAGTGAGAAGGACCAGATAGTGGTGCAGAAAGAAAATCATGAAGAGTGTGATGTTCTGGAAACCAAATGAAGAAAGTGTTTCAAGCAGGAAAGTGATAACGGTGTCAAATTTTTCTGGTAGTCTGGTTAAGATGAAGTCTGAGAACTGGCTAGTAGATTTGGCATTATGGAGGTCACTGGTGACTTGGGCAAGAGTGGCTTCAGTGCAATAGTAGGGATGAATGAAGGCCTGATTGGGGTGGGTTCAAGAGAGAATGCAAGGTGAGGAAGTGGAGAAAATGGAATAATAACCTCTTTTGAGGAATTTTGCTTTAAGAGAGTAAAGGTAATTTCTCCTCTTTCTCCCCCTATTCCTTAATAAGAACAGAACCTTGATTTTGTTGAGAGCAGGGTGCTGAGCTTCTGTTCCAGCTACTCCATCCGCATCCATGTGACTAAGTTCTGGTAAGTTGTTAGTGGAAGTTGTTTGGTGGGTTTTCTGAGAAACGGGATTAACTGAGCTGGTGTATGTCTTTGGCCCTTTCTCTTTATCTTGCTTAGAATGTGGACATGATGACTGGAGTTCTAGCAACCATCTATGATAATAAAGTGATCTTAAGCCATTGCTAAGGTTGGAGGAAAATGGAATCTAGATCCCTGATGACACTGTGGAGCTACCACATAAACCGTGGATTGCCTACCTCTGCACTTCTCATTATGGGAGAAAATAAAACAATTTGTTTATGCCTCACTGATTTTTTCCTTTTTTTCCCTGTGTGTGTGTGTGTATGTGTGTCTGTCTGTCTGTTATTTGCAGCTGTTTGTAATTCATAACTGACATGGTGGTGGGACCTTGTGGAATTTTTCTTCTGAATTTATTTTTCTTTTTTTAAAAATGAAATGAGGAGGGGAGAGGTCATTGGCTAAATGTGAGGATTGGGGAGGGAGTGTTGGAGGTTTGAGGAGAGAAAATATATAAATTAGTCATCTCTGAGAGTAAATTAACTAGGGAAATAGAGTAGAATTTCCAGGTATTGTTGAAGGTATAGTAGGCTTTTTAGACATTTGTAGTTGTAAATATATATAAAATGAGATCAGTCATCCTGGTTATGTTTTTCTCTAGTCCGGTTCAGCTGCTCAGGTGAGGTATGAAATAGGTAGAGAGTTGGATTTATTCAGGATCAGTGTTCTGCTAAAACTACTGGTCACCATTGTGAAACAGAAGACAAGGTAGACTAGAGTCACTGGGAAGATAACTGAATATCTGAATGGATTTTTAAAAACATGTAATAAAAACAATAGACTAGAAAATAAAACTTAAACACATTTTTCAATAGGTAAAAATTTCCGTGATTCAAAAATTGAAGCGATAAAAAGATATATTGAGAAGTTTTGCTCCTACCCTGTAATGGTTAATTTTATGTGTCAACTTGACTGGGCCACAGGATGCTAAGATAACTGGTTAAATATTATTTCTGGGTGTGTCTGTGAGGACTTTTCTGGAAGAGATTAGCATTTGAATTGGTGGACTGAGTAGAGCAGATGGCCCTCCCTAATATGAGTGGGCATCATCCAATCTGTTGAGGGCCTGAATAGAACAAAAAGGCAGAGGATGGTTGAATTCACTCTCTGCCTGACTAGTGACTGAAGTGGGATCTCCTCCTGTCCTTTGTGCTCCTGGTTCTCAGGCTTTGGGTCCAAACAGGAATCTGCATCATTAGCTCTCCAGCCTTTGAACTACATCACTGGCTTTCCTGGGTCTCCAGCTTGCAGATGGACAGCAGAGTGAGACTTCTCAGCCTCTACAGCCAAAAAATCTCTCTCTCTCTTTCTCTCCCCACCCTCATTCCCACCCCACCACCAGTTCTGTTTCTCTGGAGAATCCTCACTAATACACACCCATGTGCCCAATCATCCCATTCCTCCCCCCTGCCCCCTATTGATAAGCATTTGTATTATTTGTTGTGAATGCTTATGGTTTCTTTATGAAAATACAAATATCAATTGATCAGTCTGTTTATTCTTATTTCACTCTGTTCTTACATACAAAAGGGTAGTAGCAAACTATAGTGCATGCTGTTCTGTACCTTGCTTTTTTCACTTGTCAGTATATGCTGGATATCTTTCCATATCAACACCTGGAGAGTATCCTCATTATTTTTATTTTTCATCTACAGAGTATTCTGTTATTATAGGTATATCATGATTTAGTAATATTTTGAAAGCAAGGCCTTTATTTGGAAGAACTAGGTTTTGTTAAGGCTTTGTGGGTTTGAAGGCGCTAGTATAGCAGGACTTCGCATATATATATATATATATTTTTTTTTTTTTTTTTTTTTCTTTTGGCCACACCATGCAGCACGCGGGATCCTAGTTCCCCGACCAGGGATCTAACTCGCGCGTCTCAACCACTGGACCACCGGGGAAGTCCCAGGACTTCATATTTGAAATTTATTCCAGGATCCACAGAAATGTGAAGAATGCATGATGATGAAAAAAATCATTGTATCTCCAAAAAGAAGTAAGAATTCAACCAACAGACAGGAAGTGGTGAATCTGAGGCAGAGTGATTAAGGTTTAGCTGCTTGTGGGTTCCCGAGACAAGATCCAGCATTCTTATATCTTATTCCACTGGGCCTTGGCCCTGGCAGTTGAGGTGAGGGTGGATTAGCCAGGTGAGGAGACGTTCTAAGCAGATAAAATCTGTGTTTTGCTTTCTAGGATATAGCCTGAAGGACTGCAAGACTCTTTAGGAAGTACAACATCTAACATATTGCCTGAGCA